>NC_082689.1:29953349-30255645 GCF_949987515.2 Delphinus delphis | reverse complement strand
CTGTTTGGTGCAACAAATTAATTAAACAGAATGGCATTCATTGATTAACAATTTATTTCTACGTGTAGCCCCAATGGCTAGCTTTAGAGAAAATGCAAGGGGAGGAGGTGGGAGTGGGAGGGCTGGGACTAGGTTCTGCAGTGAGGATGAGTCGGTACCATTGTTTCTGAGACAGATTTTTTAAATGCGCTCCTGGTTTCCCCCGTCTCTGCCCTCGACTCCTGTCATCTCTCTTCTCTGCCTGCTTTGTTCTCCTCCTTCAGTGTCTGTGCCAGGGAGATTGAAAAGGAGAACTTTGGATGTGACGCAACATGTATTAGTGGAGAGAAATATTTATTCTTTAAAAAAGGAAGAAGAAGGTCTCCTGCACAATTTCTACCTCAGGGCTCCAACACTATGTTGTCTTTGAAAAATTTCCTGCTTCTCTGCAATCCCTGGAGCTGGCCACGTTCAGATATTTACAGCAAAATAGAAATAAACTATAGGTCACAGCATAGGGAATGAAGAGACAGGCATGCGCAGGTGCAATACTGAAGCCCTATCAGGAGGGAGGCTGTGCACAGAATGAGGGCCTGCCTCGTGGCGGGAGGTTAAACAGCCAGGAACACTGTGCGGCTGCACCGTGTCCTTCCGCCAAGGAGCTCAAAGACTGACGGACATGGAGCATCTATACCGGCCTGGGCACCCGGATGTTGATGGCAGAGATGAACGGTGTATGGGAGAGGGATGTAGGGCTGGCAGAGAATCCCCCCACATAGCGGCCTCCAAGGTAGGCCGTGAAACACTCACTGTTCTCAGCAGTGCCTGCGTCACTGCATACTCTTCAAAGAGGACTTTGGAAGGGGTCAGCAGGGAGAGGTGGTGGACTAGAAATGGGGTGAAAGAGAAAAGATGACCTCAGTGATGCTTTCTGGCTAGATGTTTCTTCTCAAAGTTTATATATTATTTTCTTTAATGTGTTTTTTACATAGTATTAGAGTCCATGCCTTACGAGCTCACAGGAGTGGTCACAACATGTTGATTTTCTTTTCCTGGGGGGAGAAGATGGCGGAGGGGGGTGAAGTTGTAGATAATAACCAAATTGGGATATTGGAAAGCAGCCAATTTAACTGGCAGATGCCCCCCTCCCCCCTGAGGTGCAAATCAGAAAATGCATGACGTGCTGCTGGTTTCTGATTCTGTCTTACTGAAAATAAACCAAAGGTCTCAGAAATCAATTGGAAAGTGTTGGATTATGTTCAGAATTCAGCAAGGCACCAAATGGATTATCCAAACCACTTCTTGTCCTGAATTGTTTTTTAAACTTGGTTTATAGAAGTGTACTTGAAGAAATCTTTATGTTCAACATAGCTTCATAAATATATATATATATATATATATATATATATATAAGTCATTACAACATTATCAACGCTATCCCCACCTCTTAAGAAGGTTAGGGTCACTTTGAACACACCTCTGGTTTTCCTTTGGGCAGGAAAGCAACCATATTAACATTTCTCTTTTAAAGTTAACAAAACTGTATACCATGTGTGACATGCAGCTCTTAAAGCAGATGTTAAAATGTGATCACCACGTTTGATATACGTCTATCTGGGGACGCCATACGCTGACGGGCCGCTGAGTTTTCTCAGCAACATGGACTCCTCACTGCAAAGTCATGGCCTGAAAATTCCTGGCCTCGAGGTGGGACTTGAGAGTCAGTGGCTTTCAGAACTTGAACTTCCCCAGTTGAACAAAGACCTATTTATTGCTTGTGACGTGGCTTCCAGTCCAATATCTGTCCTTGGTATCGTGCAGGCCCTGGAGCCAGCAGGGAGGGCTGGTAGAGTTTAATGTCTACCTGCAAGTGTGTTATCGACTTTATTTTCCTGAAGGAGAAATCAAGGTATCTAAGGTTTATTGATTGGCCTATAGTGATTCAGTGAGTCGGAAGGGAATAGGGAGTAAAACCAATTCCCTGGCATCATCTCCCAAGCACACAACCCCTTACCTTGCAATGGCAGGACTGGAAGTCAAGGTTCCATCTCAGAGAATTTGATCAGAAAATATATGAAGGGTGATTCTGAAACCACAGAAGCATTGAAAAAGTCATAAAGATGTATAATGTATGATAGCATTTACCAGCTATAAATAGGGCAGTGCAAGGAGAAAAAATAGAGACCTTGGAAATCCATTGGGTCAGGAGAAATAGAAACTGCTTAATATTTCATTAAAAATGGATCTTCTTAAATTGCACTTTGATATCTTTGGGCGAAAGACGATATGTAAGAACTAAGGTGTTGTTATGTATGACTCTTCGTTATTAATCATTTGGACTGTTATTGAACTAAAACATCAACAAGATATTTTCTCCCTCTGAGTGGGGCAGTCACCATGTGTTTTGGGCACTGTTTGAAGTATATGAAAATCCACTTCACTTGTCCACAAAAGCACTTTGGCTACAAGGGACAATGGTAACTAAAATGCCATGCTAGAAAGTGGACACTTCCGGGGCAGTTCTAAATGAGAAACTCTTGTGAAGAAAGCCTTAGAGTCTGGGGGCCAGAGCGGACCTTGCAAATCAGTTCATGCAATCCCCTCATTTAATGGAGGAGGAAATTGGGGCCTGGGGGAGGTACAGATATTTGCCCACACCTAGGAGCTAATTAACAGCAGAGTCTGGTTCCTGGTTCAGTGGTGTTTGGACTTTTTTTTCCCACTACACCCACCTCAGAGTGAGAGGTATACAAAAAGTTTATTAAAATAAGATGGTATTCCTTCAGCCAAGGGTCCAGAGAGCGGAAGGCAGATATGAGCCCAAGGTCAAGAGCAAACAAGACACCAAGAAGGACCTAGGCTTGGAAACGGGAAGGATAATTTGAGGTCACATTGAAAGAGGCTTCATTGGGTTCCAGGGGTGGGAGAAGAGTGAGCAAAACTGAATAGCAGAATGAAGGTCAATTTGAGCACCAGGTAGATGTCCTCAGGGACGTCAACCACGTGCCTGCCTCCCTTTCTGGCTGAGGCCATTGTAGACAGAGATCCAGGGGCTCACCCAAGCCTGTGGCCACACGCATCCATGGGAACACCAGCCCCTCCCCAGGTGTGTACCCACACGTGTGTGCCCCCCGTGCCCACGGGCAGCCGGCCTTCCCAAGGCAGTCCACAGGCAAAGTCGTTTCCTTACTAAGGCAGGAGAGGAAAGGTTTCTTGGTGTTGTCCGCCAAGGCTGAGAAATGAAGGGGTCAGATAAGATAAAACTGGATATTAAAAACACGAGACGTGCTGTGTTTCTAAACGGCACCAGCGTGGTGTGTACGCTGTGGATTAGCAGCTGTGTTAAAGTTCAGAGCCACTCAACACTCCAATTATATATTCACGTGGGAAACCAAGCCCCCGCCTCTGCCCCCTCGCTTACGGACGCCTCAGCATCTCCTGTTGGAGGTCACACACAGCCACCGTCACCATCCTCAGGGAGTAGGCCAGTGGGGACCCACCACTGCTCACAGCAGCCGTCTGAAATGAGCAGAGGGCTGCATTTGCTTCTTCCCTGCCAAAGCAAAACAAAACAAAACAAAGCAAAGAGCCTCTGCCTCACGCTGAATTCCCGCAGAACTGATTAATCTCTTTCCCTTGGATTCAGTTCCTCCATCCCTCTCCTCAGAGCTTCAGAGGAAGCCAAGGAACGGGCATGGCGAGGCTGAGATCGTGCTGGGCCCTGGGCCCTCCTGCCGGTGGCCCCTCCCCAGATTAGATCACAGAGGTTCAGGCGCCTCTCTCTTCCCCTAGGCCTTCTCCCAGGTGTCTGGAACTAACCCTCTTTCCTTCTGCTTTCGTGGTCCTTCTTCTTCCTCCGCTTTGTCTTCTCGCCCCTCTGTGTCCTCAATCACTATGCAGGAAGCAGCCAGACCGAAGCTGGGAGGGATAGGTGGGCACACAGTCCCGCCTTGGTTCTCCGTGCGGTCTGCAGGGAGCAGAGGAGGAAACTGGTGGACTGGGACCAGGACAGAGGCTCCCCAGGGGAGGAGAAGGAGCGGCAAGGCTGGTGCGGGAGGTCCCCTGGAATCAGTGGGCTCAACACCAGGAACGAGGGGTTGCAACTGAATACCGTGGTCCAGGGAAAACTTGTTTCCTCCTCTCCTTCCCTCTGTTTCTCTTAAACAGGCCACTTCCCCTCATTTGGCAAAAGCTATGATGGCTCTGAGCCTTCACCCCCACCGTCAGTGGGGGCTCTTAACAGCTCTAACTTTTGACCTTAGTAAGTGGGAAATATAGAAGGTTCAAGGTTGCCAAATGGCAGAGTTCCTGGTTACAGTTCCTGAGGAAGCAAGGACCACGTTGTTCATTAGCTCTAAGCTTCTGTGCTGCTCTTTGCTGTTACTCGGGTCATTGTACGTTGGGATTATGAACACCCTGGGAGCAAGCACATGACTGAACAGCAACTCTACTTCCATTCCACCCATGCTTGGGGACGACTCCTAGCCACCAACATAAACGCTGCAGATGTAGACGAGACGAGAGTCAAGGGAGAAAACCACAAGCCTGAAATCTAAAAATGTGGCAAGGGCTTGAGATCTGGACAGACATCTCTGAGCCTCAGTTTTTTCATCAATAAAGTGGAAATAATAGTACTTACTTCCCAGAATGTTGTAGGCCTAATTATGTTTACACAGTGTCTGGCTCAATGAGATTCCAATATACCATTTTCCCCATTCCCCTTATCCCAGGTCTGTCAGTGCCTAAACAGCTCACATGTTATAGGTGCCAGGAGCTGAAGGAGCTTGTCCCCCTACCCAGGAGAAATTGCTAGTTGTTGCAGAGTTGCCTGTGAGTGGACTTACGGTCACATGGTTGTTAGAGCTATGACAGGTATGATCTAGAAGCGATGGTTAGTTGGTCTTTCCCTTCACGCTTATCCAGGGAAACCAAGAGAAACTTACATATACTTGTTGCAGCTACTCTTTCCTTTTTTAATGGAGAACACAAAAAAGCCCAAAGCCGTTATTGATTTGGGCCATCTGGTAAGCTAGGACTTGCTCCTACCATGTTGGATTAGAAGCTACTCTGGAAAGCCTTTCCTCCCATAAGAGGTGCAGTGGTCAGATGGGGACAGGGATGGATTTCATTACAGGGCAGGGTCTACAGTGAGAGAAAGCCAGAGCAGGGCTCCAGCGGCCTGTCTGCAACCCTGACCCTACAACAAAGACCAGAAAGAACCAAGCAAGTGTTGACTGACACGGGGGCACCGGGGGTGGACAGCTCCCACCCTCTCACCCCTCCACGGAGCAGGGAGACCTCTAGGGAACTAACAGAAACAACTGTGAAGCACTTTCTGATTATAAAATACCCGGAACTCTTCCTCTAGGCCTGAAACCTGAGGAAAAGGGAGAGTCAAGTTCAAGCTAGTGAGAGAGGTCCACAACCCTAAAAGATGACATTGTCGCTCCATTTTTTGTTTGTTTGTTTTTTGTTTTGCGGTACGCGGGCCTCTCACTGTTGTGGCCTCTCCCGTTGCGGAGCACAGGCTCTGGACGCGCAGGCTCAGCAGCCACGGCTCAGGGGCCCAGCTGCTCCGCGGCATGTGGGATCTTCCTGGACCGGGGCACGAACCCGTGTCCCCTGCGTCGGCAGGCGGACTCTCAACCAATGCGCCACCAGGGAAGCCCTGTCGCTCCATTTTTAAAGGATATTCTACTTTCTTTTTCCCCTCCCTCCCTCCCTCTCTCCCTCCCTCTGTCTCTCTGTCTCTCTCTCTCTCTCTCTCTCTCTCTCTCTCTCTCTCTCTCTCGACTTCTGAAAGTGTTTTCCTTTCATGGTGCCTTCCTCTGCTGGCCCTCAGGCCCAGAGGCAAAATTTTCCTTCCCTCCAAAAGTTTTTGTGAAGACCATGTATTGCTTTCAACTTAGAGCAGTGTGAGAAATTACATTTTTTTCATGGTGTTTCTAAAACAGCACCAAACAACAAACCCACTGATTATTTCTAAGCTTAAGGGAAATAAAATTGAACAGACCTTTCCCTCTCCATCAGAGGCTGCGTGGCTCACCTGCATACGGAGATTTTGCTATAACATGGATTCGTGTGTGATGTTACAGGTCTTCCAAGCCAACAACGATGCCACGGAGGTGGTTCTGAATAAGCTGCACTCACCGCTGCTGACACGCTTCATCAGGGTCCGTCCACAGACCTGGCACTCGGGCATCGCCCTCCGCCTGGAGCTCTTCGGCTGCCGGGTCACAGGTGAAGTGGGGCTCCTGTGAGGTCGGGGGGCTCTGCGCCCCCTCCCAGCACTCTGCAAACGGCTTGATTGTACCACGTGACCTTAGCAGAAGGCTGGCTTTTACCTGTAACTCCCTGTATGGGTATTGAATGCACACTGACTCTAGACCCTGCCTTGCCGGCTACCATTTCTTCACGCACACTCCACTCACTCATTTGCTGCACAAATACTTATGGAAGGCCCACTGTGTGCCAGGCCACACATTGGGAGCTGGAAGTGAATAAGAGAAGGGAACAAGAAGATGGGGTCTCTGACATGCTGGAACTTTCAGGCGGGTAGGCAAGATAGATAATAAACAAATGTAAGTACAGGGGTAATTATACACTAAGATGCGTGTGTGAAGGAAAAGGACAGGATGCTCTGAGAGTGAGTGAGGGGACCTCACTGAGTGTTGATTGAAAGTTTGGGGACAGCCTTTCTGAGGATGTGACACTTAAACTCGGGGATGAGTAAAGAGTAGTCTGATGGTGACTGAGGGGAAGAGCATTTTGGGTAGAGGGAACAGCATGTTCCAGGATGCTGGCAGGACGCAAGGCAGTAAAGAGCTGTGGTAACACATGTGAAATTAAGATCTGGTCCCAGGAACGGTTCCATGTAGTTCGGGAAATAATCCCCTGAGCTCAGCCTAGCTGAGCTCCCCTGCACTCACTGCCCCTAGGAGGATCAGTAGGGACTGTGTCACCAAGGATGTGAGAGTCTTTGGCTAACAACATGAGACACTCGGCCATGCCAGGCACCATGCTGAGATCTTTTATATTGTAACTAACAGAACCCATGCAACAACCCCCAAGAGGTAAATACTGCTGTTAGCCCTCCTTTAGGCCTGGGGAAACTGAGGCACAGAGCACTTCGATTATTTTCCCAAAGTCAAGCAGCTAGTAAGTGACAAAGCAAATGGGAATCCAGCTAGCCCAGCTGGGCTCTTAACCACAGCGCTATCCCACCTTGAAATGCAGAGAAATCAGTGCTGACTTCAAAGTGTTGATAGTCAGGTTCTTCGACAGTTCCCTACTGGTTGGGGGTACCCAGTTAGCAGGGTGCCAGCATGACCTCTTGTACCTTCCTCCCTCTCCGCAGACGCCCCCTGCTCCGACATGCTGGGGATGCTCTCGGGCCTCATTGCCGACTCCCAGATCTCTGCTTCCTCTACCCGCGAGTACCTCTGGAGCCCCAGTGCTGCCCGCCTGGTCAGCAGCCGCTCAGGCTGGTTCCCTCGGATCCCTCAGGCCCAGCCGGGCGAGGAGTGGCTCCAGGTAGACCTGGGAGCGCCCAAGACTGTGAAAGGCGTCATCATCCAGGGAGCCCGCGGAGGAGACAGCATCACCGCCGTGGAAGCCAGGGCGTTTGTGCGCAAGTTCAAAGTCGCCTACAGCCTAAATGGCAAAGACTGGGAGCACATCCAGGACCCCAGGACCCAGCAGCCGAAGGTAGGATGTTCCCGGAGGACTCCCTAACCTTGCCCCAAACAGGGAGGTTGATTTGGGGGATGTTGATTTCCCATCTAGATGGTCATCACCAACCCCTGCCCGTCAAACAAATACTAACTGAGAGATTACTTTGTGCCAAGCCCTCTGCTAAATGCCTTATTTTAGCCTTTACGACATCTCTAGAAGGTAGGTCCTTTCGTCCCTCCCATTTTAGAGATGACAAAACTGAGGCTTGATGTCATGCCAGGGTCATACAGTACCTGTGGTAGAGCCATGATTCAGACCCAAGTCTCACTCCAGAGCCCAAATGCCTAACCACTACTCAACACTGCCTTTCTACTGTCTTGGACACTCTTTCTACCCTGTTTCAGATAAAGTGTCCTTGGAACTGGCCAGACATCCAAAGGGGATGTGGTTTTTGGAGGCTCAACTGTAGAAACTAGTGACTTACTTCCAAAAACAACTGTGTTTTTCTGAGTGTTGCTGCACTCCTTTGTATTTTCCTGGGCTTGACTACTTAGATCTTTCTTGCCTCTCACATGGAGGCTGGGAAGAGGCAAGAGAAACTAACTCCAGTCCAGAAGCGCAGGCCAGTGTAACACCCCCTTCTGCCCTCGGAGGAGTGAAGGTCAGCCCTCAACGAGGGGCACCGAGGAGCCCCAGGAAAGGGAGAGG
Organism: Delphinus delphis; assembly: GCF_949987515.2. Classification (NCBI taxonomy): domain Eukaryota; kingdom Metazoa; phylum Chordata; class Mammalia; order Artiodactyla; family Delphinidae; genus Delphinus; species Delphinus delphis. Next base: position 30,247,284 of record NC_082689.1, on the reverse strand, counting down.
ACATCACAGCCCTGTCCCCCTCCAGGTTAATTGCCCAGTCAGCCAGGCGTTCCGATCCTCATTGCTAAGTTACTCCTCATTTTCCTCAGAAGAGCAGGGCCCCTAATAAGGAAGGGGTATCACATGTCTCTGTTTAGCAAATGTTTTCCACTCTTAATGCAGAGGCAAGGTCTGGGTTGGAGGTTTTGCAGTGCTGATGTAAACTCCCAGCTTATAATTCCAGCGGCTTGGAAAGGCTCAGTGCTTGGTAACTGGAACCTTCAGTGGATGGAGCAGAAGTCGGACCACTGGCTCCCCCAGGGACAGCTGACCCTGGCGCTTCTTTTTTTTTTTTTTTTTTTTTTGCGGTATGCGGGCCTCTCCCTGTTGTGGCCTCTCCCGTCACAGGCTCCGGACGCGCCGGCTCAGCGGCCATGGCTCACAGGCCCAGCTGCTCCGCGGCATGTGGGATCTTCCTGGACCGGGGCACGAACCCGTGTCCCCTGCGTCGGCAGGTGGACTCTCAACCACTGCGCCACCAGGGAAGCCCCACCCTGGCTCTTCTTGACTATTCTGGGGGCCTTGGAAAGGAGATGATCTTAGCCAGGGTCAGAGCCTGCCCTCCCCGTGACAGTGCCCCCCTTTTGGAATTGTGGGCATCCTGCAAAATGAGTTGGCTCTGCCTCATTCCTAGATGCTAATCAGCTACAGCCCCTGGCACACCTGCACACCAACAGTCCCCTAAGTCACTGGTTCACAGGTACGCTCTGGGTTGGGTCCCCCACCCGGCTTCAGCCAGGGCAGCCCCACTGTCATCCATTTTATGAGGTGTGGCTTTAGGTGAGGTTTCTTTTGACAGAATTTCTTCCACTAAACCAAGGTTGGGGGAACACAGTCTTAGATTATCAGGGTGTGACCAGTGGAAATTGTCATTAGCCTAGAAAAGGGATGGTCACTTTCCCTTCAGCCTCTCAGTGACCTGGCATTTTCTAAACCTAGACTTTCAAGCTGGGACTTTCTAAATCTAGACTTTTAAGCATCTGGGAAAGAACTTCTTTTTCTAGTAAACCGAGAACTTCAGAACAGGCAAGACAGCCTAAATGCCCTTCACTCCTCTCCAGCCAAATCCAGCTTAAGACTCACGCAGAGCCGAATTCTGAGTCCTCAGTTTCACTCCAAGGATAGAGAACAGAACCCAGCAATTGCCACTTTCATCTGCTCCCCATCTGCCGTGTTTCTCCCAAATGAATAAAAACCTTGGTCTGAGAATGGGGCTCCCACGGACCAAAACGGGCAGTGACCATGAATTAACTCTGAAGCTGCCTTCCGGTTGGATGTGAGGGGTGAGGTGGGAAGGGGAGGAGGAAGGAGCAGAAGGGAGGAGTGAGGAGGGCTCCCACCTAAGAAGGGCTGAGCAGCCTGTCTCCCCTGCAGCTGTTTGAAGGGAACATGCACTACGACACCCCTGACATCCGGAGGTTTGACCCTGTCCTGGCGCAGTACGTGCGGGTGTACCCTGAGAGGTGGTCCCCTGCGGGCATTGGGATGCGACTGGAGGTGCTGGGCTGTGACTGGACAGGTAAGGCCCTCTTTCCGCTGTGGGTCTCACTCACATGGTCTCATGACCCCGGCTTCCTGGGATGGCCTGGGAGGAGGTCAGACCACGACGGGGATGGGGCAGAGGGGCAGCCATCCCTGGGGTGAAGCCCCATCAGTTCAAAACGCTGCTGCCTCCTGCCTGCCCTGGGCTGCACTTTGTTCTGCCTCAAACCACCGGCACTGCGGCCTCTGGACTCAGGACAGCTCCTCGAGGGATGTGCTTTGTCATTTTTAAAGGATCATTTCAGTCCTCCAACCCCAGTCTCTCAAAAACAAATCATAACCACACACTGCCCACCCAAATTCAATTAGACCCTGACTCTTCAGGCCAGAGGGCTGTGGCTGTTGATTTAGGGAAGAAAAAAAAATGCTCATGATAATAAAGTAATCGGTTTATGTCTGAATCTGGCCTCCAGATGTCTGTGGCTAAGAGACTTCATTTTCATTTCGAAGCCACATCTGTAAAAGGCATTTATTTGCTCAGGAGGGACCCTGTTGCAGGGGAGCTGCCGAGAGCCCGACTTCTTCCCCGTGTGCCGCAGGAGGCTCGCTGGGCTCCACCCTGCGTCGCAGGCCCTGGGAGCACCTCCGAGTCTCCTGAACGAAGATGAGGCCCGCTGATCCTGGCCACCCTCCAGGTTTCCCGGGAAGCACCCCATCCACCCTTCCGAGTCGGGTCCGCCTCCCCTCCAGGCCCCGCCCTCCTCCCCGGGGCAGGGCTGGGACAGATCCCAGCTCAAGCGGGAGCCGGAGCCGGAGCCGGAGCCGGAGCTCGCTCGCTGCCTGCCAAACGGAGCTGGGGGTGGGGTGGGGTGAGGCAGCAGGCAGGAGCCCGGCCCCAGGTATCTCCATTTTCCTGTCTGTGCCGTACCTGTCAGCAGCTCACCCAGCAGGGGATCGTGGAGGATTAGTAAGAGCATGTCGGAGAAGTGCTTTCGGCTCCCGGGGAGAAAAGTGCTGCCTGTGTGCCGTTATGATGGCGCCGAGGAAGTGTCCCGTTGAGGCACGGAGGCTGGGAATCGGGCCCAAATTAGCCTTTCTCACCTTTCAATGGAAGGCAGCCCCAGTGAACATATTTTAGTGGGAAGACACTTTACTCCCCATCACGGAGTGAGGCAAGGTTCCCTGCAGCCTGCTGAGTGTTCCTCACCTGTCCTCTTGCAGGAGCTGAAAACTGCCCTCCAACAGTGACACAAGCTGGCTTCTTCTGGCCAGAATCAGAGGCTTAGAGATTCAGGGGCCCCGAGGGCTTCTAGGCCAGTGGCTTTCAAACGTTTCTGAACACCATCCACAATTTAAAATAAATTTATATCACGAGCCACTCGACTTACAAGCATGCGTGCACACAAGCACACACACACGTGTGTGCTTATGGGATATAGCATATCATGAAGCACCTGGACTCGGGGGACAGATCGCCAAGTTCAAGTCCTGCCTCTGCCGATCTCGGTTATCCTAGCTGAAGAAGGGGGGGGTGACCATAGTATATCTACACCCCCCAGGGTTATCATGAGGATTCAATCAAATAATGGATATAAAATACTTAGCCTGCTGCTTGGCACCTAATAAACTTGTTACAGTAAGTAAGTGTGACTGAAACAAAAGGTTCCCAAAGCGGTGCTCATCCTTGCCGCGTGAGTATACTCTGAAATATTATAGCCCCTATTTTAAAACGCTAGTCCTGACTCATGAAATTGATCTACAACCTGTTGACAAGAGTGACATACAGTTTGAAAAAAAAGTCACCGATCTAGGCCAATGCCTCCTTCACAGAGAGGGAAACTGAGTCCCAGAGAGAGCAGCCACTTGCCGGAGGCTGACCAGCTACTGACTCATACTTCCCCCCTGTCCATGGTCCTCTGTGCCACGCCTCTTCCCAGGCTGGCCCTGCTTTATGACCGGCTGGACAATTGCTATTGGCCTTTTCCTCCTATTGCCCCCTGCCAAGCTGGCCCAAATTACACCGGTGATGGTCAGCAACAGGTTTCTCATTTCAAAGTCCTCCTGGCTGTTCCTTGGAAGATCAGAGTAGGGGCTCGATACCCTCCGCCCAGCCTCCTTCCCTTTGAAGTCTCTGACATCTGTTTTCAATTGCCAGGGAGCGTAGTTTGATGGGCAGTTAGCTCTAAGTGTCCAGTACAAACACAGTGGACACAGAGGCCGGCTACCATTTCCTCACTTTCATTCACACGGCCTGCCCTCTCATTGCCTCACCCACCCCCTGTGCCCCTGGATTGAACATTATCTCTCTGCCACCCAGCTCACCCACTCCGCTACCTAACGTTTCCAGGAACCTCTCTCCCAGGCCACGTGGCTTTCTGCTTGTCAAATTTCCATTCATTTCTGTGACTCCTCCTTGTTCCCTTCATTCCTACCCCAAAAGGATAACAGGGAAAATAATGGGCTGGGTTGAGTTACTGCAGCTAAATAATTTGACAGGGCTGCTTCACCTGTTCATTTGTTTGGATTTCAAATGATGACTTCTTGCCTTGCTGACCACGGTTTGCTTTACAACGGAGTTTGCGATTCTGTGGCACAGTAACAAATATGAACTTACAAGTTAGGACGCTTTGAGGTTATTTGCCCAGCCACGTTTGGTCACCTGCTACTTGTATTTTGAATAAGTTGCCAACATTGACAGGGCTGGAGATTTTCCCTGGAGATTTTGTTTGTTTGTTTGTTTCATGCGAGGGGAAAAAAAAGATCTTTTTGCAAGATCTGGCCACACTGGGCCACCTCGCCTCGGTTCCTCAACCTGCTGGAACCAGTCACGTGGTGGCCTCCTTTAAACCAGGTGTGCAGGACCCTTCTGCCATCTCCTGTCCCAGCCTTTACTCTCCCAGCCCCCAGCAGGCCATCCTCCCTTACAGTAGCAGTTAGCCTCCTAGAAGCATTTGAATTTGCCACACCCTGACCTAAAGGCACAGCCCCAAATTATTTCCACTGAATGGAGTCTGAGTCACTTTGAGCCCATATTCTTTTCCATCCGGTTTTGGGCAAACGCGAACAACGATGTCTGGGGTCGCACCTCCCAGGCTGTCTGGCTTGGCCATGACTTCAGCCGTTGTGCTTCTGGTTATCTTGTAATAGGTGGGCCCCCAGGTCGGGTTAGCTTTGGTTCCGTCTGACTCAGAGAAGGCAGAGAAGAGAAGGCCCGTGCCACGCGCAAACAGGGCCCGTTCCACACACAAACAGGGCTGAGCCCGAGACGCGACAGCAGTCACCCAAGGGGCTGTGCTCAGACAGGTGTTTTCCACAGGACGGAAGCTCACTGCATTAACCCCGATTGTTTTCAGACCATTTTTGATGGGTGTCCTTCATTGCTTATGTGTGTGTGTCACCCACATCTGTGTCTGAAACAGAACACCCAGAGCACGTTGAGCCCTGCCTGTGGTCAGTGTCGCCCACATTCATTACTGCCTGGTGCGCATGGCCTTTTTTTGAGCCGGCCTCAGGGCCTCTGCTGTGGAGTAGAGTGTGGGTTTGTGTTCTTGCCTCCATTACGGCTATTTCTACAGCTTGGGACCGTTCTCCTTAACACAGGCCATGGTCCTGACGTCATCACAGCACACAGAAGTGACGTCATGGGTGTGTGTGTGTCCATCTTGGATTTCCTTTTTTCCTTCTTCTTGAAAGGCCCACCCTTGGAGAGGAGACTTAGTATTTGGCATCCTCCTGCTGGGTTTTGACACAGGCTGCTGCATGTGGTCTTCACTCCCCTTCCTTTGCCTTTCTGCAGACTCAAAGCCAACGGTTGAGACACTGGGACCCACCGTGAAGGGCGAAGAGACCACCACCCCGTACCCCATTGACGAGGAGGCCACGGAGTGTGGGGAGAACTGCAGCTTTGAGGATGGTGAGGATGGGGCCAGAGCCGTATTTCATCCAGGATGGTATGGGTGCCGACCAGTCGCAGTGGAGGCTGGCCCATGGCTGGGTCCGGGACCTGGGGGTCCCCTAGGTCAGAGGTCAGGGAAGTGTGGTACTTAGGGGCTTGGGGCAGTGGCTATTTCCAACCAATCTAGAAGCATTCAGATATTGGCACAACCAGTACAGCCCTACATCAGCTGAGGTAAGGGGCCATCCAAAGAGGATGGCTCCCTTGAGTAGTCTCCTTTCCTAGCCCTCACTTCGTATCTTTAGAATGCACAACTGTGATCGCCCCTCCTGCTAAGCTTGTCTCCGGGGCACAGTCAAGGGAAGATCCGGCCGTCATCTGGGTGACTTGGTCAGTGGAGCGCGATAGGTTAACTCAGCAGTTAACCATGATTTAATTGCGTTGCCCTGTGTCTTTTACCACCACCGGTTGAGAAAGCCTGACAATTAGGATTATAAAATAGGGCACCGCCTCCTCCACGAGGCGAGCACAGGCCAGTGACAAAGACAGAAGTATGAAAAGGCACCTCACCCCTTCCTCAAAACTCAGGGCCACCTATTTGCGATTAGTCTCTTCACACGGGAAATCGACTGCATTTTCATTTTATCTTCTAAGCATATCCAAGTTAGAGAAAAATAATAATTGGAAGAGCCCAAAAGGACATCACATTTTCAATCTTCCTGCTAAGGTCGCAGCATATGAGGACATTCCTTAACAAACTACAAAGTTTGGAACACCTGGCATTTGGGGCTAGAATTTAATGCTTGACAGCCTCAATTTACAGTAAATTACCGATCGTTATTAAACGTTCATTAAACCAAATGAGGGAAGATTGGTGAAGAGGCTTGGGAAGTGATGGAGACATAAAGACGTAGCGCCGAGTCGGTAGGTAGATGGTGAAATCTGTGGGTTCGCACCCTTAGCCACTTGACAGTATGAGAAACTGCAAGGATGCAGTGGACGTCTCCCCAGCATGGCTACAAAGAAGAATGGGAGGGGAGCCAAAAGTAAATGCTGAAGTTGTGTGACTGCAAAATGGTAATTTAATGCATATGCTCTCAGGAATGTGCTCTTGTACATTGCGTGGGCCGGGGGACACTCTTGGTCAGGGATAGTTGAATACAGAATTCTGACATTTTAATGAACTTGTTTTTGTTTTATGAAGAGGAGAAAGAGACTTGGAGAATCTTCCAAGACATGTTGGAAAGAGTTGGAGAGCCAAAAGTGGGGCGCTCTCATTTACTGTGTGCTGTTGGATCAGCAGGGTTTGCTCGGTGCAGGGCAAAAGGAGGGGGTTTTGTCTAAATGGCAATCCAAAGGAAAATGTAAGGACTTTCAGAAGTTTAATATAATTTTCCCTTCTATAGTGGTTTGTTTCATTTGGGGTTTCTTTGGTGGTTCCTCCCCTCTCGCTTTTTTTTTTTTTTTTTTTTTTTTTTTTTTTGCCAAAGATCTCTTTGTGGAATTGGGTTCCTGAGATACAGTATGCGTATAAACATTAGAGAGGAATTATGGTATATTGAATTACTCCATATTTTTGAACGGAAAAATAGAAACTTAGAAGTTGTCGGGAAAAGGGGATGGGGAGGGCTAAGGGCGGACTTTTCCAAGCCACAGGTTGATGCTTCTGTAATAGATTCCATGTGTTTCTTCTCAGCTCAAGCTGACTTTGGCCAAGGGTGGGCAAGTATTAAATATTCTTTCTTGGGAAGGGGAGACACGAGCAGGACCCGGTGGCAACCTGCTGCCAAGGCCAGCAGTGCCCTTCCCCTCAGAGGTGATCCGTCCTCGCCCCCCGGGGCGGGAGCAGTGTGTTTCCACCAGTCGACTGTTCCCTTTAGACTTCCTAACCTGCCTTCCCCACGGAAATTCCTCTCTGGGAACCCTGAGAAGGGAAGTGAAAAGGCCAAAGACCCCACTTCCTCCCTCCTACCAGCGTTAGCCAACACTCTTCCGCTGTCTCCGCAGCTACTGAGGACAAGAGTCCAAATCTGGGTTCCCGTTTCCTCTCTTTCCCCACCTCCACCCCACCCCCCGACTCAATCACGTGTTCGGCACCAGCTCAGACTGGATTTGTAGAGCTGAGTGGAACCTCCAAAGAAACCCTTTGGGTTCGGTCTGTTCGCTTAGAGGTGAACAGCCGGGCAGACGGGGGCGAGCCATCGTGTGGTCTCTTAGATTTCCATTCTCTGCCGTCCCTGGAATCCTGGCGTTCAGGCACTCGGAGCCATGTAAAATTATTTTTCCTCCTGGTCAGCGCTGAGCTGGGCGGCAGGCTGGTCTGGTGCCCTCAATTTGCCCTAACATGCCAAATCGCCCGCCTGGCAGTGCCTCCCCCGGCGATGCTGAACTGACCCGGTCTTCTGAAACAAGAGGCCTGGTACAGGGAGGTGAAGGGCAAACAAGCCTCCCTTGTTTCCAAGATCACTTTCTCCTCCCTGGCCAGCACCTCCCGCATGTTGAATTTCAGCCTCTCCGGATGCCAACGGGCTGTCCATCACTGCTGACAGCCAGGTTGGCAGGATCCTGCCTTCCACTGAGGCAATGGGGAGACATTCTTCTCTGGCATTTTAGGGAACAGCAGTTTCCACATTTGTCTGCTCTCCAGAGTGGACAGAAGAGGCCGATTAGAGCCTGAAGCCGTTTGGTGGCCTCATTTAGAATCGCTTACTATGGGAACCGCTGGCAGCCTTGGCTTTCATGCCTGGGAAGGATGAGACCAAAGGCTGACCCTAAAGCCAGCCATCGCCAAGATGAGTTAAATGAATAAGCAAAGGGAGCCTCTTCTTTCTCTGCCCTCCCCTTAGGCCCTGCCAGCCGTTTAAATAGCACCACGGTGGCTGTTCTCCGAACCCATTTCATTTGCCTTGTTTCGGGGGTTTTGTTTTCCCTTTTAGACAAAGATTTGCAGCTCCCTTCAGGATTCAACTGCAACTTTGATTTCCCCGAGGAGCCCTGTGGTTGGATGTACGACCGTGCCAAGTGGCTCCAAAGCACCTGGACCGGCAGCTCCGGCCCCAGCGACCGGACGTTTCCAGGTAAGCCAGCCTCGAATTAAGCGATGAGAGAGCTAAGGCCAGCCTGCGCCATGTTTTTCAGCTCCACATTCCCTGACAGGCTTCATAACTTCACAGAACAATCCTCTGCTCTTTGCCTGCAAACCACCGGCCTTTACTGACAGTGTCACCCGACAGAATAGCTGGCTGGCGGTTCCTGGCCCTCTCTTGTGATCACAGAGCAGCCTGGAAGCTGGGAGGGAGCGAGAGAGGCCAAGATCAAAGAAGAGGAAAGAAAGAGCAATTAGGAGGTCCTAGGAGAGGGGATGAGTCAATGTCCCTTTGTTGCCGTAGCCAGCTCTCGATGCCACCATCACAGAGCCCCTTGTGACTCCAAGCTGGACACTTTTCCTAAAATGGCTCATTGGGAAACTTCTGGCCCCAAGTCTGACTGATACTTTCTGGAGGGTATCATCACTTCTGTTGAAAACCAAGTCGAGGGCCTGAAATGCTGCCACACCCATGGGTGTCTAGCAGAGCTGCCTGGCACTTGGCCTCCTGAAGAGTGTTGCTGCCAGTCGTTGGAATATTGTGAAGCCGCCCTCTTGGTGTCAGAGAGCCCGATTTCAGAGGCTCTCCTGGCACTGTTGGTAGAGAGGGGCTGCCTTTAGCCCTTCTAAGCAGGAGTTGTCCACTCTTTCCATTGTGGCATGCTTTTACAGTGATGTTCTGGTAAATGTTTCACGACCGGCTCTCCAGGTTTAAAAAAAAAAATCTACTTTGTAATTAATGTTCGCCACTGTCCGTGGTGTAAATCCTCCCACTGTGGTTGAATGCAAGCTACCAACATGACATCATCGGAGGTGGAGTTGAGAAGTACAGCAGCACAGCCTTAGATAGTTTTTTTCCCTCACACAGATAACAGAGATATAAATAACTTCTGAATCATGCATACCAGTAAAATGTATTAAAATAATTAGGAAGTATTGCATTTTGAGAATTTATTTCCTTTCTTTTTTAATATACTTTATTTCATTGCAACTTTATAGAATTCAATTGTTAACAATGCTTGAATTTCACAGTAGGCTTGCAAACTTCCAGAAAACTCCACAATCGGCTCTCACAAGCCAGTACGTAGCATACGTTGCTCTAGCATGTCACGTGTTAGCTTTCAGTGTTCCTGGATCTTGGGCCCCCTGTAAGCGTTTGAGAGGGAAGGGCTTAATTCTGGAAATTAGTAGATCATATGTTGCCTGCCTAGAGAATGAAAGGGGGGAGGGACCTCCCCTTCTTCAGAGTCCCCCAGAGCCGCTCTGCTGCCCCTCACCCCAAGGACTGGCCGTGTCCCCTGTCTCCAGGGACGGCAGTGGGATGGACGCTCTCCGCGGGCTGCCTCCTGCGCTTGCTTTCCCGGAGGGTCACAGCATCTGCTCCGGAGAAAAACATTTTCATATTTCAAGTGTTTATCTCTTCAGGATTTGAGTGCTCAGAGAGATTAATATCTGAAGATCACCACGGCCTCAGGCAACAGGAGAGAACACTTACCCTCATCCCAGCGTTAATCACCCTCCCCCCCTCGCTCACTGCAATAATGTTTAATTAATATAATGAGCCTCCTGCATGTTGGAAAAAAAATACTTATTTTTATAACCCAGCCTGGATTTTTCATTTCATTTCCTCTCCTTTGAGACTTGGCCCAATTAATTGGTTGTTTTCCCAACCTCCACTTTTTATCCAAACGTAAAGAAAATTTGCCGTGGGGGTGGGGTGGTGTACGTGTGATGTTTATGCGTGTGCATTTGTGCACTGTGTGTGTACGTGTGATGTTTATGTGTGTGCATGTGTGATGTTTATACGTGTGCATTTGTGCGCTGTGTGTATATGTGTGATGTTTATACGTGTGCATTTGTGCGCTGTATGTATGTCTTTCTTTCTCAAGGTATTTGTGGGTTTTGTGTGTACGTGCATATGTTGTTTTTATGTGTAGATCTTGTGTGTTTGTAAATATGTATATGCATGCGTTTAGTTTGTGTGCATGTATGAATCTGTGTGTGTGTCTGTATGTTTATGTTTGAGTGTGTCTGTGGTTTATATGCACGTGTATGTGTGTGTCTGTACATTTATGTTTGAGTGTGTCTGTGGTTTATATGCGTGTGTGAGTGTGTGAGGTGTTTGTATAAGGGGGCAGCTTGGCAAAGGCACGTTGAATAAAGGGATGCAGGTGATACAGCAAGGGGAGATTTACTGGCTCTTATTCAGCATCCATCCTCAGGTTCTTTCTAATTATTCCACTTCCTCCCTTGCACTCTTCTGAGCAGATTTTCTCTAAGAATGCCTGAGGTCAGCCCTGTCCAGACTCCAAGGCCACCAGTTAGCAAGTGACACTTCGGGGAGAGCTTAAGCTACTCTCCATTTGACGCGGTTCCCCTCTGCCCCCTCTTCGCCCAGCCCTCACCCTCACCTGATGCCCCGTGGGTTGACCCCGGCTACTGGCTGGGAATCCTCGTCCTGCCCGCGTTCCACTTGATTCATTACACCCTGCGGTTTGGGAAGGCTCTTCAGAGCAATCTTGTAGAGCGGGCAGAAGTCCAACCTTTAGCTGGCTGGCTGGGGACAGAAAGAAAATTAGGGCCATAAGGAACTGCTAGATCTAATGTTGTTTCTCCCTTAAGAAATCGAAAAAGAAAATAATTACTTTCCTGTTCCAACGGAATCCCTGAAGTTAGGAAAAGTGGCCCTTAGATGTTGCCTCCAGAAAACAGAATCATAATGTTGTCTTCAGAGTCCTTCTGTCCATCCTCTGATGATTTAAAAATCATTTGCTGTATTTCCCATTGTCCTTCCCCTTACAAAACATGATACTGGACTCTAAGCAGGAGAAGATAGAGAGCCCTTTCTGTTCAGGGTGGTCCTTTCTTCTTCAAAAAAAAATTGGAGCCCCGAGGAGAGCAGTTGGGAGAAAGGAAACAGCTGTGCTTGGTTAGGGGCAGGGCAAATGCTAACGGGTTCAGAGTCCCGGGACCTTCCAAGTCAAGCCTGAAAGTGCTGTGTCACCCGCACTTCGCCCCTCCACAAAGAGGAGACCACTCCACTCTTTAAGAAAAGTGTGCCATGTGTTTTATATCCTTGTTAGATAGGTAAACAAAAGTAATTACATAAGAAAGGAGGTGTCCTCACCCAGTGCAGAGGGAGAAGGGAGGAAAACAGGCAACAGCCATGTTGAAATATCATACACAGACTACTTGATTAGAAGTGTCTGTGGAAACTACTTACATTCCTTAGATGTTTTCTGATTTAGTTCTTTTCTCATGTTTTGTTTTGTTTTGTTTCTTTTCCTTTTAAGTAAGCAATTAGTTCTGTTCTTTTGGCTAGTGGTAATAGTTGCTTAAGGCTGACAAGACACCCACTGGTTTTATTCCACTGTTTTTGTTTTTCAAGATAGTCTTTCAAGACATTCAGAATTTCTTTTTTTAGCTCTTTGCTTGTGGCTTAGAAGCCTGGAGTGTGTTCATACCAGCCCCTGGGGACCCTGTTCCGAATTCAGTGACCCCTGGTGGTTGCAGAGGAGCTAGTACCTTGTTCTCCGAGAAAGCACTTTGCCTTTGCACTGTAACTACAATGACACAGAAACTGTCTCCCCTAGTGGAAGCAGCTGTATCTCCCACAGATATTCGTAAGTGCATTGATCAGAAACAGAATTTTGAGGAAGATCAGATTCAGCTCTTTAAGGAACAAGGCAAAAATGCCTTGAGATGCTATGGTGAGCCCGTGTGTCTAGACCTGCCCTGTGTAATACGGTAGCTGCTAGCCACACGTGACTACTTTAATTTTAATTAAAATTAAATACAGATAAAACTTCAGTTCCTCCATCACATCAGCCACATTTCAAGAGCTCAGTACCCACTCTGTGTGGGACGGTGCAGATAGAGAACACGTCCATCATCACAGGATGCTGTCTTGGTCAGCACAGCTGGAGCACCTTTTGGCGTGAAGAATAGCTTCCAGGGTGCTTGCTGACTCTGTTGCTCCTTGGTTTGGTGTAAACCAAGGGAAAATAATTAGGGAGATGTGCCTTCTCCATGATCCCTTGGTGGGAGTGTTCAGTGCCTGGCATTTTTTGTCACTGTCATTGTACGTCAGTGAGTAACATCATAAAGTAACATCCTATTAGACAGTATGGGAACTATTTCATTCAATCAAAAAGAGTAAATACGGGGCTTCCCTGGTGGCGCAGTGGTTGAGAGTCCACCTGCCGATGCAGGGGGCATGGGTTCGTGCCCCGGTCCGGGAAGATTCCACATGCCGCGGAGCGGCTGGGCCTGTGAGCCATGGCCGCTGAGCCTGCGCGTCCAGAGCCTGTGCTCCGCAACGGGAGAGGCCACAGCAGTGAGAGGCCTGTATACCTCAAAAAAAAAAAAAAAAGAGTAAATACTAAGTAATAGCAATAATAGTAATAATTGTTTTATTTTTATTGTTGTTCTTTTGTTGTTCTTGTTGTTGTTGTTATCTTCAGGAAAGAGACAAGACTAGGGATAAAGGGTACTGTTCCAGGTCAGCTTCAGAATCCTCAAGTGTGTGGTCACCCTAAATGTGCGTTCTTTTATATATTTGTTGACCTAACGAAGTATGACTACAATATTACTTCATTTCAGTAACTTCAAATCATGGAAGTGACATAAAGAAAACAGGCAAAGGCTATTTGGAATAGTATGCCTTTATAAAAGGACAGAGCTTTGGCTACCTAGCATTTATATGCTTATTGGATTGAGAGACCAGAACCTTTACTCTGGGTTCAAAAACAAGTGAGAGTAAGTCAAGAATACAAGGTTCTGGAATATTCAAATTTTACAAATGGCGGCTCTTCCATCAGATGTAAGTGGTAGTCCTGTTGACTTTTCGTAGGGCTGTTTTGATGCAGATTGGGCCACTGAATAAACCCCATGAGAGTGGAGGGCCAGAACTGTGGTTCACTATGGGACATACACACAAAAGGATTAAGTGTGAGTGGGTATGGTCAGTAGACAGTCACAAAGAAATCAGTCAAAGTGACTCATGAGTCAACTTGCTTACAGTGGGCTTGATTTTGGGCGGTGAGTTAGCAGGGACTCTGTGAATTAAAAAGCAACTCTCTTAACTCAAAAGACCTTCCTCATAGGTGGGACCGATGGCAGCAAACAATCCAGACACGGGATTGGCATCAGCTTGAACTGCCTTCAGAAAGAGGGTGCTGTGGCGTGTCTGGGGCACAGCCACTACAGATAGGGAGACGGGAACTTCTCGGGCTTAGAGCAGGCTAGATAATTAAAGACCAGGAACAGCTGGGCTAAAAGAAAGCCATATTTAAGGAATAACTTCAACTGGAAAAGGAAAGCATAGAGGCCCTTCTTTAAGGAGCATAGGAAGGAAGACATCTCTGACTTTGTAGAAAAGACAGCAGTAGAGAGGAGAAGCTCTTCCTTTTATTCTGAAAGTCATGATTGGTTGAGTGTGTAAGATTGATAATGAAGGGGCAGAGTGATAAGAAGACTGAGTTGATTGCAAACCTTCATGAAAGCCGACATACCAAGAAAGCAGCTCAAGATAGACTCCTGCACAGCCCAGGCCTGAAACCTCAAATGTCCACAAGATGGTCAGTCGCAAACCTTGAGCACATCCTGCCGAGTTCATCCAAAGCCAGTGTTTCCCTTAGCCGGTTGTTAATTTGAGGACCTTAGCAGAGATGGTCTGACCTCGGGAGGCCAGCTGAGGGGCTGACTCATGTCTTAAGCATGACCTATACAAAGAGACCCCATCTCCTGCAGCACTAAGTATTCTTTCAGATGGTTGTTCTAGTAGGAGGGCAAGATGCTAGCCAGGAGATGCGTGTGTTGGACAGACGGTGTGTTTGGCTTTGCGATAGCCTGGAGGATCAGACTGGTGATTTATCTCAGGCTTTGGTAAGGTGTCGGCACCACTGATTCCATGGCTGTGGGGCCAGAAGTGGTCACGTGATCCGCTGAAGCCAGATGTGGTCATAAATCGCCAGGTGAAATGTCAGGAGACCCTTTCTAGAGACAGCAGCAGGTTAAGACGCTGAATGACCTTGTCCTCTGCACTTCCTCTCTGCCCTTTTGAACTGTTGTTCATTCCCATGTGATTGTTTTCCCTGCGTCATGGGCAACAACAGATGTTTTGAGTCAAGAACCTAGCAAAACGCCTCCCAAACATGTCAGGTCTGGGGGGGAGACGGATTGTATCTCTGGAACATTTTTTCTTCATTCTCTTTCTGCTGCTAAATGTATCTCCTCTGCATTGTTTCCTGTTGGAAGCTATCCATTGCCGACATCACTGCCATCAGCTACAGAAACAAGAAGACAGCCTCCGGCAGGGAGAGCTGACTCTTAGCTGGCCATGTTTGGGGACCTCTTAACAATCCAAAGGGCTTTTCCCCTAAAGTCTAAGTAAATCAATAAAGTAGCCCACCCATGCCAGGCCAACCCTTTGCTCTATCAAGTCACCAACAGCCACTGTCTGTTAAAACTTCCTCTGTGTTTGGCAGTGGTAAGCCATACATTAGAATGTTCTAGAAGAACAAACTCCACTGATAGCACACGTGCTTCGCTCACAGCACATATATGGGTGCCATAACTTCAAAGAACTGAAGCACTTAGCTTGGCGAAGGGTCAACGTGGAGACCTGCCACAACCAAAGCCCTGGATAGCGGCCATTTAAAGAGGCAAGGGTTGTGTTTCCTGAGGAAGTGAAGACCAGGGTCTTAATTCTTCGCGAGTGAAAATGTTTCTAAGTCAGAGGACAGAAATTGGCTGCGCTCCGTCGGGAATAGAAGGAGGACATGTGTCTAAATGACAGTAGGAAAACTTAAAAATGAAGTTAAGAAGTTTCTGACAGTTAGGGCTGTGACCCAGAAGACACATTGCCAGCATGGCCTATGGAAACTCCTCCTCTGGAGAATTTAAAGCGAAGGGTGGACAGCTGTTCTGCGGATGTTTTCAGCATGGTTCCTCTGGGCAGCAGGACTGGCCCCATCTAAATGGTCTTTTGAGGTCCCACTCTCATTCCAGAATCATGTATTATTTTATTTCATCTACTGTAGATTGACCCAAAAGCATGTGGTAAACAGTGTCTGATGTACAACTTGAGGCTGGCTGGTTTCTGGAGTTAGGATGGATCTGGGAACCATCTTATTCCAGAGAATATCTTTACTGTCCTTGAGCCAAATCTTACTTCCTTTGAGTCTTAGATCGGTCTTCCCAGGTTATGGGTGCTCTTTGGACCCTTTTTCTTTCTAAAAGAAACAAAAAGGCCAGCACAGGAGGCAGTGGGTTTAGTGATGGCAGTGGAAGTGAAGAACAGAGCATTTATGGAACGTTGTTCGTGTGCAAAGCACCTTACAAGGCTCTTTCCATTTCCTCCTCCTCACGACCCTATGCAGTATTGCTGTTCTTATACCCATTTCACAGATGGGAAGACTGAGGCTTTAAAAGACTAGCGAACATTAGGATTCCAGCCCAGATGAGAGGCGAGTTTCTGGCGATTTTTCTCAGTCCAGTCAGGGCTCAGATCTTACTTCCATCACTCTCTAGCAGTGGTCTGGGACACATGACTTCAATTCTCTGAGCCTCTGTTTCCTTTTTGGTAAAAATGGAGAACGTAATACTTAATTCACAGGGAAGATTACGGAAGGCAACAAAGCCACCCGTGTGATATCTGGCACACAGAGGTGCTCAGGTCACAACAATTCTCTTGCCCCTACTCTTCCTCTCCCCGTCTCTGGGCTTTTCCTGGCCGAAGCCATTCCTTCATGATGTCCTGCTTCTAATCAGTCCCCTGTCAGTGACAGACAGGGACGTTTTGCAGCTCAGCGTCCCTCTGACTGATGTCTGCTGCTAATTCCTTAAATTTACATATCATCTTTCTTCCCTCGAGCTCATAGCACTTAACAGACAAGTGGGGAACAAATGATTTCACTAAGTGAAATTCAGAGGCCTGCTTGTCTTGAGATTCTGCAAACTAGTGGATTAGCTCAGATGTCAGCACTGAATTATGATCCTTCAGCTGCTCGTGCTTAGCATGCCACCAGCATTAACTCCCTGGTCTTCCAGTGGTCCTTTAAATCATGCACAGTGATTATCATCTTATTGTGAGAGAGAGAGAGAAGAGAGGAGAGGAAAGGGAGGGAGAGAGGAGGGGGCCAGCTCAGGTCCCCGGGAGAGGCAGTCTGTGAAACCTTTGGCCTCATCGTGCCTGAAGTTTTAGCAACAGGATGGGTAAATAAAACAGACCGGATAAAACCCAGCCAGCCCAGCTCTTTACACCTCCACACACATTTTACTTACTAAATTCTAACCATTATGCTATGATTCCCCTGCTGCTTAGGAATGTAAATTCACACAAGTGACAGTATTTCTGCCAAAGCAATTTTCAGGCAGCCAGTGGGTCTTATTTGTGAAACTGTGAAGGAAGAAGGCTGAATGATAAGTCTCTGAAATCTGGTTTCCTTTATATACGAGTGGAAACAGTAAAGGCTTGGAAATGACTGGAGCGTGGGAGCGTTTGGGGGGTTCGCGCTGGTAGCTCAGTGGACTGGATGCTTCCACAGGTCACCCTGTTTTGGGATCTACCTATTGACTGTAGGTATATTCACTTTGCAAAAGCTATTGTACCTTTTTCTTTATACATACTCATACTGCAGTATAAATGTTCCGTAATAAGAAGCAGAGCATCTCAAAAAAACATCCCCTCACCTTTGAAAAAGGCTGTTGGCTCAGTAGACTGGGAGGGAACTGTGAGAGAAGATTATATGAACCTGAGGGCTTACCGGAGGCCAGGTGGTTCCCCCTCTGTTCTTGTTTCCAATGGGCAGCCTCACTGCATTCTTAATCCATGTGTTTGTCATTCATTCATTCATGGGAACAAAATTTTCCTGAGTGGTGGCACATATTTGTCACTGTCTAGGGGCAGGAAGAAGAAGCATTATTAACCCTTCTGTGGGTAAGGCCAGGACCTTACATCTAACCAGGGCGATAGGAAAGACACACACCAAACAGTTAAATTACATACAAGGCAGTGGGTGTTTACCCGCTGAAACACATGAAAAATGGTCTCCAGTCTTTTTTAAAGCAAGGTAAAATCAGTGGTGTGGTCAGTAGATGCTCGAGTTGTTGAGAGAAGAGAGGAATTAATGTTGAAATGTGCCAGAATGGTTAGGAGAAGAACTGGCGAAAGGGGTGGGATGGGGGTCGGGGAGCAGAGAATTACAGGTAAATGGAGAAAAGGCAACAGCGCTCAGCAGAGAAGCCAGTTTGCCTTGAATAGCATGTGATTGATTACACGGACTTGGGACAAGGTACTGGGGTCACAGCTGAAGTGAAGGGCCTACTGCATGAATGTGGGGAAACCTGGAGTCAATCCAGCTGTGCTACTCACTAGCTTCTCTCCCTTGGAAAGTCACTTGAGCCTTTCTGAGCCTCAGTTTCTACATCTTGTGCAAAATAAGATTAGTAAGACCTAGCTCGCAAGCATATAGCAGTGATTAAATTATGAATGCATATCAGCGTGCTTTGTAACCTGTAAAGCATTATGCAGATAGGACTTAGAATTATTACCCTTAATAGTGGCAGTAATGAGATCTGATAGGAGAAGCGTAGGTTCAGGAGTTCTTTGCGTGTCTGCTTGTGGCACCAGTGTCTCCTGCCTCAGCAGATCGCCATCATTAAAATGCTCTGCTCCAGACAGCTGCCTACTCATCTGTGCTGACTTTGGCCTTGAAGAGGTCCCGTGTTGTGGAATATTAGACCAACGTGGTTCTGGATGGTTAAGGAGTCCCAAACTGGAATCCCGACTCTGCATCCTAAGCTGGTCTAATTTGACTTCAGGGGAGGGTAGCTTCTAGAGCAATAACCCTGGAGAATCTAACCAGAAGGGACTTAGGGGAGACAGGGAGGAGGGAGAGATGTGGCCAGGAGGAGGAGAGTTGAAAGAGCTGTTTCTGGGCCACTGATGACTGTCACAGGCTCCGCTCTCACTAGAAAGATGATGTCAGCAGGAAGAGCAACAGCAAACCGGTGGTCCAGGAGCACCCTGTTGATTCAGGGCTCTGGAGTGCCCGCCTGTCCTCCCCTGATAAGCCCGGGAGGTTCACAGTCCCTGTTGAGTAAGAGAGCTCTGTGCCCACGTCTCAGATTAACCTGATCCTGAGGTGTCTGATGTGCTGGGTATGTGGTGCCAAAGTGCCCCCCATCTTGCAGAAGTGTTCAGCATAAGATGTTTCAGGGCCCAAAGGAGGCCGTGAGGCTTTCTTCTCAGATGCCATCCTGTTCTCCGTGCAAGTGGCCGGAAAGCTCCTCCACGAGCTGGATTTGCTGGTGTGGGTCCCCAGACCTGTGTCTGCAAGGCATGGGGCCTGCCAGCAGGAACGGGAACTCGGCCTCCCACACAGTGCCTGATGTATCTAAAAGCTAATCGGCCAAAAGACACGCTCTTCAAACATTTGGATGGGTGAAACCTTCATTTCCCAATATGTGTATGTTCTCTGCTAAACACTTAGCCTTTGTTAGTGATGATGACAGCACTTGTTTTCATTGGGGCTGCGTTTGCCTGGCTCTCTAAGGAAGGCCAAGTTCAGGCCTCCCCAGGCTGGTCAGGGAAGGGATCGGGGTCTCAGGCCCCCTGAATCACCCCTGTGCTGCCACCATTCCCTGTTCTGCTTAAACAGGGATGTGAGTCTTCCGAGTTGCAGTTACTAGAGCCCAGGCACCATCCAGTAGCACCGTCGGAGACAGAAGCTTTTAAATGTCTTCCATTTGGACGGTGCCCAGCCAAGATGATAAAGGCTTGAATTATAAACCACCTGGCCAGAAACATCCTCTAGTCTAGCAGCCATGTCACCACTTTATTATCCAGTTCATTAGAGTGCACTGGCCCTTTGGGTAAGCCGATGATGCGTAAAACGTAGGTCTGGCCTCTCGGAATCTAGGGGGGGAAAGACAAGTACAGATACAACCAGCCAAGACCTACGGCCAGCGGAGCCGGGCGCCGTAGGTAAAAGGCACAAAAGAAGTGATGCAGGGAAATAGGCAGGAGGGACCTTCTTGACGGAAAGACCCAAGAAAGGGCTTCAAGAGGATGCAGCATTTGAGTCCGGGTTCCAGAGCCCTAAGAAAGGGACACAGGGCCTGGAGAACTAGTTCATAAATAAAAGACACCCAAACTCTGCCCCAGCTTCCCCCCGGAGGGACCACAACTGCCAACTGGTGTCTTTCCCAATGATTTACCGGGAACCCCTGTTTGGGTTTGTTTCCCCCCAGATGACAGGAGTTTCTTGCGGCTGCAGAGTGATGGCGGGAGAGAGGGCCAGTACGCGCGGCTCATCAGCCCACCCGTCCACCTGCCGCGGAGCCCCGTGTGCATGGAGTTCCAGTACCAAGCCACGGGAGGCCGCGGGGTGGCGCTGCAGGTAGTGCGCGAAGCCAGCCAGGAGAGCAAGCTCCTCTGGGTCATCCGCGAGGACCAGGGCGGCGAGTGGAAACACGGGCGGATCATCTTGCCCAGCTATGACATGGAGTACCAGGTGGGGTGGCGACGGGAGACCGTTGCGGAGATCCGAGGGAATCGTTGTGATCTGTGTTTCAATATTTCAAAGGGCCGTGCCCATTCATCTTTAGGGAACGCGGTTAAGCGCCGCTGTTTTCATTGTGTTTCTCATGTTGCCATGGCAACTAAATGACACTCTTATTTGTTATTCAGAATGTGCCTATCTCTACACCCAGACTTGGTTCTTTGTTCCTCCTATCGCCTTTTATATTGCTGAAACCTTCTCCGACAAATGTTTCTTCTCTCCATTTTATTTTAGATTGCTATCAGGTAGGCTGACAAAGGGACGCAGAAGCCAGGGAAATAAACACAAACAAACCCTCCACACACAAGGGAAAGAAGCCTGTGGAGCCCCTCAGACTCCGAGGAGGAGAGGGAAACAGCCTCCCACCCCTGTCCCAGCAAGTGTGAACACGGGAAGGGGAGGGTCGCTGTTGGTGCTTAGTGGCCAGCAGACCAGAGAGACTCCGAAGTGAGTGATATCTCTCCCAGCAGCTCCCGGAGTTGAGTTCTATTATCTCTGCCCCACAGAGCAAGCGCCGAGGCACAGATGGGTATGCACAGCTGGGGCTGAAACTTGGGTAGGAGTAGGCATACTGTGGAAGAGGTGACTGAGAACCAGCCATAGCGTTAACCTGCTCCTCCCCAGACGAGAAACAGCAACAGATGGCTGGTGAGGCAGCCAACTGCTCGCTCAGCTTGCCAGAGGACATGTGCTCGTTTGCAGAGAGAACCTGGGGAGGGCGAGAATGAGGGCGGGCGGCATGGAGACCACAGAGCAGAGGGGCTCCTGTGTGCTGCCTGCAGTCACTCTTGAGCTTGTTAGGCAGCCTGAGTCCCTCCCCCCCGCCCCCCCGCACCTGCCTTCCCACTTATAAACCTCAGTGCACGGTGTTGCGAGTACCTGTTGGCATTTTTGTGTCGCCCACTAAACGGTGAGATTTCCTGGTCAGAGGGTCTTCTCTTATTAGGCTTTGTAACTGTCATGGTGCCTGGCACGTAGTAGGTGCTCAGTAAACTAGTGGTGAAGGAAAATCACTTCCCTACTCTTGTAATAATGGAGCCATATGACAGTGTTACCCCCAAGGCGACACAAACCTGTATACTACATTTCTCACCTTACCCCCACCTGCTCGTGTCCTCTGAGTTTCCAAATACCTGGATCGGGCATTTGAAAGATTTATGAGAAAAAATATCAAAAATGGCTAGGGAAAGTTCGATTCTCCATTAAACGTGCTCTGATTGTGGTCCTTTTAGTCAGTACATTCTGGTTACTGGACAACAATATCCATCACTTTGTTATATATGTATTCTTTAATCACCTCAAATATGCATTTGATTTGAACCAACTCTTTTTAAATTAAGATTTCAAGCACCATAGCCATGTGGTCAACAGATGTGTACCAGGTGCAGTAACGCACACGCACACGCACACACACATACATTTTAAGCTGCAGTTAACAGAAAATTGGAAATCTTTGCACTGTTTGGACAAGGAAGCTCAGTTAACCGTGGCTCTTTTTCTTCCGGCTTCTAGATCGTGTTCGAGGGAGTTATAGGAAAAGGACGTTCGGGAGAAATTGCCATTGATGACATTCGAATAAGCACCGATGTCCCGCTGGAGAACTGTATGGGTACGTGAATATCTGTCTCTTTGTGGCTCTTCCAAGGGCTGGGATGTACAAGAAGAGACAGCACATCGTTTTCAAACACAGCTCTTACCCAGTGGGTGGGGCAGCTCCAGTCTGTGCGGGAGGCGAGCTGTGAGTGCAGTTATAGCTTGGGCTGCGTTCAGGACGGGAGAGGGGTGAGATGAGGTGAAGTCTTATATCCCCGTTCCCATTCAGAAATAGATACGCACTAAGTATATGAAGATTCAGGGTGCCAAGACCCCATCATCAGACTCCAGCTTTTAGCAAAGAAAATGCTAGAGGGTGAGAGCAACTGTCAGTCAGAATTACATGATGGAAAGGTTTGATGGATTTAATGGAAGCCTTCACTGGTGAGTGAAAATAGTACATATGTTATATCAGAGTGATAACACAATTACCCAAGTAGCTCTTTTACATGAATGAATTTCAGGGCAAGGTATGGCATGTGGAGTAAGAGTTTAGATTTTGCTTTGAGGCTAATATCTCTAATGCTTAAGATGCCAAAGTTGTAAGTTTAAACATTGCATGCCAGGTGACCAGCATAGGAAGGACACTGTCACCTTGGACAGAAGTGCTGAGCACACCTAGTAAAATGTGTGCATCTCAGAGCCATGGACATTCCCCAAAGCAAGAGGAAATCCTGACAAGGAACGAGACCTACTTTCAGTCTGCAGAGTAAATATAACAACTCACCAAGTGCTTTTCTTGGCACGTGGGTCCCAGGTGTGTGTGTGCCTGATGATGTCAGAGCACCTGGGACCACCCTAGTCTCTTCAGGCAATTCTCGGGGCCCCAGGCATCTAAAAGTAATCCAGGCTCTGGGAAAGTAATCTGTGGTAAGTGACTGATTACAATGCTTCAGGGACCCATTACTCTATAAAGGACTTTTTGTTCCAAAGCAACTTTGAGAATCTTTTCCCCACCTACCCGGCCCCCATGATGATGATGTGTTAGACATGGGCTAGAGCATGTGGAGGACATGGGATACTTTCCGTGGGATAGTATAAAGACCTTGATGAAATTCATCTTCATCATACCCTTTGTTCACCCTATTTCTTCCCCTTATCTAACTCAAACTTTTTTCTGTTTTTTTTCCAGAACCCATATCAGCTTTTGCAGGTGAGAATTTTAAAGGTAAAAAAAGTTCTTTTTAAATTTCTGCATGCCTTTTCCTTCCCCACATGTGATACGAATTTGGTGGAGGCAATAAGCCTCCAAATTTGACAAAGCTCATAAGAGAAAATAGATGCCACACCTTCTCACCGCTAGGTGGCGCCAACAACACCTGTAGATGCAGGGAAAGGGGGATTGAGATCCTCACTGTCTCTTCTTTAATTAAAGTTTAGAAACCTGTAATAGAGACAAATAGGTTACAGATAAACCTTTCAGCCTTGCACTGTCCAACAGAGAGCAATGAGGCTGAACATGCATGAGTGGTGAGAAACGAGAGGCTGTGGGGAGACTGAACAACAAAAAAAGTCAGTAGTAAATTAAAAGTGAAATGAGGTGGCCATGATTTATTTTCGCCTGAAGATGGTTTCTTTCCAGTCACAGGGTACCAAGGCAGCGGTCTCAATTAACCCTCAGTGAGGTACACTGGTGGGCAGTTTTGTGAGGGAAGAAAGCTAGGGGAAACACACAAGGAATGATAATCCAAAGGAGGGAAAGTTGCAAAACTCAGGAGCTGGTGTCTGATTAAGGGAAGAAGGACTCTCATTCGGTGACTGGAGTTAGAGCACTTGAAATACAAGACGGAAGAACAGAAAAGGGCATTTTATCCCTAATAAGGTAAATAGAGAGCAGGGCAAAGAAAGAGGAATGTGGGATGCTTGCCTTATCCAGGGAGGGAAGAAAGACCTCCAAACTTGGGAATGCTAATGTCTGTGCTGCTTACTGCAGTGCATTTCACATTTCGCCCTCTTTGCAGTCCTCCTGGTTGACACTGCTAGCGTGTCCACCCGGGTTCCAATGCGAAGCATTTAGAAGCCACTCTATAAATGCTTCCCTTGAGTTGGCTGCGGGGGAAAGCGCACTCAGAGACACTCACCCTCACCTAAGGACGGAACCCGTTTTATGCAAATCATTGTGAGGGTTTCGGTGCCCTGTTTGTATTGGCTGGCCTTAACCCCACAGGTGACAGCATTTCACAGGTAAGGGAGGTCATTTTCGTGTCTGAAGTCCAGACTCATTATCTTCACTCTCAGTAACCTGTCCAGCTCCTGGCTGGAGAGAGATGACTTCCTGGGTTGCCACCTAGATGTGCTCTGTGACTCCAGATCATCTCACCCAGTTTGCCACTCCTCAGCCACAGCCCTGAGACAGCAGCTGAGGAAGAGGGCAGCAGCACGGGGAACGGCAGACCTACCTATGTAGAATATCTTTTCTTTCCTTTTCACCTTCCCTTGCCTCCTAAACCCCATCCTCACTCCCCCCGGTACACATTTTAAAGTATTAAGAGTATTCATGTGCATTTGTTAGTGCTCCTTGGGTGTGAGATTTATGTTAATGTGAATCTAAAAGTATTGGAAGGAAAGCTGAGATCAAAACTGAACGGCTTGGAGTACAGTTGAATTCAAGTTCTAACTTTTGGGACCCAAGGTAACATGGACGCTCGGGCAGTGAAACTTGCTTATGTTGTTTCACATGACTTTGACTGACTGTTGAGACTCAAAGCTCCCAGGAAAGGCTGGTTACAGACTTACAGCCCGTGCTGCAGACACTGTGCTGTGTGAGCACACATGTCTGGGTCCGTGAATGACACGTACGGTGGCTAAGCACTTTGCTTCTGTAAAAGAATAAACAAACCAGGGCACATGTGCTGTCCCAGAGGCTGTGTTTACCATGTGCGTCACAGGCCGGTCATGTTCTCTTGTAAAAAATATATATATATAAATAAATAAAACAGCCTCAGAGCCGCAGTGCTCATTTAGCCAAAATAAACACAGGGCTTAGGGACTCGAAGGTAAGAATTTCCAGTGCACTCCCGATGGGCTGCTTTGGGGGTTAAGCAAAGGCAGCCCACGAGTGGCATGGATTGGCCCACGGCTGTTGTCTTGAGAAATAACGAACATCTTTGGAAGGAGGAAACCAAGCTGTGGGGAGCAGAGACTCGGCTAAGGAGTCAAGAGCAGGATAGGAGTGGACGATGGACAGTTTCAATTACATCGGCAAGTTTTACGTGGAACTCTGACTCGGTAGCCAGATGAACCCAGGGCCAGGGAGGATTCTATTGGGTTGAGGCACCTCTGACCTCAGCAGACACCTCTGGATTTTGACTTGAGCGAAGCCTTCCATTTGGGCGAGGAAAGCGGACCATTCGCTCTATCTAACCTACTCACCTCTCCTGGTCAGGGCAGCAGCAGCCCTCTCTTGCGGGGGGTGTGGATTCCTTGGGGCTTAAACCAGGCTTTCACTCAAAAAGAGAAACAGAGAAATCAGGTTTGGGCAAGCAGGATATGGAAAGTTGATGGTGAAACAATATTATCAACAGGCGTATACATTGTTAGTATGTTTTTTTGAATTGGAGTCGTTTTTCTTTTCCATTATATATTAACCACGAGACAGAAGCAAT
Source organism: Delphinus delphis (assembly GCF_949987515.2). NCBI lineage: Eukaryota > Metazoa > Chordata > Mammalia > Artiodactyla > Delphinidae > Delphinus > Delphinus delphis. The sequence goes on along the minus strand of NC_082689.1, from coordinate 30,222,018 downwards.
CGTATTCTTTAGGAGAGATCTATGTGTACCAGGTAAATCTTTAAGGAAATGCAACAAAAGTGGCCTCTGGACCGGGGCTTATTAGATTGTCTTAATCTTTTATATTTTGAAGTGTCTTTCATTTTCTGCCTCTTACTCATTTCTTGCCATAGAACATTTTCTTTTAATTCAAATCGCCTTGTGTCTTCTGCTTGGGGTGTATACTTTGATTGCATACTGAGGTATGAGTCAGTAGTGAGGAGAAACAAGCCACGGAGAAAAAGAGAGCCATGTAGAGAAGGGGCGAGGAGGAGAGAGTGAATAAGCTGTGTTGTCATGTGATGTCTAAAGAGACATTTTTGTTGCTGCTGTTCTAAACAATGTAGCCTGGGTGTGCTTTTCTTTTTTCTTTCTTTCCTCTTTTAAATCTCTGACTATAGACAAAGTGCCGTCATGTATCTTGTTCTAGAATTTGAGCTTTTACAAATGAAAAACTGTGTGTAAGGGTCGGGGGATGGGGGAAAACCAAAAAGGGGTGTAATTAAGGTGATGGATTATTTTTTCTTAACCAACACTTTCTTCTTTCAATAAAAGTAAAAAGAGTAATGAGGAAGCCAGTAAAAATATATAAAGCCCATAATCAGAGTTCTGTCGTTGTTAACTAGCCAGTTATTTTTAGCAGGTCGCAGTGGAAGCAAGAGTTCTTATTCATGTTAGAGGCTGTGGGCTTTGAACAAAGCAGGAGCAAAGAGACAGAGCCTGGTACCCTACCCGTCAGAGACCCATGGAAATCCCAGTCCCCGGGTGGGGGGGGGGGGCGGCGGCAGTGAGAGTGAAGGATTCAGAAGTGCTGCGTCTACCACTGATAGATGCTAAAAGGAACATCAGTAGCTCCTGTTCAAGCCTGTGAACAGGGGTTTTATGCCTCAGACCAGCTCTGAGGGCTGTCGGGCCCATCTCTTGGGTCTCACCTTGTGCAGTCCTCGGCAGTTTTCAACCAGATAAAACCAGGAGAAAGTGGACAGCACAGGCTATCTCCTGGGCATAGAGGGGGCCCATTTTGAGCTAATGACAGAGCTGGCTTGGGGTTGACCCTATGCATCAGGTTTTCAGTTCTGTTTACTTGGTACCAACCAGCCCATCTCCGCCATTTCCCACCCCCATCTCTCTGTCCCCACCCTCATCCCCGGTCAATCTACCAGTCGGCTGCCTCCCGAGGCTTTGTCCCCCAGGGTGATGAGCCACATCCCAGGGTACAGGACGTGGGGTTGGCCTCAAATTCCCTCTTTCTGTGGCGGCCCTCCCTCCCACGGCTCTCTCCACTAGAAGCAGTTGCGAAACACATTGAGGGTTAATGGCGTTCCTGCAGTAATCCTCTGATGAGAGGCCGAGTATTCCTAAACCCTGCCAGGGCTCCAGATAGGCAGCTGTGGGGTGTGACTCCTTCTCCTTGGCCCCCTCCGCCTGATGCGCCCAGCTGCCAGATCAGGGCTGGGTATGGCTGAGCCGGGAAGCCTGGAGATGAGAAGTGTGGGACCCGCTCACTGCCTAGCTGTGGCTGCCCGCCTGAGGGGACGCCGAGGCATCCTCTGTGAGGTTCAAGGCACAGAGGCCTGACGCGCTTCCTCCCCCCGCACGTTTACCATTCATCTAAACAGCCATAACATCAGTTTCTCTAGGGGAGAAGGAATTTCTTTTCGCTGGCTTTTCCTCTCTCCAGGAGCCGGAAGGACAAGCCTTAGTTTAAAAGAAGTAGCCTAGGCACAGCGCAGGGAGATCAGCTCGGTGCTTTGTGACCACCTAGAGGGTGGGATAGGGAGGGTGGGAGGGAGCCGCAAGAGGGAGGGGATATGGGGGCGTATGTATACGTATAGCTGATTCACTTCGTTATACAGCAGAAACTAACACACCATTGTAAAGCGATTCTACTCCAATAAAGATGTCAAAAATAAATAAATAAAAGAAGTAGCCTAAGTGCCACCAAAGAGAGGACAAGCGTCTGAGACTTCAGCCAGCCACGGATCTGAGTTCAGGGGGTTAGACAGATGTGGGAGACCACCAGGTCTCCTGCTAACCAAGTGGAAACCTTCCGGCGATCCCCACACACACCGAGTGCAAGGCAACCCAGAAGGGTCATTTCACAGGGGTATTTTGCCCTCTGCATTCTTCTTCCCAACAGATCAGTGGGCGTGACCACATTCTTCGACTCTCTTCTGTAAACTTTTCTAGAGAAGCCAGCCTTCTCTTTTGTTTGTTTAATCTCACAAATTACATAAGTCTTTCATCTGAAATGCCCCTTCACCAGCTCTTCATTTTCAACCTATGCATAAAAGACCGCAGACAGGCCAGGCCTGAAACAGTTCCGATTTGCAACGAGCCTTTTTGTTTGTTCCCCTCTGAGAAAGATGATTTACCTTTGGTGTCTTTCGAAACATTTCTTTTGGAAACTTGGGTGACTCCTCCGGGTCCGGAGGACATGTCATAAACTTAGCTGTAGGAGATGTTGTCTCTTTCCGGTGATTCAGTGAGAACTCGACTGAGACAGTCCTCAGACAGCTTCCAACAGACGTAAGAGGCAGAAAGGGGGAGGGCTGCTTCGTGTTCCATCCCTACGTGGTTAGAACAGGGGTCTGCACACTTTTTCTGTAAAAGGACAGATCGTGAATATGTTGGGCTTTATGACACTCTGTGTCACCACTAGTCGCTGCCACTGTAGCACAGAAGCAGCCAGAAGCCATATGTAATGAGGGTGGCCGTGTTCCAAGATGTGCGGAAATAGGCAGTGAGCCAGATTTGGTTATCTGACCTCTGGGCTCCAGCACGGGCGGAGGATTTGGTCCACGTGCTTCCCGTCCTGACCCTGCCACTTCCCAGCGGTGTGAGCTTCCTCTGAGGGCTCTGGGCCATCTCTAGGGTTTCACTGTGTGCTGCCCGCCCCCCCCCCCTCAGTTTTCCTACAGGTAGAACTGGGAGAAAAATCACTTATCCTCTCAGGTTCTCAGCTCTCCCATCTGAAAGTCATGAAGAATAAAGATGATTCACCGTATAGCCCAATGCCCGGCACCCCGGAAGTGTCCGTTCATTATAGCTGTAGTTATGGTCACATTTCCCAATTGCTTATTCATTCTGTAACCCTATTTGCACAATAGGAGTGGAAGAAAGCTACCAACAGTGTCATTTTTTCCCCATATTTTCCTTCCATGCATGGCTTCTTAGAATTTGTTTCTCAAACTTCAAATTCTCCACCTTCACATTACCGCTTTCTCCAGGTGGCTCAGAACTTTGCAGGTGGAAGCCTGCTCAACCTTGCAAATACACTTGGAGTTACTGACTATTTAAATTTCTGTTTCTCATTATCTCACACGATGAGAAAACTTCATGGAAAATTAGAAGGTAGAAATTAATGGAAAATAGAAGAGGCGTTGAAAGCAGTTTTCAGTTGGGGGGAAAACAAGGTATGTGAGTAAGTGGGGGACGTTAGAACAATCAGAGGGGACGTTCAGGTCCACACGCCACCAGTGCTGGGCAAGGTTGAAGTCCCCTGCATTCCTTCTGCCATCCTAGGGGACGTGGCCCTGGCTCCTGTGTTGTGAAGCAAAGGCCCAGCCATCCCATAGGGCTGAGGGGGGCAAGTGGGGCTAAAATGCAGCCACTCACCAACCTGGGTACCTGGTGCAGGCAGCATCTGCCCAAAGAGGGCACCTTTTTGCAATTTGACACAGAGGCATGGTATGAGCTAACAGGATCTAACACTTTCCAAGAATAGCTATTCTATGAAGTACCATTAGGTCATCAACATTTTTTCCAGGGAGTCTGAATGTAGGTCCAAAGTTCATTCCTCCATTCATCTGTCCACTTATTCATCTAATCACCCACCCATCCACCCATCCACCCATCCATCCACCCATCCACCCATCCACCCATCCACCCATCCACCCATCCATCCATCCATCCACCCATCCACCCATCCATCCATCCATCCATCCACCCATCCACCCATCCACCCATCCACCCATCCATCCACCCATCCACCCATCCACCCATCCATCCATCCATCCATCCATCCATCCATCCACCCATCCACCCATCCATCCACCCATCCATCCACCCATCCACCCATCCATCCACCCATCCATCCACCCATCCACCCATCCATCCACCCATCCATCCATCCACCCATCAGACATTCCTGGGATTGCTGCTGTTATCTGCAAAGGCTCTTTGAAAGGGGATTTAACCCCTATTGATCTATCACCTTCCTTTTCTCTGGCTAGCAAACCACAGCCTCGTTAGCACACAGCCCCTGAAGACTGCCACAGAGCCAGGTTCCAAACCAGCGAACCACCAGCCTGTGGGAGCTGAGTCTCTTTAGCTGGAGAATGTCCTAAGAAACTCTGGCCCCGAACTGCAGGTCATCAAAAATTGCCTGAGGGGGGTGAGAGGAGGGCTGTTAGGTGTATCCTCTCTTTTCTGACTCCTTTAACAATAAAAGCACAAATTCATATAGTATGTTTTCTCATTTCTCCAAACAACTGTCCAAGGAAAAAGTTTAAGGAACCAATGTGACATCCACCAAATGGCTTTTGTCTCTAAAATTTTCAACATGGCAATCATTTCTGGGGAGGGGAGTGTTAGCGGGAAAGGGGAAGAGGGCTTTATAATAAAGTGGGGTTTGTCTTCCAAAGGAGAGCAGAACTTGAGGCGAGGGGTCTATCTCTGATTCTGAATCTGTAATCCACAGAATGCGATTTCTTCTTCTCCAGCGGGTCCCCTAGATCCTCCCCACCGTGCCCCAACTTCGTCTCTTCATAAGCCACACTTTAGGAGTCACGTGAAGGCCCCAGCCCCGGCGCGTTGAGCCCTAGGGGATGTATTTAATGTTGAGAACCAGCATTTTGGCTGAGGGAAAGCAAACCTTTGAACCGAGACTATGCGGTGTTGGTGGGAACGTGAGCAGTTGTGACAGTTTTCTGCTTGACAAAAATTTGTGCTCCTGCTTTGTGGTCTAGTCAGGCGCTTCTGAGGGGAAAGTTAATCCCTGCGGATTTACCGCCTTCCTTTCCCCTCACAGTGAGCTGCAGCCTCATTAGAGAATGGGTTTCACCGTGGAGAGGCGGTGGCACAGAGGAACTTGGAGCCCATCCCTGCACACTTTGCTGTTGCTCGTGCATTCTTCTGAGCCCACGTGAAAATCCAATGGCAGGATGGTTGCCAGGCAGCAAATACTCTTGGTGACCTGAATAATGAGTTGACACCAGTTCCTTGTGACTCACGAGCTGGCCATTTCAAGGAGCCATTTTCAGTGCCTTGCTTTCTCTTTCAGTTTCTGTGCATAATTTTCAATATGGTCACAGAGAGAGAGGGAAGGAGGGAAGGAGGAAAGGAGGAAGGGAGCTTTCGCAGCTACAGTAATGAAATGATTAAAAGATGGAGGGCTTCCCTGGTGGCGCAGTGGTTGAGAGTCCACCTGCCGATGCAGGGGACGCGGGTTCGTGTCCCGGTCCGGGAAGATCCCACATGCCGCGGAGCGGCTGGGCCCATGAGCCATGGCCGCTGAGCCTGCGCGTCCGGAGCCTGTGCTCCGCAAGGGGAGAGGCCACAACAGTGAGAGGCCCGCGTACCGCAAAAAAAGAGAGAAATAGGAATCTTCACCTCAGTTCAGTCTTTTCCTCACGAGCAGTTATAGAGAGCCTTCTTGGTGCATACCCTGAGGTAGAAACCAAGATGAGAGCGAGTTCTTCTGCTTGAGAGCTCCGCGTCTCGTGAGGGGGGCGTGAAAATATAAATGAGGCTTGTCTGCATCTTGAGCAGAGATCCACCCACAGAGTAGGACCAACGGCGCACGGAGAGGGCAGCAGCAGCTCCCGCCCGTGGCTCCCACCTGGGGTATCACAGGGATGGAGGCGATACATCTTTCTGGACCCCTACTTGACGGAGGCAGCTAGGAGGAATGTTTCATAGGTTAAGCATACACCATTTTTCAGAAGTAAGGATCATGTCTGGTTTTGGCAAGCTCAAAATCTCCTGGTCCCACTCTGGGCCAGATTCTCATCTGATGTGACTGGTTGGGGGAATCAAGCTGTAGCACCGTTTTACATCAAATGGGACTCTAGCCAGTCGTTCCGCAGAGTTACCCTGGGCTTAAATCTACAACGTCATCTCCATGGCAACCAGAGGCTAGCCAGTGAATGTGGTTGCCTTCTAAATCCTCGGCTAGCTTCTCTTCCGTCTTCTGTCTTTTCCGTGATTAGAATGTGCTCTCACTTACTCTCGCTCTCACATACCTACTATCATTTTGCATTCACATTTCTTCGTTGCAACTTCCTTCCAATCAGTTTTTTAAATCCTCCATTCAATTAAAAAAATGAAGATGCACTACTCATTGCTTGACAGTGGTAATTGACCTGTTTAGACAAGACCAGGCTGATTTTCAGTGGGCATGGAAGCCTTGGCAAACCAAAGTGGAATTCGCCTTCAAGTCTAGCCAGCCTAATTAATACATTGTTTGAGAATGCTGGCCAGCCAGACCAAATATTGTATTTCCGTGCATTCGGAGAATCAGTGCTATGGAATCCCAGAAGTCATATCAGCATCACTTACTTGCATGTATTCCTCTGTGTGTGTGTGCGTGTGCGTGTGTGTGTGTGTGCGTGCATGCGCGCATGTGTGTGAATCGTAATGCTTCTATATATTATACAGTAATTGTGGTTTAACAGAAAGAAGAAAAGAGTTTTGGAATCACACAGCTCTTGGTTGAATATTGAACTTCCCACTTACTTGCTGTATAACCATTCATTTAACCTCTCTGAGCCTCTATTTCCTCACCTGTAAAATGGGTCTGACAGTACCTACCTCATAGGGTTGTAAGTAGGAAATAATATCAATCATTGAAAAGTGCTTGGCACACACTACTCAGGACCATCTTATTCCCCTGTCCCCTTCCCTCTCCACTCCAAAGCATGTGTGTGTTTCTTTTCTTTTCTTTTCTTTTTTTTAATTAAATTTGGATTAGTCTGCATGCTCTCAGCCTAGCAACACTCTCTGTGTCTCTCCACCAGGAGGCACCCTCCTACCGGGGACCGAGCCCACAGTGGACACGGTGCCCGTGCAGCCCATCCCAGCCTACTGGTATTACGTTATGGCCGCCGGGGGCGCCGTGCTGGTGCTGGTCTCCGTCGCGCTGGCCCTGGTGCTCCACTACCACCGGTTCCGCTATGCGGCCAAGAAGACCGATCACTCCATCACCTACAAAACCTCCCACTACACCAACGGGGCCCCTCTGGCGGTGGAGCCCACCCTAACCATTAAACTAGAGCAAGACCGCAGCTCGCACTGCTGAGGGCCGAAGCAAGGACGGCACCCAAAACAAACAAGAAAGACTGCAAACACGTTGCCTCGATTTTGCACTTTTTTCTCCTCGCCTAGTCTCTGTGTGAACGCTCAGACATCTCTCTCTCGGGGCCCAAACCCTGTGCGCTCGTATCCATCCCGACCATTCTCCTTGGGTTCTTTTGTTTGTTTGTTTTCCTTTTGTTGATTCCAATGCTGCATCTTGGAATACGAGAAGAGATCCACCCCTAAGCACTTCACCACTCAAGGCTCAGCTGGTTTCCTTCCAGAGACTGGTTCCCTGTTTCTTCCCCTTGCCTTATCCCATCCCTCCTCTCAGTGGGCAGTCAGTCTGCCAGGAGACTTGAGGGGAGACCCGGGTCTGTGTGTTTGTACATGGTATACATTTGCGCGTGTGACTAGCTCTGTGTGTGCATGGGTGTGAGAGAGAGACTGGCTCATTGCAGGTGGGGAGTGTGTGGGTGTGTTCAGAGAGGGCCCCCATTAACTCTTGTGTTACTTCTCCGGGGGTACATGTTCCAGAAAATAATATACTGAACTAGTTTTGTTTACTTGGAGAAGAGATTGAAGCTTTTTGTTGCCTTATCTAGCTCTGGCTGGGTTTCTGTTGGCTACCATTATCATCTCCAGGTACCTAGAAAACTAGAGGCCATGTGAAAAGAAGTGTGGCCCTTCTCATTCCTATCCCCATGCCCAACCCACCTGACCCAAGAGGAAGGTTCCGCCACTGCACTCAGACATGACCCCTTGTCCTGTCTCGGGCGTCTTTGAAGTCACATGACAACAGCCATTGGGTGCGTGTGGAACCATCTCTACTTCCAACACTGAAGCAAATCTGTCTCATGTTGCCTTATAAAAGAGAAGCTCATAATGAATGTTTAGCTTTTATTGGTTAAGTCCAATCTTGGAATAAGTCATAGAGAATAACAAATCTGAGGCTGATGTAGGAAAAGCAGTAGCCTGTTGAGAGCACGAGGAGATGGGGGAGAAGGAAGGATGAAATGTTGTCTTTAAAAAACGTCCTCACCCCTGGGCATTCATTGTGCCCTGCTTAGGATGGGATAGAGTAAGAAGGTTAAAAAACGTATTCTTTGGTGTCTTATTGATCATTGTAATAGCGTTTGTAAAATGTGGGGGGAAAGGGGTCATTTGCTTTCCTTTCATGGTGTAAATGGGTGCCTGAATGTATAGCCACTAAAATATATGGCTGTTCACCTGACTTATTTGAATATTATGAGAGAATAAAAAGTTATCAGTTTTCTAAAATGTACCAGTGTACTACCCCTTAAAGCGTTCATGGCATCTGGCAAATACACCCTTAGAGGCTGGCCTGGCATTTCCAGATGTTGCTGCATCATCAGGAGAAGGTATAATGAAGATAAATCCTTTGCTGCCCATTCGTCCTCTCTAAACAGCGCAGGGAGAGGGATATTAGAGATAAATTGCCTAGTGATATTTACGAAGGATAGATTCGATAATGAAGTCAATTTCATTGATAGAAAATGCGTATTTTAACGAGATTCTCAGTGTACTGGGCTCAGCCTTGGGGGTGTTTATTTCTCACCTTCCTGCTAGGAATCCACTGAGGAAGTGTAAGATTCTCTCCAAAGATGGTTGCCTGGGCTGAAAGCCTCCAGGTACCTTCTGAGAACAAAATACTAATGATTATTTATTTTTTTTGGGGGGCTGCTTGGGAGAGAGAGACTCTTAGCATTCTTTCGGAATATCCACATAGATCCCTCCAACACACACACACTCACTTTTGCATCTGCTTTGTTTCATCCTCCTGAAAGAATGGTGCTCTCCCACTCTTATTCTATTTCAAAGAGCTGGTCTGTCTCAACCACAGCAGCCCTGCCAGGAAAAAAGATGAAAGGCTAGAGCATGAGCTACCTTGAGATTTCAAGAAGTGTCTTACCCCAGCTGAAGATGGAGAAAGAAAGACGGAGTGAGGGAGGAGGGGTGGCAGGATACCATGGATACCTTGTGATGACTTCCATGCCAATCACTAAGGGCTTTTTGTCTCAGGTATCTGTATCCAGTGATGCATTTGGGGTCAGGCATCCCTTGAAATGATTGACATCCCTATAGGCACCCCATGGAGGCGTGGTGTCAGGATATTCCGAAATTACACCTGGAAAGTCTAGCCAGTGTAGGAACTGTCTGAGTTACCATACACCCTTGAGGATTTCCCTTCTTTAAAAGAAGATGACAACAACTTTGTGAAATTTGCTGTATCTTTATCTGATGCCCCATGTGGCATCATCTTTATGTACATGCTGTCGTTGAGAATACGAGACTGCTCAAATCTCTGTGACTCCCATGATGCACTTCAGCTGGGGTTGTTACACTTCTCTCTCTGTCTCTCCCTCTCTCTGCTCTTGCAGCCCAAGTGACTTTCATAGTATTATCCAGGTACTATGCTAAAAGGGAAGCTCTTCTATTAAATGTCATGCCTTGCAGCTTTAAAAAGCAAAATCTGTATTTCATGGAGGGAGGGAAGGGTCCCTCTCTTCCAAGAAAAATAGACCGGACAGGTGAATGCATGCATGCATGCTTAGAGCTGCTTCTCAGAAGACAAAGAGGTGATGGCAACTATTTAAAAATTACTGAATGAATGAATTGAAGGTCTAGCTCAGGCTGGTACAGTATTTGCCTTAGTAGAGCTTTCATGTTAACAGCTCCAGGAGGGGAAACCCTTACCTCTGGGTTAAAAATCCCTTCCTTGGTATTACGCTAGCAATTGCTATCCCCTAATTGCCAGTGAAGGCAGAAGAAAGAATAAAAAGGATCTTAGCATTGCCATTGACAAAACAGAATGCTGAAAATAAATTGTCTTTTCCTTTGTCCCACATTTTTGGGATTAAAGCCAGGATAGGATAGGAAATCCAGTAATATTTCTGAGGTTGATACCCCATCTTTAAGAAGACCCTGTCTTTAAAAATGAAACTAGCAGGCAAGTAAACACCTGAATAATCGAAAATTACCAAAGAACAACAAGAAAACTTAAATATTTTTACTTCCTATTCTTATCCCCTCGCCCTATAACTGTGACATCTCTTGCATTGCTCAGTTGCCTGTGTGTCAAAATAACTTGTGGACGTTGGAAACTATTTGAATGTGTATTGTGTGGAATGTAATAAAGTGATGATATTTTTATACAAACATCTGGGGTTTTTTTTTCACCTTGGCTTGAGAGAACAAAGTTGAAATGTAGGCTGTGAAAGAACTGATGTTTCCACAGTTTATACATCGCCTTCTGAGCCACAGGGCATTTCTATGGGAGGTAGGTTCTCCTTGAGGCTGAATGCCAGCTTCTCCTTCTTTTATTTTTTATTACTGCTTGTTAGGAGTTTTATCCAATTTGTGCAGCTGAGCCAATTTTTATGATTGGTGTGGGATTTTGCAAAAGTTGCTAAGTGCTAAATTACTCAATGTGATTCCACAAAATTTCTCTTGATGGTAAATCCCCGGAGATTGGACTCTACTTTCAAAGGGCCCCCGGGGGGGCAGGTGGGATGAGAGAAGCTGAATCATGTACTCATCTCTGCAGAGACAGATAGCTTCCTTTGGAGAAGAAGTAGTGACGTCTCACGCCTTGCCTACCAGATGATTACTTCCACGGGGACGTCGATGTCCAATTTATGAGCACTTTCCCAGACAAAATGGGAACTTGTAGCATGTTCAGGCTCAAAGATATTCCAGACTTTGGAGCAAGTAAGGAAGATAATAATATGATTACTGTGAACCTGGAAATATCATGGAGGAACATTTTATAAAAGGAACAATTCTATGACAACTTTGAGGAGGGGGACTTGGGGAAACTTACTCAAAAGCCAGAGCTTACTGACGAGTATTTTTCTTTTCGGTCTCTTTCTTGAGTAGTTAGTGATATAGTTATATAAAATAGTTCTCTCTGAGGGGTATTAGGGGCAAAAAATCTAGGAAAGACAGCCTCCCAGCTATTCAGTGTTTCTAGATGGTGGTCAAAAGAGGTGGTGGAAGAATTTTCCATCACTCCCTATTCGTGGGGTGTATTAGAAGCATTCCATCAACCCAGGAGCCTTCCTCGGAGTCTGAGAACATCCCTAAAGGTCCCAAGAAAAAGGGCTTGTCCAGGAGATCCTATTTCTGTCAGAATCCTGCTTTTCTTCCTTTCTAAACCTAGATCCAGGAAGGAGTACTTCTTACAGCTATAAACCTGCCCAAGTGGTGGTAAAGGAAACAGGCTTCTGGGTTTTCAGATCTTACAGGAAGTGTTGTAAGTACAGATGGCTCAGTCTAGATGTCACTGTCTGTCCTCTGCAGGAGAAAAGAGCAGAATGTCCATGTTTAGAGCATTGTTTGTTCCTCTAATGACAAGCGTCATTACCCATTTTGTCTGCATAACATTTGGCCATTCTTAAAGCCATTTGTTCCCATTAGCAAAAGATGAAATGAAAGCATCTCAGAAGCATTTATTTCCAGCAAAGAGCCAGGCTCAGTCAACATTTTCATGAGCTGTCCTGGGACCAAACTTGCCCGAGTGAATGAGATTAGCCATCGCTTATGCTTCGTTAGCAATACTGCCTTGGGAGCCACCTTTGAGAATTTCATCATTGCTTTTCCCACCTTGGTTCTGGTCCCAAGGCTTATTCTACGTGCACTCTCTCTTCCCCAAAATAGCAGACTGTTACGATTCTGATCTTAGGTGTCAAACACAGCACTGTTATCAGTATGGTATTTCAGACCTAACCCAAGCATAAATGTTACAGAAACTGTATTTCCATGGGTCATAAACACCAGATGTCAAGGCCCAGGATCGTCTGTCTTGGCTCCTGCCTGGCCTTATGATAGTTTAAATGTGCGTTCTTGCGGGTGAAGCAAGACTCTGCCCTCCTAAGCCCAGATACCCGCAGCCTGGCCAATCGGCTGTGGCCCTGTGTTTGTTTTCATCACCTCTCTTCGCTGACTCTGCAGTTGTTTTGCACGAACATTGTTGGCCTTTCTGTAATCTCTGATGAAAAAAGCTTCATTTTTAAATTTTAATTTGTCCGTGTTATGGGCTCCACATCTGAGCCGAACTGCAGATCTGTAGGTGCGGCTTGTTTTCTCTCTTTGATTGTGTGCATCGCTGGGGCTCTTGCAGCTGTAATTTGCCTTTCATCCACTTCAATGACGGCCCAAAGAAAACACAAAAGAAATCCAACCAGAGGAAAAGGAGGGGAGAGGGAAACACCAGCCAATGGTCTTATAATCAGCAGGGGAAAGATCGGCTTATATAAATAAATTAACAGCTAGGAACAGTGTAGGATTTAATGAAGCCTGACACAGATCAGGTGCACTGGAGTATGTCTCGAGGTTCGATATAATCAGAAACCTGCGCCTTTAGAAGGCGTCAGGCCACAGGCCTCAGCCAGACGACATTTGCACTGTGTGGAGGAGTTCCTTTTGGCCCCAAACTTAAGCATGGAAGAGGTGCAAGATTTGGGGACTTGCCAAACAGAAAACCCCCTTTTAGCATGGTTTCTGCATGGCACAGGGCAGACAGAATCTTGGTGTTTCAGGGCAGACAGCAGAAACCATTCTTGCCCCAACCCAGTGGACAGGACCCCCAGAATCCTTCTGTTCTCTTTCCAGTAAAGTAATTGTTCTTGGGCTTTGCTGTCACTGACTTCCAAGCTCCCAATAAAACTGAAGTCCCACGGCATCGGACCAAGAAATAGGAAAGGCCATTTGAAGAGTCAGCAGCAGACGTGCTGGAGGCAAGACTGGCCCTGGGTGGGGAAAACACCTATTCTTGGAGGCTCATGACTGGAGTCATTATGATACTGAAAAAGGCCGTTGGGGAAAAGTTTAAGATGGTCTCTGGTTAGGTTTCTTTTCATTTCTTTTTAACTTACAAGTTATACGTGACTATATCCTCAAAAAGTGCAAATAATTTTTCTAAAAAGAAGCTCATTTCACTGCTAACCAGTCCCAACCCCCTCCCCAGAGGGAACCATGAGAAATTGTTCGAGGTATGTATTTCCAGGCCTTCTTTTATACCTTTACAAATGTATATGTTCATGTCTAATTACGCAGTTTGCTTTCGTTGGGGTTAGTTTGGTTTTGTGTAAATAGTATCAACATTTGCTCACGTGCTGGATAACCTGCTTCTTTCCATTTGATAAAGCCTTGAGGATACTTTGTTGCACACCGACAGGTTTACCCCATCCTTTTCAGATATTGTCTAGCATTTCGTATCATGTCGCTGTACCGCAGTTTATTAACTGCTCCCCTACTGGTGATCATTCAGGTTGTGTCTAGGTTTTCTTTCTATGATAAACAATACTGCAGTGAACATCCTTGAGGTTGCCTCTTTGTGCAAGTTTCTCTGGGATAGAATATCTGGGTCAAATGGTGTGCCTGTTTACATTTTAATAGATGCTTCAGGTGGCTGAGTTTTACCTTTAAAATGAACCTGCCCCCATTTGAGAGGGTAACAAACCAGCGGACACCCTGCATTATATCCCCTGTCATGTGCAGAAGCCACATAATCTCTGTGACTATCTCTCTCTCTTTCTCTAAAGTGGGCGGAGTGCTTGCAAGGGAAGACTGAGGACAATTTTAGTTGAAGGGAATTTTAATCACAGGGACTTTTTTTAATGCTGATTTGCGGAGAATGTGAGCCTGGCTATAAGATGCAGCTCGCTGGAACTGTGGCCACCGTAGCCCGGGAGTTAATTCTATCCCTGGTTCAGCAGGCAGAGCCCTGTTCTCCATGATTAATGAGTTCCACTTGGTTTCTTCAAAGAGTGACTGTGCTGTGCCTTGCTGTTATTTATTTATGTTTTCTACTAAAAAATTCGTGTCAAAAACATCCTTTAAGGTCAGTGCACGTTATTGTGCTGCAGACAAAAATATTCCAACAGCCGCAAGTAGGCCCACGTGCCAACAGAAAGTCCCTAATCCTGTGGCCTTGTGCCCAAGGGCCCCATAACGGCCCTGAGAAGAGCAGGCCTTCCTGGCTGAAAGGAGGCACCCAGCTTCTTTCTGAGGAGGGTCAGGGCTAATGCGACCTGAGGAAGGGTAGTAGGAAGTGCGGTGGCTTTCCAGCGGGAGGTTTCGATGTGCAGGCAAAGCTGCTAGCCCCAAGTGGCTCCAGAGAGGAAGGACAAGTAGAAGAGAAGCCAAGGGAGCCATTAGTTCAAAACACCGTTTCTTCTAAGAGCTGCTACCCTTGTTTCTACTGTGCGTTTAGACCAAGGGTTCAAAGTAGTGTGACTTTGACGCTGAGCGTAGTGGATAGTGTGACGGCCATATATGAGCTTTGCCAGCTTTCTCCAACCTGCCAGAAATCCAGGACTGCTGCCTCTAGGGCTTGAGACTTGGGTATAACTCTTGGTGGCTCAGGGGAAAAAGTAGCACAAGAGTGAGGTGTGGGTGAGAGACACGGGCGTGCACACACACACAAGCTTGTTTTGTCTTCTATGTGTAATTGTGCAAAATTGAACCCTTTTAGTATCATTGACTGACACACCCAAAGGCAAAGGCTCTGATCCAGAACGGGAATGGTAGGGACCACGTCTTGGCTTTCAGCAGCAGCAGTTTCTTTCTCAGGCGTCAGGACTCATTAACCGGATGCTGGACTGGATTTCGGAACTCGCTAGAGAGCAGCCAACTCCAGTAATGAAGGGAATGCGGAGAACGCTTTGAGCCTGAGGTGGCCTTGACCGAAGTCCTATTCTCAGTCGGCCTGCTGGTTACTGAGGCTCCTTTCAGCACAGTCTGTTACGAATCTTTTCCTCTCTTTGCATCTCCCTGCTGCCACCAAGGGGCTGGGAGAAGGGATACAAGGACCCCGAGGGCCGTGTGGTCTTCCGTATCGCTTCTCTGGGCCACTTCCGACAGCTGGTACCGAGGTGGGAAGATAGTCACTAGGACGGAGACTGGGGCTGACGTGGGTCGTCAAAGGAGCCCCCAAGGTGCCTCATCACCTCGGCCAACTGCACACCAGGATCGCGAGCTCGGGAATGGCGTCCACGGGAAGCCCTGAGCTCTCACCGGCGTCATCATTTCCGGGCTCTGAACTCCTCACAGGGCCACCGTCCCCTCCTCTTTCCCCAAGAAGGACCTGTTTCCACCTACCTGTCTACCTCTGGGTCGGGTGTGGTTCATCTTCAACCTCCACCCTCCCCTTTCTGCAGCTGCCCCCTCTCTCGGTGGCTCCTTTTCTTCTCTCTGGCATTCCTGCACTTTCTCCACCTCCCTGCACCACGGCCTCCTGCCAGAAGAGCCCGTCAGATTCCCAACACAGAGACTTCATTGCTTGCTTCCTCCAAGTAGTTGCATTTTTACAGGAGACCAAACCTAAGGTCGGAGGAATTACTCTCTTGTGTTATAACCGCAGTTCTCAGCCACCAGCAAACTTTTGGGGGAAATCATCTCTTGAATGGGCAGAGAGAGGTACCTCTTTGGAAGCCCTAAAATCTTATCACAAGGTCATGGATCCTTGTGTTCAGAAGAGCCCAACTTTTAAGTAAAGCAAACTCTCTTGGTGAGATACATGTGTGTAGAGAGTTTTTTCCCAAAGACCTACAACAGAGAGGGACAATCTTTAAGAAGACATTGCTTTTCACATTGGAAGTGCATGCAGTTTTGTTTCTTCTCCATCCTTTCACTTGTCCCAGGTAATACCAAACCTCTCCACCTGTGCAGTGTTTCCATTTATGCACTTCTTGAACCTTGGGACTGGAGGAGAGGAGAAATGTGAACGCCTATTGGCAAACTCCCTGAAATGTGAAGATATGAGACTTTTTTCCTAACATCTCAGGAAAAACATCAAGAACGCAGTGGAAGGGGGACACTTTTCTCCGAACTTTTCTTTTTCCCACCTTCATACCCTCAGAGAAGGTAGCCAACAAAAGAAGGCCCTCTTTCTTGTGGACACACCCACTTACAGTAATGGAGACTATCTCTGATTTCTCAAAGACCTAGAGCAAAGCAAAGATTCCAGAATTTTCCTCCCTCAGCCTTACTGGTTTTTTCCAGCCTGCACAATCATGAAGCCTATGTTTATAACTACACACTTCTGTGGCGTCTCCTTTTTCTTATTTTCACGCCATCGTTGGGGCTCAGTGGAGCCATTCTGGCCTCAGCGGCTCATCTGCCTCTGCACTTGGAAGTGTTATTAGGTCATTTCACGGCCTTCTCATTTGCAGTCAGTATTTCCAATTCATTTTAGTGTTTCCTCCTGATTATTCAACTAAAAATAATAGAAAATCACGTTCAAAGTCTTCTGGTATCACAAACCGAGCCCCCTTTTCTTTTCCAGCTTGAAACCGTTTGAAAACTTAAAAAAATATATACTTTTTTCCATGACTTTGCATAGATTTGGCTATAGCCCAAGAGATTAAAAACCCACAATAAAGGATCTTCTGGTGGTGTTTCTAAACTCAAGCCAAACCCAGCACGGGATGAATGGCTCTCAAGTAGCCTGACTCTAATGGAGGAACTTTGGCAAACGTTCGATCTACATCTGAACTTTTGGCTCCTTCTAGCAACAGGGGATGAACAAACTGAATTAGGGAAATTAAGTGTGGTAGGGAGTAGGAACCTTCAGCCAATACTAAATATTACACTGAATTAAACACGTTGAAGGGCCAAGAAATATCTGCTAGTCCTTCATGAGTTCTCACTTATTGAGATCACAGTGTTGTGTCTCCTGCTGGGATCAGAACAAAGTGACTGACAGAATTTTCTGAAGGCTGCTCCCCTCTGAGAGGTCCAGTGTGATTTAGTTGGCTCGGGGGGTTCGGGAACTTGGAATCAAACTCAACAAGGGCTCTAAGTGGCCAAGAGCTAATCCCAAATAAATCACAGCCCCGAACAAGGTGTCGAAAAGGTGGCTGACTCTCTTCTACTGCCGAGCTCTTCAATGACTTACTGCATTTTTCTACCCTCCTTCCTCAATTTCTTCGTCCTTGAAGAAGACGCGATGACCCCTGGTATCCTTGAAAGCGAATGGTTTCAGTGATTTCCTCTGTAGGCATCTCTTCAATCCTTGCTTTAAAGGCTGGTTGCAGTTTGGTGGGTTGAGTGGACGTGTGGGTTAACTGGCTTCTCACCAGGTCTTGTCAGCCCTGCCTCAGCTAAGGTGGAGGCTTCAAACTTGGGGAACCATTTACTAGCTCTGTCAGTTCCTCAGTTGCCCCTTAGCAGGACTGGTTCCTAAGCTAAACGAGCAAGTATGGAAAACATGGAACCTCATGGCTTCCTTTCACCTGTCCTTTGCATGGTCTTCTCCTTCCACGGGCACCTTAAGGTGGATGCCTTCAGGTGTGACCACCTCCAGGAGAGGACAGACCCGGGGTGAAGACGGGTGGCGAGCCCTTTTCTGTTGAAGTTGCCTTGTCTACAGCCAGCCGCCCTTTTCAGGGAAGCCTCAGCAGAAAGGCCATCAGAGCTTTCTCATTTTCTTCCTGTAAAGATGAGTTCTCAAGCAGGAAGGAACATCAGTGCTTACTTTACAGAGGAGCAAGCTGAGACCCAGGGAGGGTCAGAGACTCGTCCCGGCTCTCACACCTGGGCGAAGTGGCAGAGCTCAGGGGAGAAGGAGGAAGCCTGCTCCCAGTCTAGCGCGCCTCCATATTCCGTGCTGCTCCCCTTCGGGTACCGGCCTTAGAGTGTGTCCGCTACACATTCTGGATGGCCAGCCTGTCATCAGCTTCCACCGGGCCTCTTAAGCCACTGCTCGGAGTTGGTCTGGAAGGGACTCTTCAGAGAAAGCCAGCATGCGTTGGTGTCCTGATGGGTGTGCCAGTGATCCAGGGACGGATGGTCTTAAATCATTTATCTAAAAGTAGCCAGTGGTTTGGGGTACACTCCTCACTCTCTTAACTATCTTGTGAGGCTCTTTTTTTTTTTTTTGATGTAGAAAGTAAACAGAACAATGTCAATGAAAATGTACTCACAGCAGCCACGGCATAGGAGATGTGGTGAAAGGGAAGGTCGAAATTTTTCTGTAACTGCAGAAAAGCAAACTAACCCCAAAGGACCCTAATTTAAGAGAAAAAAGAAGAAGAAAATAAGGGAGAGAGAAAAGATAAAGTGTGTGTGTGTGTGTGTGTGTGTGTGTGTGTGTGTGTAAAGAGAGAGAGAGGGTGGGAAGGAAACTCTAAATGAGAGAGGGCATTCTTGTTTTAGACCTCAACCACACTCAGGGAGAATTTTCCGTTTACAGGTTGGAGTGTCTGGGGCATTTGTCTTGCATGGCATGTGTGATCTTACAGTGCCAGGCAGTGCTCCAGACCCTCTGGGAGAATCACATCTTTTTAGAGGAGGCAGAGCTCACGGCTGTGTGTGGCTGTTCCCCATTTGTGCTGTAGGGTTGCAATGTACTGACAAGGGTGCTGGAGAATATTTGACTTGTGAGCGGGCAGGGCAATCTCTGAGTGCCTCAGTGGATCTGATAAAAATGAATACAAGCCCCAAACCAAGAGATCAGTGTGCGAGTAAACAGGCTCGGGTGCCGGGCTTGAGGCCATCGCCATCCCTCGCAGCAGCCTCCATTCCCTCCTCCTCCCTCCCACATTTTTTCCCTGCCTTGGCACAGCCTCATCTGCCCAATCCCTGCCCCAGATTCGTCAGCACTTAGAGTCCCCTCCACAGCATCCCGCTTTTTTTTTTTTTTTTTTTTTTTTTTTTTTGCGGTACGCGGGCCTCTCACTGTTGTGGCCTCTCCCGTTGCGGAGCACAGGCTCCAGACACGCAGGCTCAGCGGCCATGGCTCACGGGCCCAGCCGCTCCGCGGCATGTGGGGTCTTCCCGGACCGGGGCACGAACCCGTGTCCCCTGCATCGGCAGGCGGACTCTCAACCACTGCGCCACCAGGGAAGCCCCACCCCCACTTTCTTTTATGCTATTTTGGCACGGGTGAGTCCTTGCTTCCCAATCACACTGAAGGGCCTCGATCGTAGACACCGGGTCCCGTACATCTTCCTTTCCCAAACTCCTCCGTGTGGTTCCCGGGCACGTAGTCAACCCTCTTAATAAGTGAGGGTTGGTTGATCGGTTGGTTAGTCAGTAAGTGAAAACTGCCGTTTGGAGAACAATGTAAATCAGCCTTCCCTGTCTGGGGACCATGGGAAAATGTGAAGTCCCAAATTTCAGATCACGGCATCCTCACGTTCATGAGAAGTCTCCGTGAGTTCCCATCCAAGTGGTGAGCCAGCAACGCAGGCAAACAGCCAGGGGCTGTGTATCCAGCCCACTAGGATGGAGACAGGGCGCACCCTTGGGGTGGGTTAGGGATGATAATGGGGGTTTGCCTGAGTGCACACCTGCGGGAGTCGGAGGGGAGAGGGTGTCCTCTGGCCCTAATACAATACTGAGTGTCGGAATTCAGATTTTGGAGTCAGACTGATCTGAGTTTAAATCCGAACAGGTGCCCAGAAGGAAACAGGGTCATGTGAGGACAAAGGTTGAAAGTGGAAGTCTGTGTGGGTGGGAAGATCCATGTTCCTGATCTGTGTTCTCTTAAAGGTGGGGCTCCTTCCATTCTCCCTCATCCGTCTCCCATTCACAAACACACCCACCTACTAAAACAGAGTCCTGGAAGGTCCTCTCCAAGTTTTTCCTCATTAAAAAAAAAAAGTTTAATTCCACGTCCCTGGTCTCCACAGTCTTTTGCCATCTACCTCACTTCCCCAGCCAGGTCTCCATCCTGTGGCTGTCATGTCCCCTTCCCAGGGAGGTGCTGCCTCCTTCACTCTTTGCCTTGAGCTCCTGGGTCACCCCTTCTCCGTCCAACCCGCCCTTGCCTTTTTTTCACTAGAACTACAGGGACCCGGTGGACATCCACCCTCCCTGCCAGCATCCTGAGGAAACAGGCTGAGGCTTACCTCCTGGGCTCAACAGAAAAGGAAAGTGACCCGTGCAGGGCAAAGAGGCTTCTGAGAAAGAAAGCTCTTAATCAAACACAGATATCAAGAATATTAGCAAGGGGACTAGAGAAAATTGCTATCAAAGTAAATTGCTTTTTGTACAAATGTTCCCTTTACTGGGGTTTTCCCCAGTGTGTCATTCTTTCTTTAAGGCTTCGTGAACAGATGCTCTTTTGAAAATGTTGATTAACTTATCCTTTTTTTGATCCCTTCCCACTCACCCAAACTCCTGGGAGCAGTGATTATGCAAAAAGCCAAGTCGAGCCTCTAAAGTGTTCTTCACCTGAAGTAGGCTTTGATCCTCCAGGGGCAGAAATCTCAGCCACATCTGGGCCATCAATTTCATAGAACCTTAAAAATGGACCTATTCTTGGGAGGTCATCTCATCCAGTCCTCTGCTCACAGAGCCAAGAGGCTGTGATCTCCTGGGACAAAATGTTCTCATAGTCATTACCATCCTCTTACCCGTTTTCCACTGAGATCAATGCCACATCTACTCCTTTCCAGCCCATGATCAATAGTGTCTTAAGAGTTCTTCCCTGAGGGTGTGAGATGGAGCAAGGTGGCGTTCTAGCCTCCAAGAATTTGTCACATCCTTGGCAAAGACTGAATCCCTAAAAGCAAGAACAGGATTAGGCCCAAAAGTCACTGGCAGGAGCCCCGCAGTTTTCGTCCTGGGCTAATCCACATATTCTTATCCAATGTTCTGCATCTTTTAACCGTGAAGCTGTTGACATATGAGCATCCCATAAAAATGATTAATTGTTGGAAATGTGATGGTTTTCTTCTGTGTGTTTTTTTTTTGTCATAAGGTTAAAAAAAAAAAACAACTCCAGGTTGATTTCCACAAGCCAGATTTGATCCCTATGACAGACACCACCTGCCTCTTGATTCATTTTTACATCTTCATTCCAAGGACACAGCCTGCGTTGTAGAGTCCTGGAGAATAACACAGGGGCTGGGCATTGAGGTGGGGAAGCTGTCATGGCCTGCAGGTACCAGTTGTTGTGCTATAAACATGCCAGGAACAGGCTGGATTTTTGGAGGATTGGTGCCACGTGGCAACCATCTTTTCAAGTAGGGTCTTAGCAAGTGGTTTTCCGCATCCCTTACTGGCGACCAAAAGGATGAGAATGTGCTTTAGCACTTTGGCCAGGAATGAAGAAGACTTCGAACATGATGAAAACCACTGTCTGCAGGGCAAGACTGGATGTCAGGTATGGCAGTGATGGATTGGTCCTCAGTTCAGGTCATAGTCAAGTAGATCTTCCCCGAGGTGTTGTGCAGACGAGGGAGAAGTTCAGGCTGGTCTGAAGTTCTTGTATTCCTCTTGTTTGATACTCTAGCTGTTTGGAATTTGAGGTTTGTGTTAAGCCTTGATTTTTTTAATATAAATTTATAGTGCTGACATTGAGGTAGTTCACCTGACTTGGGGTTGAAACTCCTGAAGGGCCACATACATTCACTGGAGCCATTTTGACCTGACAGCAGACACAGGTATAATTAACTTGTGAGACAGGAAGAAATGATAAGACCCTTTTCTTCACCACATATTTGATTTTCTTTTTTAGTGTTTTACCATTTTAGGCAGGTAGTTTCCATTGGCTCTGATTTCTGTAAGGTGGACAACATGGTGAGTAGAGACCTGAATTATCCTCCCCATTCCCCAAAAGATTATCATAAAAAAAGAAAAAGATAGACAGTGATAATACTGGAGAAAATTCAGAGTAAATTAACTTAGCTCTGTTCAAGCCTGGGCGAGTCAGATTGGATGCCCATGTTTGATCTATTCTACACCGTGAAGAAAGCCAATGGGAAAAATAGACTGGGGAGAAAAGAGAAGGGATATTAGCACAGACGTGGAGGTGGACAGGCGTTACAACATTCTTTCCAGTTCTAGTTCTACATTAAAGCATGTAATGACGAAATGTGATTTCCTTAAGTTACTTTACATTTATTTGAAATCCAGAGGAGAAAGACTCATACTTTGTGCCCGCTTAGATGCACGCATATGAGGAGGGGCAGTTTGCTATCTCAGATGAACGTCGCAGTCATGGCAACTGATGACGGACATGAGAGGCCACTGAAGGTCCCTTAGATAAAACTCAGACCTACGTCGGTTGTAAACAACAGTCACTATAAAGACACACGGGAGCATTTACTTGGCGCTAGAGGCCTTTCTTACTGTTTCTGTTCTTCTGGTTATCGTTGGAAGTAAAGACAAATCATTTGAAGGGGAAAGAATCCAGTAATGTACATGATAACTGACCTGGAAGCAGAAAGTGACTCTAGCTGCCTGCAGTGCTGGGGAGTCATCTCAGCAAGGTAACATCTCTGCCTTTTAGCCACAGCAATAGAACTTGTTATAACTTGATTTGTTTTGTTTTCTCTTCTCTTATAGTGGACATCCCAGAAATACATGGGAGGGAGGGCTACGAGGATGAAATTGATGGTGAGTACTGCTGTAATTTAGAAGATAATCATGACAGTCAAGTTTGGCTATAAAAACAAAAATAATGTCCGGGGTATTGGAGGGCCAGAATTTAGAACTATCAGCCAGGAATATAAGTGAAAATGAATCCAGAGAGGAGTGAAGAAACTATCAATTGCTCTCTCAAGGTCAAATTTAGCGATTTAGAAAGTTTATTGAGTTCCCTCTGCCCAATCGGAAACAGGTCTCCTACTTTGGGCAACTTTCGACACTGATGAGCTTCAAATCTGAATAAGCCCTTTAGAAGTGAAAGCCGGGCTTCTCTACACATGTCTCTGCTTGAACCCACTGACCTCCTTCCAAAAAGGGCCGAGTGAATGAGCGTCACTGTGAATATTCTCTCAGGCCTGCTGTGGTTTCCAATTCCATGGCTTTCAGGAACCCTTCTCACACTCTCCATGACTCCGAGTTGGGGCTTGTTGCAGGATTTAGGTTTCTTGTCCACACTGCCCGTCTCATGTTATCATATTTATTCCAAGCTCGATTTTCCTACTTCAAATACACGTACTTCATAAGGCTGAAGCAAGAGTCCTGACTGGAAGGGCACTGAGCAAACACGCAGATGTGATACCTTCCCTCGACTCAGAGCAACGCAGGTCTCTCTGGGAGTCTCTGAGTGCCAGAGTTGATCCCCAAGAGAGATCACCAAGGTTCCCCTCAAAGAACAGCTTTAGACCAAGATTGATGCCTTTAAGAAGGGCAGTTTATAGAGCAGCTGTTTTAAACCTGACCTTAATCAAACACTTCAAGTGT
Organism: Delphinus delphis; assembly: GCF_949987515.2. Classification (NCBI taxonomy): domain Eukaryota; kingdom Metazoa; phylum Chordata; class Mammalia; order Artiodactyla; family Delphinidae; genus Delphinus; species Delphinus delphis. The sequence goes on along the minus strand of NC_082689.1, from coordinate 30,198,540 downwards.
AGCTATAGAAACAGAGTGACTAACCCAAACAGCACCTTGTTAACTGATTGCAGACTGTCCCTGCAAAGCCCGGTCCAACGTTCCTATTATGGGCAAAACTGCACAACTGGCCTTCACAGAGAGGCTGCAATAGATCAAGCAGCAGAAGCCCTAAGATGGGGTGGAAAGAGTGAAGGATGTGGATGGAGAAAGCCTGATTTATACTCCTAGTTTAACTGCTCGTTAACTCTGGGAACTCATGGTACCTACTCACTTCATCTCTTAAAACCTCTGTTTCCTCATCTATTTTTTAAAATTATAATATCACCCTGCCTTCTTCATGGGATTATTAGGAAATCCCACAAAATTCTCCATGAATATGGTCATGCCTTGGCCACACTATAGAAATATAAGTATATTAGTTTGCTGGGGTGGCCAAAACAAAGTACCACAAACTGGGTGACTTCAACAACAGAAATCTATGTCTCCAAATTTCCCTTTTTTACCAGTCATACTGGATTAGGGCCCACGCTAAGGATCTCATTTTAACTTGATTCCTTCCATAAAACCCCTGTCTCCAAATAAGGTCACATTCTGAAGTAAGGGGTTAGAATTCCACATCTGATGCTGGGGTGGGGGTAGGTACATAGCAGTAAGGTTAAGATTTAGGTCGAGAGGTCTGGTGGCTCAAAAAAATCTGCTGCTTGGATGGCCAGGAATGCTAGCTTGGGAAACTCACTGTGTGAAAATAGCCCCAGCCTGTTCTTTGATTTAAACTGAAGCAGTTGGAAGTCAGGACGAGGAGGCAGAGAAAGAAGGGTGCCCAGAACACAGGGCCGCCCCAGGCGCTCCAAGGCTCCCTGAAGCTTCTGTGAAAATCTGAGCTTACCTAATGTGAATCAGATTCTTTAAGTATCTAAGCCTTAGACCATACTTACTATGTGCTGGTCACCGAGCACTTTGCAAATATTAATTCATTTAAACCTCCTAACAAGCCAGTGAGGTTATTAGTAACGCTATTTCACAGACGAGAGAACTGAGGCAAAGAGAAGTTAAATAACTTGCCCAAGGTTACAGAGCTAGGATGAGGCAGGCCTGGGCTTTGAAGCCAAGCCATGTCGCTCCAAGAGTCTACAGCTTAGTCCTGGGCTCTGAAGAACCTCTGAGCCAGGCTGGGGGAGCCTCAGTTATTTCACCCTGAAAGAAGCAGTGCATGCAGTCTCTCGTGTCCTTTATGTCCTAGATGAGTACGAGGTGGACTGGAGCAACTCTTCTTCCCCTACCTCTGGGTCTGGGGCTCCTCTGGCTGACAAAGAAAAGAGCTGGCTCTACACCCTGGATCCCATCCTCATTACCATCATTGCCATGAGTTCGCTGGGCGTCCTCCTGGGGGCCACGTGTGCAGGGCTGCTGCTCTACTGCACGTGTTCCTATTCAGGCCTGAGCTCCCGCAGCTGCACCACGCTGGAGAACTACAACTTTGAGCTCTATGATGGCCTCAAGCACAAGGTCAAGATGAACCACCAGAAATGCTGCTCAGAGGCCTGACGGATTTGCACCCAAATCGCATCTGACGTCTCATTCCAGCAAGAGGGGCTAGTGAAGATGACAATTTTTTTTCCTTTGGAAACTGAATGCCATAATCTTGATCCAACCGATCCAGAATACTGAAGGTGTGGACAGAACAGACAGGCAAGTCGAGGGAGGAGGGGAGATGCAGCCTTTCAGGGGGTTGTGACCCACCTAGGACCACGTGGCTGAATCATTGCTGGGATAAAGACAGGAGCTCATCTCTTTGGGGGTCACAGTTCTATTTTGTCTGTGAGTTTGTTATTATTATATTTCTTTGGTCTATGAGCAACTCAAGAGGCAGAAGAGAATGACTTTTCCGGTATAGAGCAGAGCAGGGATCAGTAGTCTCTGCTTTCTCTTTCTAATCAACACTTGGAAAGCAAAGGGTCTTTTCAGACTTTCCATCTCTAGAAAAACAAATTCCAAAACAAAGCCGTTCAGTTTAGCCCATCCTCTGATCGTCTTATGACTTCCGGGATTTGCTGTGGTATAGCTTCTGCCAGCCAACTTGACAAGCTGCCGTTTCCAGTCCTAGCATTTCAGTAGGATGTTGTTGCCTTTAACTTTTTTTATCCAGGGGAAAATTGCCATTTGAGGGTCAGCATGAACAGCTCTTTCTTACATGAGATTTAAAACAAACCAGAAAGGAAACTTCACACGTCAAAATCCATAGACGCGCCTCCGTGTTAGAAGCGGACAAGCCTTAACGTGCTTTGTGAATAGGAGCCATTCATTCAATCTAGACCCAGAATTTGTGGCTGTGAGGCTACTTTGTGGGGCCTCTGGGGGTGGTTTTGCTTTTCCTTTTCCTTCCTCCTTGTTCTTCTAAACATACACACATGCACACATACACACATGCACCATACGCACACACACACAAGCACGCACACATATACACACATGCACTCGTGTGTCAGGTCTCTAAGCCCCAGGAAACAGCATTATCTGATATTCTCTGAGATGGGGCTGGGGAAATATAGGCTACTAGTATGTTTCTCCATCAGTGAGATGTAACTGGCGACCACTGGCCGGAAAGGAGAACAGTGGAAAGAGCAAAACAAGTCCATCCTCTGGGATTATGCAAAGGCTGAGAGGACCGTAAGAGACGTTGTGATAAATCCGTCTCTCCGACAGGCTGGTAAACACTGACTTCTCCTTGGGATGACAGCCACCACCTCAACCTTTCAGAAGTATCAGAACTAGGATGTCCGTGAGCTGGTTGTGACCAGAAGTCTGCAAGCACTACGGACCAAAATGCTAATTCTGCTTCAACCCCAGAGAGACCTATGTTCTTACACACACACACACACACACACACACACACACATTTATGTATTTTTTTATTAAGTGCCTTGAAAGAAAATGAAGAAAACGTATTTTCCTTCTACGTAGAAATCAGTGAATACCATACAAGCTAAGGCATTCCTCTGTTCCTCCTCCCTGACCCAGAGGCTCCACGCCCAGTTTCCCCCGCATAGCTGATCCTCCTGATGGAGTAAGCCCTGCCACCCGAGTGCTAGTCATAGCCCTAGATGACTCTCAACTGCTCTAGAAGGGGAGGCATCCGGAATTGCATGAAACTGTGTGAAGGATAAGATTGTCCATGTCAGGATCCAAATCTTGACTTTGTAGTAACGCCTAAGGATTGCCTGCGTGCTGGAAATACATTTGAAACCCAGACAGTGTGCCCAGCCTATTGCTTATCAGTGGTTAAACTGTCGGACCATTTTTGCTGCTATGGTCACCCACAATTTCATTTGTCTCATACCCGGGTGAAAGGGGAAGGTTCACCTGGCTGGTTCCTTTACATGATAACTTATGGAAATGCTAGTTCAGGTGGTAATGTCACAGTGTTCTGTATGCAGAGAGGGAGAGTTCATGCCGACAGCTATTTATTCATATGTGTGTGTGTCTTTGCCAGCCCTTGAGTTCTCTGTATCTACTGTGTATGTGAATGGTCACGTGGGACTCAGTGATGTTGTTGTGACATTGACCTAGGGCCCGAGAGTCACCGCTGATCTCGGCACTCATTGGCACAGTGGTAGTTAGAGGTGAAAAGTAAAGCTGTCAAGCCCAAGGACTTAGCTTCAGGGCCCCCCTGAGCTGGGCGTGCGGCAGAAGCAAGTTCTTAATTAGCCCACCTTCCTCTTCGGCTTTCCGTGTAACTCAGTGTTCAGGAAGCTAGCAAGCCCAGGGGGTTCCGGAGTTAGCCTGCAGAAGAAGAGAGTTCAAAAGCTAACACGGGGTGGGGTGAGGGGTACTTCCCTTGTGGTCCAGTGGTTAAGACTCGGCACTTCCACAGCAGGGGGCGCGGATTCAACCCCTGGTCGGGGAACTCAGATCCCACATGCGGCGTGGAGCAGTCACACACACACACACACACACACACACACACACACACACACCACACACACAAAGCCGACGCCGGAGGTCCTGGCCCTCTCATGTCCCTTGGGCCATTGTACAACTCCCCAAAGACCAGCCCCGCCTCTGGCCTGCAGTTCACCTGTAAGTTATGTACAACTCGACCTGCATTCGTCTAAAGTCCTGTCTCCATACTCACCATTGGCTGGTTTGAGGCCCCGCGTGGGCTCTAAATGCTGAACAAAAGCAGGGCATCCAGGGCTACGTGTAGATACCTCACCAGCACTGGAGGCTGGTCTGCTGGAAGACAGAAGGACAGTGGGGCCTGATTATAACCTGACCAGGGGACACCCCGGTGCATTTGTTGTCTCTATCTGCAAGTAGGCTAGCTGACCCCTCTCCTTGAGTCCTTCCCTTTGGGAAACCTACTCACAGTACTGATCTCCTTTTTTGCCTTGTACTGAATGACACATTACCTCCACGCTCTTCCGGACTAGGCGGTCAGCAGGGCCACAGGGCTGCTTCCTCTCTTAGGTGGAAGTGGGGAGTTGACAGGGATGAGAGTCCGAGGAATGAGCATGAATGGCAAGACAACAAGGGAAAAAGTTAAACTGTCACACAGAAGGTTAACTTTTCCAAGGTCTGCAGTTAAAGGTATTTGACCGTTCGCTGGCTGAGCCAGACCAAGGGAACTTGAGAGCTTCTACTGTGATTCGTCAATGTAAGAAATAAACAACCATGTCAAACTGTGTTTATATGATTTGTATAAAGCCTTTTTAAGATTACTATTTAAATAAACATTATACCAGAGATATTTTTCTGCGTGTTTCTTTATTGGAGACAAAGAGACTTGGGTTCTGGGTGACCAAATCATCCCAGTTTGCCGGAGACGTTCCTGGGTTTTAGCACTGGAAGTCCTGTGTCCCGGGAAACCCCTCAGTCCCAGCCATATCAGGATGGTTGGTCATTCTCTTGGGACAATGTTTCTCAGCACTTTTATGTGAAGTTAGTAGGTAGATTGGCTAGCTGGCTTTTTTTTTTTTTTTTTTTTTGCGGTACGCGGGCCTCTCACCGCCGTGACCTCTCCCGTTGCGGAGCACAGGCTCCGGACGCGCAGGCTCAACGGCCATGGCTCACGGGCCCAGCCGCTCCGCGGCATGTGGGATCTTCCCGGACCGGGGCACGAACCTGTGTCCCCTGCATCGGCAGGCGGACTCTCAACCACTGCGCCACCAGCGAAGCCCTAGTGGCTTTTTATAAGGTGAAAATATGATGTAGATGGGTAACAGACTACCTGGCCAGGTGGGCTACTTTAGCTCAAAGCCTTGCCTGGTAGGTTTCCGAGACTGTGATCCCTACAAACATTCCTCCTCCGTAGACATCGCCAGTCCCTTGCAATTTTTGACTCTGCTGCTGCCTTCCTGCTCAAACGTTTGCTTGTCAATATCTCTGGTAATTTCAAGGTCTATAACATTGCTTCTCAAAGTGTGGTCCCTGGACTTGCAGCATCAACCTCACTTGGGAACTTGTCAGAGGTGTACATTCTCGGACTCCACATCTACTGAATCAAAGACTCTGGGAGGAGGACCTAGACATTTACATTTTAACAAGCCCTCCAAGGGGGTTCTTATGCACCTTCAAGTTTAAGAACCTCTGGTCTAGGAGAAAGGAGAAGTAGCCTGGCTTCACAAAATGATTAGGGACCTTCTCACCTATGGGTTGTTGAATGCAAAACAAACTAGACTTTGGCCAGAGAAAACTAAAGGAGGTCAAGTACACTCTTAGGTCGTACAAGTTTCCAGAGGATGAGGAAGGAAAAGCCTTACTATGAACTTCCCACTACCCCACACACGGGAGACTCAAAGCTGTGAACCAGAGCCGAATTCGCCCCCATCCGGAAGTTCTGTTCACATTTGGTTCAATCGTGTATTCAAAAAATGTTTTTGAGCACTTCCCGATTTTGTAAGCTCTTGGAGCTTATACTCCAGTGAAGTGGACGGAAAGCAGACAGCCAAGCACAAAAGGTAAGGATTGCTTATGGTAAATTCAATGAAGGCAATAAACACGTAGCTCTGACAGAGAATTACTAGATATTAAAGGTATAATATTTGTGTCACTTGAGTTCATATTTGCAAAACATGGCTATTTATTACTGATGTTACAGGATTTGGGTTAATAAATTAAATACAACTTACCCATTTTATAGTCGACAACACTTATCATAATGAAACCTAATGAATCTGATATAATATCAATACAATATATCTCTTGGAAACTTTTTTAAAAAAGAATTACCAGGGTCACTCCCTGTAAACGATTGATCAAGGAAGACCTCCCTGAGTAGGTGATGTTTAAGCTAAAACCTGCAAAGACAAGGAAGTCAGCTAAGCAAAGTAGCTGGGACAACTTTTCCCAATTGAAGGGACAGCATATAGAGATCCCGCTTTGGGAAAGAGTCTGCGGTGTCCCTATGACCACAAAGGAGAGCAATGAAAGAGGAAGCATGATCAACGGCGGGGTGGGGGGGGGAAGGGTGTCGAGATCGGAGAGGCAGGTAAGATTCTCTAAGGCAGTGAGGACGTGCTACCTTGCATCACTCGTTGGCCTTCCTTAATTTACAGAAAAGGCAGCCCTCAAGTGCACCCCGTCCCCATTCCTCACTGGCCAGTAAGGTCACCCCATTCATATGGGGCTTCCCTCTCAGCCCCTCTTGTGATCTTTATGCTATCACGTGTCTCCTGAGTTGCCTGCTTCTATCGTTTTACTGACCCTCACGACAATTACAGAGGTGAAAATGAAAGCAAATTCCTACTTTCCTTTAGTTGAGTTTGTGGATATTTTTAAAGCCCTCATAATCTAAGATCTCCTGGTCTCTAGCCATCTAAGGTTTACATACGATCTTTTTTTTCCCCCCCTTATCTGCATCCTTCTGGAAATGTTTATAGAATCCTCAGGGAAGGCAGTGAAATGAAGCTGGAACAGGCCCATCCTTGAGGGAAACAGGACCCATCTGGATGCCGACGCGCTTTTGCCCCTGCAGCGTTAGTGGTGGTGATGGAGGTGGGGAGCGGGGCGTGAAGAAGACATGAAAAGATGAGTCCATTCCAGTCCTCACAGGCTTCAGCATCCAGTCGCAGGCTGAGCTAAACAAAACTCCTAAGGAAATGTTTCTGCAGTTTATCCAGACAATGATGCCTGTGTCCCCTCTCTTCCCAGCCAGAAAACCCCATAGGACAATTTTGTGTGCGGGGAGCGCTGTTTCGGTCACAGCCGGCTTCCAAGTGCAGCCAGAGAAAGAGACCCTTGGCCGCAGGTGAGCGGTCCCGCATCCCTCCTCCTGCACACTGGCGCCAGGTGAGCAGGGCCCCTCTCTCCACAGAGGTACCGCCCGAGTCGGCCTCGCCCACGTGCACACAGAGGTGCCCGGAAAAGTCCTGCACCAGCAGAGAGGTAAAGCCCAGGCCCCTTGCCAAACCAGCAGGCCCAGGCCGCTGTGGTCAGGCGTGGCCCCTCCTCTACCCTAATTCAAACAAACCTCCCCTGGAAACCCGGGCAGTTCTGTTTGCAAAGGGCTGGCTGCAGCCTCCGCGGCTGCCCAGGCCTCTCAGAACCGTCAAGAGCCAGGTTGCCGTAGTTTGGAGCACAGCTCTGCTAATAAATTTCCATCCCCAAGCCCTTGACTGCCTCCACTGGGAGCTGAAGCCCAGCCTTTCCGAGCGCCCCCCGGCAGCCCTGCTGCATTGCCAAGCCTTGACTCCAGGGCCCTGGCAGGCGGCCTTTCTGGATTTGCCTTTTTTCTTCACCTTTCTCCCTCCTCCACTCCCTCATCTCACCTCTACTTGAGCATTCACATTTCTATTTCCAGTCAACTGATTTTAGAACCTATGGGAGTTCAGAGAAACCTTTAGAGGGTTTTGCAATCCACCGGTGCTCCTCGCCCCTTGAACTTGGACATGCTGAGGAGGTGGGAGAACACTGGTCCCAGAGCTTGGCACCCAGGGTTCTCAGTTCTGCCTCTAGCTCTGTGACCTTGGGAAAGTCATGCACATCTGGCGTTTTCCAGGTGTGATGACCTATATATACTATCAAAAGTAAAATGGATGGCTAGTGGGAAGCTGCTGCAGAGCACAGGGAGATCAGCTCGGGGCTTTGTGTCCACCTAGAGGGGTGGGATAGGGAGGGTGGGAGGGAGACGCAAGAGGGAGGAAATATGGGGATATATGTATATGTATAGCTGATGCACTTTGTTATACAGCAGCAACTAACACACCATTGTAAAGCAATTATACTCCAATAAAGATGTTAAAAAAATAAACAATAATAATAAAAAAAAAGTGAACATTTGAGTTAAATGAATTTTGAGCCCCAAACTCTACCATCCTAGCCGATGGAGTAGTTCTTTTCGGTCGTCTGAATCTGTGCTGTACAAAGCAGTGAGGATAAAGCTTTGCAGATGCCTCCCCTGTGCAGAGAGGCTGGGAGCGCATCTTCGGGCTTGATCCTACTGTGGAGCTGGCTCAAGTCCAATCCCTCGCAGCAGAATTGCTCTTTGTCCCATAGCCCTTCACTAATAGCTCTTTACATAGAAACTGACATGCTGACTTGTCTATCTCCCACTAACTCTTATGGGAAGGATACATGCATGCATTCATTCATATAATCAACATGTTTTATATTAAATGCCCCCTATGTGCCTTGCTAGGTGCCAGGAGACAATGATATGCATAACAGATGTGGTCCTTGCCTTCAGGGAGCTTACAATCTAGAGAGAGAGACATAGGTAAAGCCCATAAGCACACAAATCTGTCATGACAATCACGGCGGGAGCTATAAATTGAAGTTTAGAGAGCTGTGAGTGTGTGAGAGGCTCCGAGAAGCTGCCCCTGAGCATCGCGACTGATGGGAACTGAAATCCCAGGGTGAGTCGGAGGAGTAAAGAAGAGCAGAGGCTGGGCTTCCCTGGTGGCGCAGTGGTTGAGAGTCCGCCTGCCGATGCAGGGGACACAGGTTCGTGCCCCGGTCCGCGAAGATCCTACATGCCGCAGAGCGGCTGGGCCCGTGAGCCATGGCCGCTGAGCCTGTGCGTCCGGAGCCTGTGCTCCACAACGGGAGAGGCCACAACAGTGAGAGGTCCGTGTACCGCAAAAAAAAAAAAAAAAAAAAAAAAAGGGCAGAGGGAAGAGCGTGTCGAGCAGAAGGGCCAGCAGGTGCAAAGATTCAGAGGCAGAGGGAAATCTGGCGGCAGCAAAAATGAGGGACAAGGGGAAGCATCTCACTCACCTTTGCATCAGGACCCCCAACTCATACCTGACTCTTACTGTGCAAGCTCAAAAAATGTTTGTTGAATGCATGAATGAGTGAATGACTTGTATAAACTCCCCTTTCTGACAGACGTCAAGCTGCCTATTTTGTACAGACTAAAAGATAAATGCATCAGTTCTTCCTTATTGCTATTGTGCTTCACCATAGTGGAAGTAAGTTTCCTAGAGTCTGAACGACAGATTATGCCCACAAGTTCCAGTGTGGAGATGGGTACTACTTGTTTCAATGTGATAATTTAGGTTAAATATATACAGATTAAAATACTGTTGGAAGGTTGGAGAATCGCCAGATATAACAAATAAAAATATTCCATGAGCCACTGTGGAAAACGGTACGGCAGGTCCTCAAAATGTTAAACACAGAATTACCATGTGATCCAGCAATTCCACATCCAGGAACATAGACTCAAAAGAATTGAAAGCAGGCAATCAAATAGATACTTGCTCACCCACATTCATAGCAGCATTATTCACAGTAGCCAAAAGGTAGAAACAATCCAAATGTCTATCAGCAGATGCATGGAAAGACAAAAAGTGGTACGTACATACAATGGAATATTATGCAGCCTTAAAAAGGAGTGACATTTGGATACATGTTACAACATAGATGAGCTTTGAAAATATTATGCCAAACACAAAAGGAACACTAATATGAGATACCAAGAGTAGGCAAATTCAAAGAGAAAGTAAATTAGAGGTTATCAAGGGCTGGGGCAGGGGGTGTTATTATTTAATGGGTACAGAATTTGGCACATTGAATAAGATCTTGAAGTGGAGGGTGGTGGTGACGGTTGCACAGCATGTGCACGAACTTAACTCTACTGAATCGTACTTAGGGTTGAAATAGTCAATTTTATATTATATAAATTTACCACAATTTTTTAAAAGCACTTTTCCTTCAAAGAAAAAAACCCATGTAATACTTGGGACATGCGTAAACTGAAAATGTATTTATTGTTTATCCAAAATTTGAATGTAGTTGGGCATCCTGTATTTTCTCTGGCAACCCTAATTGAGAAGCTTCCTGTTCACCATGGGCTTCCTAGAACATTTCCAGGATTCAGGAACCATCCTTTCAAAAGCAAAAATCAGTGCTTGTGGTCTGATAAGAATGAGAGTACAAGCCAGGTGCAGAAAATCAGGGGGATGCCTGCCCTAATCATAGACTCAGCCCTAGACACAGGCCATGAAGCGACTCCCTCAGCCCTCGCTCACTCCATCAGTGAAGAAGTGAAGATTAGAAATCTTGGTTGGGTTTCCCATCTGTTGTTTAATCACCGTGATCCACAAATGCAGTAAAAGCTGGTTATAAAGCCCTCTTACGATTGACCACGTGGCTAGAATTACAGTTGCAGATGGCGACGCTCACATGATAGCCTTGTCCCCCACCATCAATGCATCTTCACACCAGAGTTGGTAAGAACCCATGGGGTGCCCAGATGCCTAATTGTACAATCATTTGCACCCATGCCTTCTCAATGAAAGAAACAGCTCATCGTGCAGCAAGAAACAACAGGTGTAAAAGGCAAAGGCCACTTTGGAACCATTTGGACCAAAGAACATGGCTCAGCGTAACAAGAGCACCCACAGACTTGGCACGCCTGCGCTCATCTCCCTGCGAGACGGGCCTGAAATCAGACCACAGCGCGGAGTCTACGGCTGCTGTTCCAGGTGGTCCCACCCACTCCTGCTCTCAACTGAGACTAAAGGCAGCTGGGGAGGGCACGGCATGAAGAGATGGGTCGTGTCCAAGTCATTTTTACTAGGTGCTGACGAGTCACCGCGAACGTCTGGAAATGGCGTCGCACGGCAGAAGCACACAGGTCACGACGCACTGCTGAATGATTACTAGAGGAGAAATTCATTACAGGCTGCTCTCAGCTCCCGTCACATAAGGAAGTGTTACATTAACAAGATGGAAGGTCCCTGCAGTCCCCTCCCCAACACAGCCCCCCACCGCCACCGCCTGCCACCCCACTATTTCAGTTTGTGTTGCATGGAGGGAGGGGAGCCCAAAGGCAGGGGGGAGTTAATTCAGCTACACTCATCAAAAAGGGGGTCACGGTGGCAGCCGAAGCCAACGGAAGCAGATTCGAGCTGCATGCCCTAAGAGGTTCTTTCCTTACCGCCTGCACCAGCTATGACCACTGCAGTCTGGCAACGATCTATGACATTAAAACAGAATGTCTTTTTTTTTTTTTTTTTTTTTAGCTGTTCATGTCACTTGCTTTCCATCCTGGATGTGTGTGTTTCCCCGTCCATGTACCTGGCCTTGTCTCTGTTGGCCCCGAGGTTGCCTGGTATTTCTAACCTTTCCTGGTGAATGATTATCAGAGGAGAAATTCCTTAGAGGCTGCTCTCAGCTAGACACAGGCAGATGTAAACACAGACAGATGTAGGACGTGGTGGGCGCCAGCCTAGAACCCGCACTGGAGACTGCGGAAGACTGGGATGAAAAGACATGCTGGCTTTGGAGCCTCTCTGGATCAACACGATCTGGGGCGATGGGCACAAGAAGTCTCTCTTTTGTGGCAGCCAAGAGGACATTATAGATGGAGTGGCCTTCGAGTCCTTGGTAGTCAGTGTCACAGGCCGTCATTGTCTCGTTCCTCTTTCTAATCTCTTCTCCAATGACCACTTCCCACGTTAAAGAATCACAGGGCACAAACGGAAGGTCAGCAGAGAGTCAAAAGCATGCAGACAGTGGGGTCAGTAGTTCTTCTTTAATGAGATTTCTGCTCCTTCAAAATGCCATTCACATGCAGAGGGGCCAGCCAGCTGAACCTGCTTTTTTTTTTTTTTTTGTGGTACGCGGGCCTCTCACTGTTGTGGCCTCTCCCGTTGCGGAGCACAGGCTCCGGATGCGCAGGCTCAGCGGCCATGGCTCACGGGCCCAGCCGCTCCGCGGCCTGTGGGATCTTCCCGGACCGGAGCATGAACCCATGTCCCCTGCATCGGCAGGCGGACTCTCAACCACTGCGCCACCAGAGAAGCCCCGAATCTGCTTTTAAAGTCAAATGCAGAGCCAGGCCCGGAACAAACAGTCTCCACCGGTGCCCTCCCCAGGAGGCCAGAAAACTCAGCACCTTGGCCTCGCCCCCGTGCCAAGCCCCTCACCACTCAGAGGCCCTGCCCGGTTCCTGTTGCAAATGTTAACCTAAAGCGGGAGAGGAGCCCCAGCGCGCCCGCCAGCCCATACGATGTTAAATATTACACCTCCCTGCCTGGGCCTGGGCTGAAAGCCGCCATCTCGTTATGCAGCTTCCTCTGGGTTAAGGAAAAAAGAGCACGCCTCTCCCAGATGCGCCCCACGGAGACCCGCCCTCAGTCTCCCCAGCGCTCGGCAAACCTTCAAAACTGTTCAATTTGTCTAAGCCCCATCCATCTTTAATGTCAGAGTCAACATTTTCTCCTCTCCTCCTTTTTCAAAGCAGCCAAAAAAGAAAATGTCACTGCATTTGGGGCCCATTCAAAAGTCAGGCTTAGACGGATGTTCTGTTTCATTCTCCCCGTGTCTTTATCTCCCACGGAGTCTTTAGGGGCTGCGTCTCGACCCCCCCCCTCCATTCCTGTGTTCATTTGGTGTCTTGATGTCTCCCCTCTCTCATACGCTCACTTGCCTTCTTCTAAAGCATCAGCGTTAGAACTCACAAAACTCTCTGTGACTGCAGCCCCTGCTAAGAGGACATCATGTTGATTTGGGGGGGGGGGGCTGTCACCACCCCTATCAACATCCTGCCAGGGATTTGGAGGTCGAACAGCTGATGTAGGTAAGTGTCCTCAGTGCTGCCTTTTAGAAACCGGATTCTCCAAATTTGTGCAAAACACATGGAATCACCCCAAGCTGTGACAGTCTGGCTGGGAACGGTGTATGCGCCTCCTCTCCCTGTATGCCTTAGAGAGACCCTTTAAGCCATGAAGGGCAGGCGGCAGTTCTGATGAAGATGCCTGTCGGAATGCATCTCTGACAGCCCCGGGCTCACCCAGGAGTGGGGAGCTGATGCGCTGATTGATACCTGGGGGCGAGGCTGTCAGCTGGGAGGGCACAGGAAGGAGATAAGGGACTCAGTCAGTGTCAGACCGTCCTGACACACGTCGCTGTAAATCACTTTGGGGAAACATTCTAACCTGCCAAGAGCAGAGAAGGGCGAGTAGGTAATAAAGAAACAGGGTGAGAAGCAGCTGTGTGGGCTGCTGGCTCCGGGATGGACCCTGGCCTTGGCTCTAGATGGAAATGCACAAAACTCACAGAACTCTATCCAGCCATCCTCAGCCCAAGCGGAGGTACAGCCCTTAGTTCATTGCAGTGGGTTAAAATAGAATGCAGGGCGAATTTTAGAGTATATAAATTATGCCTCAGTAACACTGCTATAAATATAGATATTCCAACCAGTAGCCCAGGATGACTGCAGTAAAAATCCTCCGTCCCCACCCCTGCCCCCTGCCACCATCCACCGCCTGCAGGAAGGCAGTAGAGACCACTGTTGACTGTTCTCACCCTGCCTTTGCCCACTGATACCTGGAGTGAGAAGTAGCCCATGGTGAACTCTGAGGAAAACAGACCTTAAAGGTGCAGCGTTTTGATGAGAAAATGTTCCTCCAATTCCAGAAAGCCCCAAGACTGCACTTCAGCGTCCCCCAACCATGCTGCAGATGTGATTAGCACTGGCCAAACCCATTTAAGAGATTGTCTTTCAATGTGTTTTAACTAGACATTTAAAAATAATAACCTTATTATTTTGTCCAGGGGACAGAGTTGAAAATAATGAACGGATTAGTGATTAATTAATTGCTGGCAGGTGTGGGGAGAAACCATCTATGGCTTCTTAGCATTTTCTCCCTTTCTCTCTTAAGATCATTCTTTCTTATTTTAATTAATTTTTGCCACTGCAGCACTTCTCTTATCAAATTTTCAAATAAACTAAGCAAATAGAGTGTACTGAGACCAAAGTACTCAGTGTGACGTTTAATTGGAATTGCAGCCTTGCTTTCTCCCGGTGGAATCTCAGGGCACCTGGAAGCTTGCCCTGGCAGTGGAATTGGACTCCAAAAGCGCATTGTTAGCATCTAGTTCATCTTCCTTTCAGGTGCCAAGGGCATGGCTTGATTGAAGCAAGGAGCCGTAAGACGCTGGGTGTTTGTGGTACTCTGGTGAGGAACAGAGGCAGGAATTTAACAAGGCTGTGGACCTTCTCCCACCCACCTGCCTCACCATTCACTTCTGTGTGTCTGCGCTGCATGAGTACACACCCGTGGGTGCACCTTCCAGCTGCTGGAAGGGTCAGGGCCCAGTGGCAACCACGTGCTTCTGTTTGCAGCATCTCTCTGGGCTCTGCAGGAGGGTTCCCATCATTTATCACTCACACGGGAACAACTAGGTCTGATGCAATGACGCTGAACCCAAGCCATGGGCAGAGGACGGGTGACAGGCAGGACCTGTGCTTGTGTACAAGGCCCCGAGCACTAGACTCTCAAGGAATGTGGGCTTCATATGAAGCTCTGTTCTTTCCAAAGGGACAGCTGCTCAGAAAGGCTACGGCTAAGTACACTTCCGACTCTGCAGAGCTGTTTCCTGAAAGAGTGAACAGGCACCTCTAACTACCAGAGGGGATTTTGGGGATGTAGGTCTGTAATGGAGACTGAGCTACTGGCTGCTTCAAAATAAGTTATGAGTTTCAGGACATTACTCTGGTGCCTTCTCACCATTGGGAGATTCCTGAGGACCAAGGGCCTAGGCTGTCTTCTCAAAAGCAGGCAAATTGTTGAGCCATGACCATAGATTTATCCAGAAATGATGATTAGGAGAAATAGAGAAGGAATGGAAGGGGAGTTTTAAAAGTGGGTCTCTGGGACTTCCCTAGTGGTGCAGTGGTTAAGAATCCGCCTGCCAATGCAGGGGACACGGGTTCAAGCCTTGGTCCGGGAAGATCCCACATGCTGTGGAGCAACTAAGTCCATGCGCCACAACTACTGAGCCCGTGTGCCACAACTACTGAAGCCTTCGTACCTACAGCCCGTGCTCCGCAACAAGAGAAGCCACCGCAACGGGAAGCCCGCACACCGCGACAAAGAGTAGCCCCCCCTTGCCCCAACTAGAGGAAGCCCAAGTTCAGCAATGAAGACCCAACTCGGCCAAAAAAAAAAAGGGGGGGGTCTCTGATGGCCACTATGTCCTTCAGCCCAAAGTATTTGTCTCCAGATAGAGGCAAAGATAGAAGTAGTTTGCTGTGACTGATGGAGCCCAGATGATGCCTTGTCATCAAGCATTTCAGTAACTGGGAGTTGAAAGGTAAAGTAGGGAGGGGGTCACAGGGAAGGAGCCATGGGGGTGGGGACACTGCTGGCCGGGAAACTGGTAAAGAAATGAGAGGTGCTTCTGAGGGCTTCTAAACCATGCAGGCGGAGTGAGGGACCCAGCCAGAGGGAAGATTCTCTGGTACTTCTCTCAACACATCTTTTTCTCTCTCCCAAGTTTTGAAGCATCGAAGAACTGGAAAATTGGGATTGGGATCCCTAAGGGGTTTTCTAAAGTAACCAGGTATATAGTTTTTTAAATCCTCACAGATAGACCACTGGGCAACCATAAGGAAAAGGAGGTGGAGGAAGAGGAAAATTCTTTATATATAAATGTGAAAAGATCTTTAAGATCTTAGGAGTTCTCTGGCAGTTCAGTGGTTAGGACTCTGCACTTTCATTGCCGAGGGCCCGGGTTCAATCCCTGGTCAGGGAACTAAGATCCTGCAAGCCGGGGAAAAAAAGAAAAAAAAAAAAAAAGATCTATAGTTAAGCAAAAAAGCAAAGTGAAGAACCATGTCTAGCACGTGGGACAGGCTCTATAAGTTGCAGGGTCCAGTGAAAAATGAAATTGAGGGGGTTCAAAATTTAAGAATTTCAACAGAGCAAGAGCAGACATTAGCCAGGCACAGGGCCCTCCTGCCCCTGGGGCCCTGTGTGACGGCGGCACTTTCGCTCTCCACACCCATGAAGCCAGTCGTGCTGGGATGCTACCATGCAGTAAACCTGAAATGTTGCATAAGAAATAATGAGGTTTACTTATGGAGGTGGTGAGAACTAGTAGGAATGAAGAAGGAGGAAGGAGAATTTCCACTCTATGCCTATTTATACTTTTTAATGTGTGAGCCGAGTTACCAAGTCAAAAAATGAGGGCTTCCCTGGTGGCACAGTGGTTGAGAGTCCGCCTGCCGATGCAGGGGACACAGGTTCGTGCCCCGGTCCAGGAGGATCCCACATGCCGCAGAGCGGCTGGGCCCGTGAGCCATGGCCGCTGAGCCCGCACGTCCAGAGCCTGTGCTCCGCAACGGGAGAGGCCACAACAGTGAGAGGCCTGCGTACGGCAAAAAAAATAATAAAAAATAAAATTAAAAAAAATGAATAATTTATAAAAGTCCTCAGGGCTGTAAAGAACTGCACGCAGACTCTAAGCAATACATGGGTTCCCATTCGCATTTCTCAGTGATTCCATGTTGCTACGTGGAGGTCCTGGGGATGGGAAGAAGCTCAGAGAACAGAGGCATCTGACTGAAGCCACAACTGTCCTCTTTCTCACCATTCACGCGCTTGCCACTGGACTTAGATTTCTAAGAAGCCAAATAAAGTGAAACATGTTATCTCCCTCCGTGATCTGTGAGGTTCTCTTCAGCCTCCTGAATGTCACTAGGCCTCAGGCACATGAGCCAGTGGCTACTTTCACAGCTGCCTTGTAGGGTAATAAGTGCTATTCTTGTGAGCAGAGGGACTCCAGATCTCTTTAAATGCATGTGTTGCATGAGTGTATCAGTAATAATGGTAGTAATCAGTAATAACAACATGTTCCAAGTTTAAAAAGACACCTTATGTAAAATAGATAGCTAGTGGGAAGCAGCCGCAGAGCACAGGGAGATCAGCTCGGTGCTTTGTGACCACCTAGAGGAGTGGGACAGGGAGGGTGGGAGGGAGATGCAAGAGGGAGGGATAGGGGGATATAGGTATACGTATAGCTGATTCACTTTGTTATACAGCAGAAACTAAACACAACATTGTAAAGCAATTATACTCCAATAAAGATGTTAAAAAAAAAAAAAAGACACCTTCATGTGTCTCCAGAATGGTGCAGCCCGGAGAAATGGAAGCAGAGTGTGAAATACTCCCGAACTACAGACAATCATAATCGTTGCACATACTGGGTATCTACAATGTACTGAAGGAATTATTCATTTAATCCTCATGATTCCCCTCGAGGCAGGTCCTACTATTTTTCTCATTCTATGGATAAGGAAACTGAAGTCCGAAGAGGAAAAGTAACTTGCCCAATATTACCCTGTGAAGAAAGGATGGAGCCAGACGGGAACAAGGACATTCTGGCCCCAAAGCCCACACTCTTAATCATTAACCACATAGGAGGAAGCCCCAATTTTAATGTCAATGATCTATATAATATTGAAATAAAATGGAATAGTTCTTCTCAGCTGTTTTACCAACAGAATCTTCCTCTGTCCAGAACACAATAGAGCCAATTTGGAAGTAAGGGCTACCTACTAGGTTCACCACTGTTTAAGGCCCACAGTAGTGCTCGGTATGGACTGCACCCCCTTTTTCTCGGAAACATTTCTT
Organism: Delphinus delphis; assembly: GCF_949987515.2. Taxonomy (NCBI): domain Eukaryota; kingdom Metazoa; phylum Chordata; class Mammalia; order Artiodactyla; family Delphinidae; genus Delphinus; species Delphinus delphis. The sequence goes on along the minus strand of NC_082689.1, from coordinate 30,180,694 downwards.
AAATTTTGACAACTTGACAGCTCTTGGGAACAACTCTCTCAAGACTTTCCACAAGCTCTCCAAGTGATGTAAGAGGTTGAGGTAGTTAAGAGGAGTGATGAGGAATTACTTCCAAGAGTACCAATAAATCAATAACCCAGAGTCACAGAAGGTCAAGACCAGAGGCAGATGTGGGCATTCCTCAACTGAGAAAAGAAGACTCCAGGACTCAATTCAAATTGGCTGGAGAAGTAGTATGAAAGTCAGACCAAACCCCAACATTCCCTTGGGAACTTTTCCCCTTCTGAATTGCCTAGGACACCAGGAACCAAGTATCTCTGTGAGAGAAGCATATCGATATATACATGTGTACCTTCTATCTTGTTTTGCATTTATCTTCCAGTAAATCATGGTGATTACTTTGATGGAAAAGCCAATTTCAGACATATCTTTCTTTCCCAGAACTTAAAAGACTACAAAGCAAAATAGATCCTTGATATACGTTTGTTGAAATGACGAGTGAATGAATGAATGACTCATCAGTCAGTTGAGGTACTTCCATATTCCTTAATGGCCAGGTTATATAAGTAATATCTCATCATGACAATCCAACCCCTCCCTGCAGCCAACCAATGATTTCAAAATCATATGAAATATTCAAATGATTTTTATTCTGTTGACACTTTGTGATAATTGCTAGAAATTCTTTTCCCAGTAGGCAGAAGCTGGAGATGAAACAAAACCAATATTAAATTTCTTCATCAAGAATTGGAAAGTGCTGGGCTTCCCTGGTGGCGCAGTGGTTGAGAGTCTGCCTGCTACGGGAGAGGCCACAACAGTGAGAGGCCCGCGTACTGCAAAAAAAAAAAAAAAGAATCACTCGTTTTGAGAAAAACAGAAATGCAAATAAGAAAATCTAAATATAACTCTTAAAATAGTGAAGGTAATATAGAAAGTGATACTCTGTAGAGAACTTAGAACAACATCCAAAGAACTACTGTAAAAAAATCTATGTTCGGGTTAAGTTCTTTGTCCCACTAGACTTTGATTATTATCAATCATTGTTTATTTATAACTTGACTTTTCCTTTTTTCCCTTTAAGCAAAACTTCCTGATTTTCAATTACTCTTAGATTGTAGACAAATCCCTTGGCCTCTCCTCACAAGCTACTGGCAGTCTTTCTCATCCTGCAGCTTTTACTGGAAAACTTTAGGACATTGACCTCCTTATAGTATCTCATCACCTGGCCAAGATTCAGCCAGTCTCTTTCCCAAGAAATCCTGGCTTTATTAATCTCATAAAAGTCCTGAGACCACCTTCCCACTTCTTATGTTTCATCACTTTGAAGCAGAAAAAGAAATACATAAATAAATAAGGATAAGACCAAACAGTAATTTGCATAAAATTAAGAATTCTTTTTCCAGGAAGGAAAATGTCCTTTTGGCAACCAAACCACACCTTCCCTTCTGCAACTGGTTCCTCCAGACGTGGCAGAGGAATTATTTTTGCTTAGCTGGATGATTATTCTTCAGCTAAATTAGCAGCTACACAAATCCCAACTGTTTTATTTCCTTCCATACTACTTTGGATATTGAATTTGTAAAAATCAACCAAACCTCTTTTCTCTCTGTTAGTATTTTAAATACTTATTTATTTATTTGGCTGTGCTGGCTCTTTAGTTGCGGCATGTGCGATCTTCCTTGTGGCACGAGGGAACTAGTTCCCTGACCAGGGATCGAACCTGGGCCCCCTGCAATGGGAGTATGGAGTCTTAACCACTGGACCACCAGGGAAGTCCCACTCTTAGTATTTTAAATTTGAACAAGCCAAACAAGCTTTAAAGCATTTATTGAGTAGTTACTTGACAATATCACACAAATACTTTCAGGCATTCCAGGGCAATATATTAAGCAGCTCTGCAAAATGTCCCTCTTTTACTATATTCAAGACATTTTGTTTTCACTTTCCAATTCTTTTTTTTTTTTTTTGAAGATGTTGGGGGTAGGAGTTTATTAATTAATTAATTTATTTTTTGCCATGTTGGGTCTTCATTTCTGTGCGAGAGCTTTCTCTAGTTGTGGCAAGCGGGAGCCACACTTCATCGCGGTGCGCGGGCCTCTCACTATCGCGGTCTCTCTTGTTGCCGAGCACAGGCTCCAGACGCGCAGGCTCAGTAGTTGTGGCTCATGAGCCCAGCCGCTCCGCGGCATGTGGGATCCTCCCAGACCGGGACACGAACTCGTGTCCCCTGCATCAGCAGGCAGACTCTCAACCACTGCGCCACCAGGGAATCCCAAAACGAGTGATTCTTGAAACTTATCTGCGTCAGAATCACCAAGGAAGCTTTTTAAAAATGGAGATTCCTGAACCCGAGGTCCCAAAGAGTCTAATTAGGTGGATATAGGGTTGGGGCTCAGGACTCTCTGTTTTAACAAGGAAGTAGGCCCTAGGTAATTTGATGCAAGGAATTCACATCTCACTTTTGAGAAACTACTCTTATGATTTATGAAGCAGGTAATATCCTGGGTCTATGCATCTGGAGCAAGGAATTACCACCAGATGGAAATTTATCAAAATTACAAGCATAATGGAAAGGAGAACTCTGAGAGGTCAGAGGGTAGTGATTTTATCATTTAAACATGATGTCGTCAAATAACTACTCAATAAATGTTTCAAAACTTAGTTTATTCAAATTTAAAATATTATGAGTTTAGAGATTTGGATGAATTTTACAAATTCAGTACCAAAAGTAATGTGGAAGAAATATAAGCAGTGGATTTGTATAATGGCTAATTTATTAGAGTTTGAAGTCCAGGACACATAGAAACAGAACCCAGAGAGAAGGCTGGAGAGCTACAGAAACTCACTTTACCTACTTTTCAATTCTGCCAGGCTCTCCCTAGAAGTAATGACTTGATAATAAACTTCAAACTAATTTTTAATGCCCACAATTTAGAAATCACCATGTGGTTGCGAATTCACCTTCCTCTCCAGGTGAGGCATGCCCAAATCTGCCTTATAAGTTCAAAGCATGTTCTTCTGATTTCATTGCAACCCCTCCCTCAACTGAAAAGACAGGGGAAGAAAACTGAATTGAATGAAAAGGAACCTAGCCCTGGACAGCATTTTGCCCCGTCCCAAATATGCACATGCCTCCTTCTCTCCCTCCTTTTATGAGTATGAGAGTTCCATGTAACAGTACAGTCCCAATACCAGGAATCTTTGTAATTTTCCTTTGTGGAATACCTGGGCTACTGTAGGTCAATAGAAAAGTAGGAAGAGTGGCTTCTTACCTAGGTTCTGCAGAGGAAGATCTATTTTTCACTGACCCATCAGGATACCCATTCACCCAGAGAAGTAACATGAGCTGAGACATACTAAGACACATCCCTTCTTAGAGAAGTTCAGCCCACACTGGCTCTGTAGAATCAAAGGTTTCTCAGAGGGCCCGTTTCCTAAAGCTTTTGTCATTTCAGAGGCTCTTCTGGCCCCTCTCTCCAAGGTCTCCACCTCGGTCATGCAGCTGTTAGCACCCTGACAGCCATCAAAGAGTACATGCTTTGGGCAACGCAACCTCCTGCAGTGGGGAAGTGTTTGACTCAGAAAGTCACAGTCTTCCATACGGATCTCTCGTCTTCCCGTTCGTCAGTGACAGCAGATGGTACAAGGCATCAAACCCTTGCAGGAAGCCGCTGCCCTACAGCATGGTACGAGAAAGCATGGAGCATCGGGCTTCAGACACGAATTGCCTGACCAACAGCAAATCACTTAGCCTCTTAAAGCATCATTTTCCTCCTCTATTAAAGGGGTATTCCTACCTTCTGGGTTTGTGAGAATTTGAGATCATGTATTCAAAATGCCTGGGATATAATAGTTGATCAATTAACGGCAGTTATTCTTTTATGCATGAGCCTTAGGCTAAGGTATGTGTGAACATTTAGTTATGAATTAGAAGGTAAATGAAAGCTGGCTGGAGGGAATTGCATTTGACCTTTAGCAAATTATTTCATTTAGATGCACTGATGCAAAAGTATCGCATCTTATGAAGAAAGACAAAAATAAATCTGGCTGACAAAAGATATTTTAATAAATACTCAACCTCCCACCAACATCACATGACAGTCTATGGCTGCCCCACTGTAACTTGTATGCCATTTGGGGAGGTTTTGTGCCTTTCCCTCTCTTGTCAAAGTCTGGCTGATTGGGGGCCGGATTCAGCTCGTAAAATCTTTTTTGAGTGCCTGCATCTAGTGACTGCTCCAACAGAAGGTACTCTCGATGCTTTTTCCCTTCAAATAAGCTTGCCACCAAATCAACTTAAGCGTATGGGGTTGGTAGAGTCTCTCTAAATTATTTCCACACTGAGATCAGTTCAGTGGTATAAAGCGATGCAGGAGCCTGACGTACCCATCCTTACGTGTCCCATTTTATTGACAGGAAAAGAGAACCTGCCACAGTCCATATAAAGTAGTGATACTTTATAACATGGGGGCAATGTTATGAGATTTACTTTGCTTGCAGAACTATGGTCTATTACAGGGAGAACAGCATAGCTGTTCCAGCTGATGAGAGAAAGGGAGAAAGAAAAAATGACCAGGGCTTGCTACAGACTGGAAAAAGAAGAGACACAGACGCATCATGACCTTATCTTGGAAATCTAGAGACTAGATTGATGAGTGAGAAAAGAAGGAGTGTCCCAGGGAAGGATGAGGATCCATGAAGGCATTTCTGGGGAGGGCAATGCACAAAAGAAGAGGTTGAGGGGGATAAAGAGGCTGGGGCTGCCATTCTTTGAAGAAGAGTCAGGGACAAAGAACTGACTGGCAGCCTTGGGGAAGAATGGAACTAAGGCTACCAAGCTTAAAAAAAATAGAACTAGAAAAGAAAAGAAAGGGGAGCTGTAAGAGGAATCAATTGCTGATACTATTCTGTTAGAAAAGACTTCAGATCCCATGACTAAAAGAAAAGAGATTTGTGTTTTTCACGCGCAATCCTCTCATGCAGAATCACGTGTAAATGGTGTTATCGGGGCCTCATCTGGAGTGTCTCTGCCTCTCGACCTACCTACCTGGGATGAGGATGTGTTAGAAAGTCCAACCCAGTGAATTCTGCAAAAGGGCTCTGATTAACCTTAGAAAACTCCGACTGTACAAGCAGCCAATATAATAAGCTCGTATGTTGTGACTGATTACGCCCATTACCATTCCTGCATGTTTCTGCCTTCTAATGCTCACAGAAGAGCGGGAAGGAGAGTTAGGCAAACATATTTGGGACTGGTTTTATTAGGCTAATATACCAGGCATTGCCCATTTTGCATCCTGAGAAGCCATCAATCGCTTTAAGCTTAGCATTTTCATTAGAAATCAGCTATTTTAAATAATCATACAGTAAATCTTTGAAGTGCTTTTTATCCCAGGACCTCAAAATACATTACTATTGCTGCTGAATCTCAGCATTTGGTAGATAGTATTACATTAATTTTCTAGATGGTTAAACTAAAGCATCTAATGGTGAAATACAAAATCAGCTATAAAGGTAGGAAAGGAGTTCAGAGCACTCTGGGCCAAGCGCTTACCATTCACCTATATAACTATGCTTATTGATACACGCTGCTATCCAGATGCACAATTATGATCTAGGGGCAAGCAAAGACTCTGACCGTCCATTTGGAGAGGACATCAGTCATGTTGGTGGCTGCCTGACATGTCTTAGATATGCTTCTTATGTTTGGGGAGCAGCTCACTTTCCTATCTCCCTTGCAGCTGCAGGGAAGACTTGTGACCTGGGCTCTGCCAATCGGATGCACTGGTCGAGCAGCAAGTCTAGTTCCTGGTGCAGACGTTCAGCAGAGCAGATTATAGTGTCAAGTGCACAGTGGTGGCAGCACTGGCTTCCCCATCAGACCAGCCTGAAGGCACAGCTGTAGGCATGTTTCTGGAAGTTTAGCCTCTAGCCTGGTTCTTTTGTCCTCTCAATGACTGTTTGAATTCCCCTGTACACTTTTAACAAACCCCTTCCCTGAACGATAAGCCAGACTCAGTTTCTGTCACTTGCAGCTAAAAACCCTGACAAGAATTCCTTTACATCCTATGGAAAATAGAGGTTTGCAGACTTCCTTTGCACTTTTAGAAAGGTTGATAACAAATTATTAATTCTTTTTCGAAATTGAATGTCAATTTACTCAATTGATATTTGGTATTTATAAATACCTAATATTTATTGAGCACCGACTAAGTACAAAACTCTTTGCTAAGTATTACAGGAAATATTTGCTGAATGCCTGCTATGTGCTATATATCACACTAAGGGTTAGAGATATGAGGAAAATAAGCAAAAGCAGATGTGGCCACTACTCCTCAAGAGTTGACAGTCTACAGGGAAAGGCAGACGATAATTGAGGAACCACACTCAAAACTGTGAAATTGCTACAGTGATAAGTAACGTGAAGGGCTGAGAAAGCAACCCTGAGGGAAATATACGTTAGCATGAGATATGCCTTTGAAAAGAACACTCTAGGGTTAGTCAGAAAACAAATGGAAGGGAAGTGAAAACAAATGCAGACAGACCAGTTAGGAGGTAGTATTAGTTACTCAGGAGGGAGATAACGGTAGCCTAGACTAGGGTGGTAGGGGTAGAGTTAGAGAAATAAGGACAGACTCAAGAGATATTAAGGTGGTAAGGTCAAGAGGACTTAGCAATGGACTGGTTATGGGAAAGGAGGTAAGGTCATAGATGACTCCAGGTTTCTGACTTGAGCCACTGGTTAGATGGTGGTATCTGTCCCTGGGAGAACACTGGGAGAAAATCAGGTTTTATAGGGACAACATGAGCTCCATCTCACATGTGTTAAGTGAGTTGCCTTTAAATCATCCATTAGGTCTGGAGCTCAGAAGAGAAGACTGGGCTGAAGGCATGAAAGAGTCCTTGTGAAATTGAAGTCATTGTATGAACGGGATTTCTTAAGGAGGAATATAGCCCAAGACCGAAGGGATGGCCTTGGTCCTCATCTTAAGGAGTGTCAAGTATAGGTCTAAAAATTCAGGAAGCCACCCATCAATGGTTAACAAAAGGTAATGATAGTCTGCCAAGACAACATCAACAAGGTGAAATTCTTAATCCAAGAAACACATCTACATTCTCTAGCTACAAACTCCTCTATGACAGGGATCACACACTCAAGGGCCTGGCCAGTCTACTGCTCAGTTAAGGGGCCAAGCAGGAGCTGTGGCGTATAGTAGAGGACATGTCCCATCTAAAGTGGGCAGTTGCTTCTAAGTTCAGGCAGGTTATTCCCAGATATGATACCTGTATCCATGAACCTCTGTTGAGTCTCCCACTTTTTAAAATACCAATTGTGGCTGATGCAGGGGACATGGGTTCGTGCCCCAGTCCGGGAAGATCCCACATGCCGCGGAGCGGCTGGGCCCGTGAGCCATGGTCGCTGAGCCTGCGTGTCCGGAGCCTGTGCTCTGCAATGGGAGAGGCCACAACAGTGACAGGCCCACGTACCGCAAAAAATAAATAAAATAAAATAAAATACCTATTGTGTTTTACATGAACTTGAAAGGACCTTGATGGAAACAGTATTTAACCAGATTTCTAGAGTCAGAACCCAATTCTCTGCTTCTGACTTGGAAACAATGTTTAATTACCGTAAATTATTTTCCCAGCTGAAATCCCTTATCTTTCCCTTTCCAAATAGCATTGATAGCCCCAGAAGACTATTCTCCTACCCCACCCCAGAAGACTATTCTCCTACCCCAAACACTTTCCCTGGCTATTAATACTGTTCCTAAAACTATTTTCCACTAACACTCTACCATAGTTGGTCCTCCCTAAAAGCCCCTCTATTATTCAACTCTATCCTGAAGATAAGGGTATCACGGCTATCACAGCCCCATGGTGTGGGATGTAGGGATAACTGAGCAGATGAACAAAGACGAATCCTCTCCTGCCACTATAGAACAGCTTGGGGTCGGGACCGGGAAGGTAGGCTAGCCCAGGTGAAGGGACAGTCTGGAAGCCAACGACACAACTGAAGACTACAGAGTTCTGGAGTAATCTTGAAGATGACCTAGGACAGACGGAAAAAAGAGAGAAAAACTAGAAAAGAATGGGAGACACTAGCTCTCAATGTTAATTAGTTCTGGCCTCTGATTTTTTTTTTATTTATTTTTGCCACTCAGCTCCAGTATATCTACCTGCAGTTCTGGAAGGTATTTTCCATTTATGGGCGTTCAGATTTTTTTTTTTTTTTTTTTGCCTTCTCAATATTCCTTTGCAGTGATACATTGCATGTGCTAATTATAACTGCCAGCTATTGACTAAATCTGATATGTAGATGAACTGGATTTATTTCTTAGATTAGTGTTATCACACACACACATAATCGCTCACACAAAATCAAAACCTTCCTTTCCCGTTCCTACATCTCTAGCCCCAAACCGTAATTTTTTTTTTTTTTTTTTTTTTTTTTTTTTTGCGGTACGCGGGCCTCTCACTGTTGTGGCCTCTCCCGTTGTGGAGCACAGGCTCCGGACGCGCAGGCTCAGCGGCCATGGCTCACAGGCCCAGCCGCTCCGCGGCATGTGGGATCTTCCCGGACCGGGGCACGAACCTGTGTCCCCTGCATCGGCAGGCGGACTCTCAACCACTGCGCCACAGGGAAGCCCCCCAAACCATAATTATTAAACAAAGAAATATGAAACAGACCATCAATACATGTGTGTAGTAAAGCAACTATTGGGATTTGCTCTGCTTCATCACATACCAGGTGAGTCAACCACACACCTTGCTCTGTGTTGCAGCTCTCAAGGTGAATCTCCTTTGGGAGACATTACACAGCACCTGAAACAGAACCACTGTTGGTGTTTGCTAAGGTACCTTGGTGTAGGTAAGAGCTTCCCCCAAAATTCCCTTTCTGTCAACATTTGGCAGGACTTCTGTCAACAAAAATTACAACCACCAACACCTAACAGAGTGTCTGGCACATAGCCAATACTCAATACTTCTTTTTAAATCACAAGACAATCAAATGAAAATGAGCCATTTCTAATCTGACAATGAGTGAATATAGTAACGCACTTAGTGCCAAACACATAAGTACTATATAAATATTAGCTATTAGTGTTATTATTATTATCTAGAGCCACTGTTGCCTCTTGTTCACATTATGGGAACCCAGAAGGGCCTCTCCCACTTTCTTCTCTCACTCCATGCCTCTTATTTAAATACTATCAAAACTTTCAAATTTAAACCACCCCTCTTTCTCTCCCTCTTCCTCTCCCTCGCCCTCTCCCTCTTTCTCTCTCTCCCTCCCTCTCTCTCTCTGTCACACACACACACACAGTAAGAGTATGTGGTCTCTCATGCATTGCTGATGGAAGTGTAAGCAGCACAGCTCCCACAGAAGGAAATTTGGACACATCTATCAAAATTACAAATACACATAGTTTTCAACCCAGAAGGTCACACTGGAGAATTTATCCTACAGATTCACTCATACCCAGGTGATAAACCATACGTAAAATGTTATTCATTTGCAGACTTGTTTGAAATGGCAAAATGGGAATCAAACCAAGTGTCCATCAATAGGGAGCTTATTAAGTAAACCTTGGTACAAGCATAGAATTTGAATACTATACAGCAACGAAAAATTTTAAATGAGGAAGATTTCCATGTACTTTTATGAGATGATCTCCAGGATATATTGCTAAGTTTAAAAATAATAAGGCAAAGGAGAACAGTGCATAAAACATTCCAGATTTGGCATAAAAGTGAGGGGGGAGTGGATAAGTATATATACTTGTATTTGTTTTACATTAAGAAACTCTGGAAGGGTATGGAGGAAAATAAGAGGAATGATGGTCATGGCAGGGAATGGAGAATTAGGCAGGTAAGGGAGAGAGGAAGCACCGAATGAAGGGAAAATATTTTACTATAATATTTTTAATTGTCTATTCAAAATAGATATAGATAGATGATAGATAAGTGATAGATGCATGGATAGATAGACAGGTAGATAGGTAGATATATAGATGATAGATAGATAGGTTGATAGAGAGATAGATAGATAGATAGGTATAGATAGATAACCCACCTTTCTTTTAAATGAAAAGAAAATCTGGTCTTATGACTATCTAAGGAGTAGATTCACCTGCCAGTGCTCTGTAGTTGGAGTGGATGCCCAAGAAGTTCAGCATCTGGAACAGTCCCCTCCCCTCCATGCTGCTTCCCCTACCTACTGAGGGATGATGGGGACTTTGAGATGGGTAACTGTGCCTAGAAAGCTGGACACCTGTATTGGTTAACTTAATACAGTCTGCTGGGCTCTGGCCCTGTTCTCACATCTATATATTCCTTCTGGGACATAAGAGTATAAATTAAGAAGAATCTCTAGGGTCACAGACTCAATATTATAACTCTTCATTTCTTGGCTTTCATCAAAAGTTTAAATTCAGACTTTTAATGTGATTTGCAAATAGCTTTGTGTGATATGACATTGGAGGTCAGAGGACTTCTCAATCCATCTGAACATACATAAACACACTGCAACAAAAATCCATTAAAAGTAGAAATAGCTGATCCTTTACATGGGGTGAATAAATAATTCACCTCCAGGCTCTCCCGCCATAAATCAGCTGTGCCGTTATCAGATGCCAACGCTGGAATAGGAAAGCAAAGCCGCTGTATTAAACTTTGACGATAAAAAAAAAAAGGAATGGATAAAGTGGAGATGAACCATTTGTTTCCTTTCCAGGTAGCTGTCTAAACAGACTATGTAATGAACCAGCTGGGGAGAAACCAGTGACTTGATGCTCTTCTGATGAAAACGCTTCCTGATTTTGTACCTCAGGTAAAGGACGGATCTGATTCACACTTTAAGGGCTCCAGTAGCGGCACATGCCAACAATCTGATGTGACTCAGGCACCTACACAGGCTCATCCCTGCTCCAGTGAGAGACCCACTGGCAACTAGGCTCCCTCAAGCTCGGCTGGAGGAGGAAGGGAAGGCGCAGGGACAGACTAATGCAGGACTCATTCTACACCAAAAAGGCCTAAGGAAGAGAGGCGCTCCCATACCTCCCGGAGTCAGGAAAAGTCAGGAAGGCTATGGAAGAGCTTTAAGGATGAAGAGGACCCAGGCAGGAAACGAGGCTCAAGTCAAGCCAGCCACGTCCATGCAGATGACCCCTTACAGCAAGACTTCTTAAAATTCAGTTAGCAAATGTTTACACGGGGCTAGCTCTGTGCCAGGCACAGTTCTAGTGCTTCAGACACCAATTCCGTAAATCCTCACCACATCCCCTTGAGGTAGGTTCTATCGTTAGCTCCATTTTACTGGGGAGGAGATGAAGGTACAACATAATTAAGAAACCTGCCCAGTTTTATTCAGCTGTGGATGAGGAAGCCCAAGGAAAACAAGTGACTGGAGATACGAGCCTTAAGGTTAACAGAGCCGCCCTGATCATTATCATTAGCAATTCCACTCCAAGGTATAGACCCAAAATAGTTGAAAACAACTGTTCAGACAAAACCTGGACACAAACATGAAGAGCAGGACTATTCACAATAGCTAAAAGGTAGAAACAATCCAAATGGCTATCAGTGGATAACAAAATATGGTATTTCCATATAAAGTAATATTATTCAGCCATACAAAGGAACGAGATACTACATGTCACAACATAGATGAATCCGAAAAACATTATGCTAAGGGCACAGAGTGTGTAATCCCATTTACATGAAACATCCAGCAGAGGCAAATCCATAGAGACAGAAAGCAGATTCGTGGTTCGCAGGGCCTGGGGAGAGGGAGGAAATGGGAAGTGATGGCTTAATGGGTTTGGGGGTGTTCTTTTGGAGTGATGAAAATACTGGAACTAGGTAGTGGCGATGGTTGCATAACTTTGTGAATGTACTAAATGCTACTGAATTACATACTTTAAGACGGTTAAAATGTTGAATCTTAGGTGACTTTTACCTAAAAAAAAATACCTCAGTGGTTTTATAAAATAATTATTTCTTCTCAGTCACATATCTGTGGGTCATCTGGGGGTAAGGTGAGCTAGTGTGAGCTAGGCGGGGCTTGGTTCTGGGCTACAGGTTGGATCCAGGTCACTTCATATGTCTCTCCTCCTCTCACCAGTAGGCTGGACAGGGCATATTCTCCTCACAGTGACAGCAGAAGCACCAGAGGGCACCCCAACACTCAGACACATTTAAATGGCTTGCATCCCCTTGGTCAAAACAAGTCACACGGCTGAACTCAAAAACAAAGGGCAGGGAAGCGCACTCCACTAGTGGGGAAGGGAACTATCGATACAAAGATGAGTGACAACATGGATGAACCTGGAAGACGTTACACTAAGTGAAATAAGCCAGACACGGAAGACAAATACTATACGATCTCACTTAGATGTGGAATCTGCAAAAGTCAAACTCATAGAATCAGAGAATAGAATGATGGTTGCCAGGGGCTGAGGGGTGAAGGAAATGGGGAGATGCTGGTCAAAGTGTACAAGCCTTTGGTTATCAGATGAATAAGTTCTGGGAATCTAATGTACACCCTGGTGATTACAGTTAATAATGCCATCTTGTATACATGAAATTCACTAAAAGAGTAAATCTTAAGTGTTCTTACCACAAAATAAAAGGTAACTATGTGAGATGATGAATGTGTTAATTAACTTGATTGTGGAAATCATTTCATAATAAATGCGTCTATTAAATCATCACATTGTACACCTTTAAAAGTCACACTGTACATCCTAAATATATACAATTTTGATTTGTTAATTATACCTCAGTAAAGCTGGAAATAAAAAAATAGGAATGATTTTTTAAAAGTTGAATGGTAAAACACAAAGATAAAGAAAGGAGTAAGGAACTGGGAACTTAAACGCAATCTACCTCAGCTTTTTCCCTACACAGTTGACCTCTTCACTCTTTACTCCTAACTGGCAAGAATTCCTCCATATCTTTTCCACCAGCTTTCATGATTTTTTAGAGCAAAAGTCCTCCTTCTAAGGAATGTGACCCATTTTCACTCCAGGTCCTCTTATTAAATTGTACAAAACACAGATCAAAGTGAGTGTTTATAATTCAGCTGGGCTCTTCTAATGTTGAGCAGATGGAATGGATGAGCTCCAAAGCAGTTATCGGAGCCTTGCTATTAGATAGCACATTTTCAGGTGTGTGGATCTCCCCACCATACTTAGTGGCATATTTAAAATCCCACCATCAGTCACGGGGAAGAGAGAGGACATGGGGGATTGTGTAGGAATTTCATGGGCCAGTCCTAGAAGCAGCAAACAACACTTCTACCTACATTCTACTGGCCAGAATTCAGTCATATGGTTGCAAATTTCATAGGTGCAAAGGAGACTGGGAAACGCAATCCAGCTATATGCCTAAGAGGACGAGAGAACCGGTAAAGTGGATAGTTAGCTAGTCTCTGCCGTATTCTACATTAAGCTGTCTTTATTTGAATGTCAAACCATCTAAAGTTGGCTTCAGAAAAATGCGAATCTCTTGTTTGTGGGAGTTTAGAGGACCACGTCTCCAAGGCTGGAGGAATAAGGGAAAGTCTGGCACCAGGTTTGAGGACACTGCGCACGCAGCTAGAGAAGCAGGGACCACAATAGCATGAAAAAAACTCGGCTCAAAGAAATGTAAAACTGTACCAGAACTTGAAGAAAAAGCATGTGAGGCACCAATGACCTTCAAGATTCCAATGCCTGGAATTCAAACAAGAAAACTAAGTGAGTTCTTAGAGGCAAATACCATTCAATGACAAAAGCCTTGATTTCATTTCAGTCAAGTCTGCCCTGGTGAAGCAAGACTTCCGTATATTACAGATTTCACCATTCCGTTGATGGCTTGCTCCCTAGACTTATACTGTCACCCGAAATAAATCGAAGCTTGAACAAGCAATGTAATCAAAATGATTTGGACACAAAAGTCTTTCTTTCCCACTCCTTTTGCCCACCTCCCCCCTCATAACAGCTGACCTGAAGGAAGTAAAGGAAAAGCGAGACTGAGGATGCTGTTAACACCTCCAAGGCCAATGAAAGACAAAATGAATTCAAAAATTCAAAGTACTCATCATGCTTCCCCAAGCTGGCAAGCTCCTTCTTTCTAGACAACGACCCAGCCTTCCCCCCTGAAATTTCAAGCCGGTTGCTGTTTCCACCTCTCTCAACTGGAGGCTTTATTATCTTAAGGTGAGAAAAGCTTCTTCAGCAGAAGTCTGCCTGGGAGAGAAATCCGAGTGATTTAAGCAGTGCTGAAGTGTACTGGAGATGGAAGAGAATCCCCAGCTGCCACACCAGAAAGAAAAAATGTAAACTCAGATGCATTTATTAAGGTAGGTTGGATATCTGTTCGCCAACCCTCTTTTTTTTTTTTTTTTAACTCTCAGATACTATTGTAATGAAAGCCACCACAAGTTTTCAGCAAATCACAGCTTCGAAGGAAAATGTCAATCCCTATCAAACCCCGGTGAATTGTTGCAGCTGAATGGAAATCTAAATTCATCAGTTACTTTCCCCATTTCCCCCTCCATCCGCTCCAACCAACTGCCTCCTCCTCCAAATCACCCAAGAGCACAGGACCAGAGACGCAAATCAATGCCTGCGGGACATCCCATCAGAAAACGGGAAGGTCTAAGGAAAGGTTAAAGCAGAAAGGGAACGAAATTTATAGACTTAGCGTTAAAATCTTAAAGGACCTTAGGAACAGCAATGAATCTGATGTTAGGAAAGGCAGGAGCTGCCAGAGGCCATGGCAGGAAGGCCTGACACAGGCCATAAATCTAAGCTTAGGAGCAGAAAAAATATAGGCTTCTTTTCAGGCTGAGGCAGCATGATGCAAAGATTCCAACCTGGACTTGAAAAGAGGCAAGGCCACAGAGGCATGGTGGGGAAGAAGCGGACCGGGGACTGCAAATAAGGAACGAAAAGGGCAGCAGATTGTGTGCGTGGGAGCGGGGAGCCAGCTCGGGCCTGCAGAGGCTGGCAACAAAGACACCAGCAACACACATCTGGCTGTGGGGGGAGCTTGAAACTGATCCCCAAAGAAAGAAACAGAAAAGCTGTGGTTGCTCCTTGTTGCATCTGTGAGATGGAATGCAGACTAACCTTGTAAGCGACCAGAGTCAACAAGAAAAGCCAGGCAGCTGGGGGCAAAACCAGGTTGTGGAGGGGTCAGAAGGTTGGGGATGGGAGGGTCGGAAGATTGGGGGTGGGAGGGTCAGAAGATTGGGGGTGGGAAGGTCAGAAGATTGGGGGTAGGAGGGTCGGAAGATTGGAGGTGGGAAGGTCAGAAGATTGGGGATGGGAGGGTCGGAAGATTGGGGGTGGGAGGTTCAGAAGATTGGGGGTGGGGAAGGTCGGAAGATTGGGGGTAGGAGGGTTGGAAGATTGGGGGTGGGAGGGTAGGAAGATTGGGGGTGGGAGGGTCAGAAGATTGGGGGTGGGGAGCTTGGGAAAGGCAGCAGTATCCAATGGTTATGACCAAGTTGGGCAGCCAAGAACTCCCAGGCTTGTCGTGAATTTTCATTCACTCATTCTATGTATTTTGGGGTTTTGTTTTTGCTTCTTTCAATTATGCCCTCTGGGGCCCAGATATACTACATTAAGACACTAATTAAAATGCATAAAACCACTGCAACTGAAAATAACATACCATGAATTATTACAAAAATGCCAAGCTCCAAGTGGCCTTCCCCCTGGGACAGGGCTCACTGGAAACACAAAGTTGGTACCACTTTGACTGCCAGGGCTCACACCAGCTTCACCCATTTCCTAGAGTGAGGCATTCTTTTCTCTGCCTCAGTTTCCCCCAGAGGAAGAGAAGTAAGGAGATCTCTTTCACAGTTCACAATCATCAGGAAAGGACTGATTGAATTAATATCTTCACAGTATATTTCAAACCTTTGAAATTAAGTTATTGCTAATGTTAAATAAATATATACCCAACTCACTTATGTAATGTAACTCTTTCAGTGTTTTAAAATATAAAAATCAATATAGCTTTTCCATGTCCTATATCCCTCTCCACTCCATTTACTTTCTATATTCTGCATTTCTTCTTTTTGGCTTTCCTAATGGCTTTCCCCTACTTATCAAATTTGTGTCCACTTTTCTTTCCTAGTGTCCATCATGTCTCTCCTTTCTGCCATTCGACTCTCCTCAATTTCTCACTTCTCCTATTTGTCTTGGAAACTAGAGTGCCCCTCATATGCAATGTCATTTCATAGGTGAGTACATATGGTCATTAATATGCATTAGTTTTCTTAATCTCTAGTAAAAATAGAATAAAACATGCTACCTTTCCATGTGTCAGACTAGTTGATTACCAGAATATATATTTAAAGTATAAAACTCTCCTTCTGGAGAGAACCTAGAGGTCAGAAAGCTCTGGGTGGTTGGTGCTTTCCTTGGACCAACCAAGAAAAAGGGAAATCAGCAAAGTTAAGAGAGAATCTCGGGGGAGAAATGTAAGCCTCAAAGTGATCAGCATAACTAGAGCCTTCAGCAGCGAATTCACCTAAGTGATGATCATCTTTTCACATCCTAGACTCACCGGCAGATCAAAGGGATTTCTGCAAAAAGTTAAGAATCTTAGACTCTAGAACCTAACCTGCAGTGTTTCATGTTGCCTGAAAAAAGTCAATGTGGATCAGGAAAAACCTGCTGTTATGACTCACACCCCGCATGTACTGTGTTAAAACCCAGAAAGAAGCCAAAATGTCTTTGTAAAAGATAAAGGCTGGGGCTTCCTTGGTGGCGCAGTGATTGAGAGTCCGCCTGCCGATGCAGGGGACACGGGTTCATGCCCCGGTCCAGGAAGATCCCACATGCCGCGGAGCGGCTAGGCCCATGAGCCATGGCCGTTGAGCCTGCGCGTCCGGAGCCTGTGCTCCGCGACGGGAGAGGCCACAACAGTGAGAGGCCCGCGTACCGCAAAAAAATAATTAAAAAAAAGAAAAGATAAAGGCTGTGTGAAGAGTAAAAAATAAAATAAAGAGATGGAAAAGTAAACACTATCTCAGATGTAAGGATATTCAGATATTTAGGACCTCCCATAAGAAATAACTTCTTTTTTTTCTTAAGTCAATGGAGCCATAAATAAATGAACTTAATCTGACTTCTAACTAGCTCATCTGGTGAAAAGCTAGTGGACTAGAAGTTTATTTGCAGAACTGGGATCTTTCAGCAGCTCAATAACAGGCTTCCTGTTTGACTTCGGGCAAGTTATTCAACTACTTGATATCTAAAGTTACTCATCTGTAACACGAGTAGAACAATATGATAGCCATGTTATTTTTGGCTGCTGGGCTGCTCCCAACTTTGAATGTGTAACTGAATCTCACAGAGGAATTTCACAAAATTAATGAATATCTACAAATGCTGAAGGGCCTCAGGTCAATGTTGACTTCATGGAGTTATAACTATAGAGTAGCTGTTAATAGCCCTGGTGCCACCACCCTCTCTCCTAATCATTACTATTTCTGTCTGGTGTGTCCCTTCTGTTTAAGAGTCCATCTGTCCCTCCCCTCCTAGAAGACTTTCTCTCCATTCCACCATCCATCTGAGCCCTTACCACAGATTTCCTCTAGAATGCATAAGAGACCTTGACCTTGACTTGCCTCTGCTTCCTCCCTCTGTAACACCTTATAAGCTGGCTTCTGTCCATCACTCTATACGGTTTTCTTTGTGTCAAACTCAATAGTTCCCCGATGTACAAATTTTCCTACAAAGATGTGTTCTTCTCACCACTTTTTCTGGTGCTGTGAAGGTTGATGTCTAGACTTCAGAGATGCTTCCATGTAGTAGATCACCTCCAACCTTTCTGGTGACTCCTTGGCCAATTCTTATTTCTCTTCCTGCCCAACGATCATCCTTTCTAATTCTTTCTAATAAATGGCTCACCTAATCATGTACTTTTTCTATTAACAGAAGCTGGAGCTTCTGTTCTTTATCTCTTTTAGATCTGTAGCATGAATTCTGTTGAAGATACATGTGTAACTTATCCACTGTCAAAATAGTAATGCATAACAAACCACCTTAAAATTTACTGGTCTAGAGGGGAGACCTTCAAGATGACAGAGGAGTAAGACAGGGAGATCACCTTCCTCCCCACAAATACATCAAAAATACATCTACATGTGGAACAACTTCTACAGAACACCTACTGAATGCTGCCAGAAGACCTCAGACTTCCCAAAAGATATTTTTTTTTCCTTTTTCTCTTTTTGTGAGTGTGTATGTGTATGCTTCTTGGTGTGATTTTGTCTGTATAGTTTTGCTTTTACCATTTGTCCTAGGGTTCTGTCTGTCTTTTTTTTTTTTTTAATATAGTCTTTAGCACTTGCTTTCATTGGTGGATTTGTTTTTTGGTTTGGTTGCTCTCTTCTTTATTTTTTTAAATTACTTTTTAATTTTTAATTTTTAATAATTTTTAAATTTTTATTTTAATAACATTATTTCTTTTATTTCTTTTTCTTCCTTTCTTTCCCTTTCTTTCTTTCTTTCTTTCTTTCTTTCTTTCTTTCTTTCTTTCTTTCTTTCTTTCTCCCTTTTCTTCTGAGCATGAGGCAGACAGGGTCTTGGTGCTCCCGCTTGGTGTGAGGCCTGTGCTTTTGAGGTGGGAGAGTCAAGTTCAGGACATTGGTCCACAGAGACCTCCCAGTTCCACGTAATGTCAAACAGAGAAAGGTCTCCCAGAGATCTACATCTCAACGCTAAGATCCAGCTCCACTCAACAACCAGCAAGCTACACTGCTGGACACCCTATGCCAAACAACTAGCAACACAGGAACTCAACCCCACCCAGTAGCAGAGAGGGTACCTAAAATCATAATAAGGTCACAGACACACCAAAACACACCACCAGACGTGGACCTGCCCACCAGAAAGACAAGATCCACCCTCATCCACCAGAACACAGGCACTAGTCCCCTCCACCAGGAAACCTACACAATCCAGTGAACCAACCTTAGCCAATGGAGGCAGACACCAAAAACAACAGGAACTATGAATGTGCAGCCTGAGAAAAGGAGACCCCCAAACACAGTAAGTTAAGCAAAATGAGAAGAGAGAGAAACACACAGCAGATGAAGGAGCAAAGTAAAAGTGCGTCAGACTAAACAAATGAAGAGGAAATAGGCAGTCTACCTTAATAAGAATTCAGAGCAATGATAGTAAAGATGATCCAAAATCTTGGAAACAGAATGGAGAAAATACAAGAAACGTTTAACAAGGACCTAGAAGAACTAAAAAGCAAACAAACAATGATGAACAACACAATAAATGAAATTAAAAATTCTCTAGAAGGAATCAATAGCAGAATAACTGAGATAGAAGAACAGATAAGTACCTGGAAGATAAAATGGTGGAAATAACTACTGCAGAGCAGAATAAAGAAAAAAGAATGAAAAGAATTCACTACAGTCTCAGAGACCTCTGGGACAACATTAAACACACCAACATTCGACTTATAGGGGTCCTAGAAGAGGAAGAGAAAAAGAAAAGGATGGAGAAAATATTTGAAGAGATTATAGTGGAAAACTTCCCTGATATGGGAAAGGAAATACTAAATTAAGTCCAGGAAGTGCAAGGAGTCCCATACAGGATAAATCCAAGGAGAAATATGCCAAGACATATATTAAGCAAACTATCAAAAATTAAATACAAAGAAAAAATATTAAAAGCAGCAAGGGAAAAACAACAAATAACACACAAGGGAATCCCCGTAAGGTTAACAGCTGATCTTGCAGCAGAAACTCTGCAAGCCAAAAGAGAGTGGCAAGACATATTTAAAGTGATGAATGGGGAAAACCTAACACCACAATTACTTTTCCCAGCAAGGATCTCATTCAGATTCGACGGAGAAATTAAACTCTTTACAAACAAGCAAAAGCTAAGAGAATTCAGCTCCACCAAACCAGCTTTACAACAAATGCTAAAGGAACTTCTCTAGGCAGGAAACACAAGAGAAGGAAAACACCTACAATAACAAGCCCAACACAATTAAGAAAATGGGAATAGGAACATACATATCGATAATTACCTTAAATGTAAATGGATTAAGTGCTCCCACCAAAAGACGTAGACTGGCTGAATGGATACAAAAACAAGATCCATATATATGCTGTCTACAAGAGATGCACTTCAGACCTAGGGACACATACAAACTGAAAGTGAGGGGATGGAAAAAGATATTCCATACAAACGGAAAACAAAAGAAAGCTGGAGTAGCAATTCTCATATCAGACAAAATAGACTTTAAAGTCTATTACAAGAGACAAAGAAGGACACTACATAATGATCAAGGAATCAATCCAAGAAGAAGATATAACAATTGTAAATATTTATGCACCCAACATAGGAGCACCTCGATACATAAGGCAAATGCTAACAGCCATAAAAGGGGAAATTGACAGTAACACATTTATAGTAGGGGACTTTAACACCCCACTTTCACCAATGGACAGATCATCCAAAATGAAAATAAATAAGGAAACGCAAGCTTTAAATGATACATTAAACAAGATGGACTTAATTGATATTTATGAGACATTCCATCCAAAAACAACAGAATACACTTTCTTCTCAAGTGCTCATGGAACATTCTCCAGGATAGATCATATCATGGGTCATAAATCAAGCCTTGGTAAATTTAAGATAGTTGAAATTGTATCAAGTATCTTTTCCGACCACAACACTATGAGACTAGATAAATTACAGGAAAAAATCTGCTAAAAATACAAACACATGGAGGTTAAACAATACGTTACTTACTAACCAAGAGATCACTGAAGAAATCAAAGAGGAAATTGAAAAATACCTGGAAACAAATGACAGTGAAAACACGACCACCCAAAACCTATGGGATGCAACAAAAGCAGTTCTAAGAGGTAAAATTATAGCAATATAATCCTACCTCAAGAAACAAGAAAAAACTCAAATAAACAACCTAACCTTACATCTAAAGCAATTAGAGAAAGAAAAACAAAAAAAAACCCCAAAGTTACCAGAAGGAAGGAAATCATAAATATCAGATCAGAAATAAATGAAAAAGAAATAAAGGAAACGATAGGAAAGATCAATAAAACTAAAACCTGGCTCTTTGAGAAGATAAATAAAATTGATAAAACATTAGCCAGACTCATGACAAATAAAAAGGAGAAGACTCAAATCAATAGAATTAGAAATGAAAAAGGAGAAGTAACAACTGACACTGCAGAAATACAAAGGATCATGACAGGTTACTACAAGTAACTCTATGCCAATAAAATGGACAACCTGGAAGAAATGGACAAATTCTCAGAAAATCACAACCTTCCAAGACTGAACCAGGAAGAAATAGAAAATATAAACAGACCAATCACAAGCACTGAAATTGAGACTGTGATTAAAAATCTTCTGACAAACAAAAGCCGATGACCAGATGGCTTCACAGGCGAATTCTATCAAACATTTAGAGAAGAGCTAACACCTATCCTTCTCAAACTCTTCCAAAATATAGCAGAGGGAGGAACACTCCCAAACTCATTCTACGAGGCCACCATCTCCCTGATACCAAAACCAGACAAAGATCTCACAAAGAAAGAAAACTACAGGCCAATATCACTGATGAACATAGATGCAAAAATACTCAACAAATGCTAGCAAACAGAATCCAACAGCACATTAAAAGGATCATACACCATGATCAAGTGGGGTTTATCCCAGGAATGCAAGTATTCTTCAATATACGCAAATCAATCAACGTGATAAAACATATTAACAGATTGAAGGAGAAAAACCATATGATCATCTAAATAGATGCAGAAAAAGCTTTCAAATTCAACACCCATTTATGACAAAAACCCTCCAGAAAGTAGGCATAGAGGGAACTTACCTCAACATAATAAAGGCCATATATGACAAACCCACAGCCAACATTGTTCTTAATGCGGAAAAACCGAAACCATTTCCTCTAAGATTAGGACAAAGACAAGGTTGTCCACTCTCACCACTATCATTCAACATAGTTTTGGAAGTTTTAGCTATGGCAATCAGAGAAGAAAAAGAAATAAAAGGAATCCAAATGGGGAAAGAAGAAGTAAATCTGTCACTGTTTGCAGATGACATGGTACTATACATAGAGAATCCTAAAGATGCTACTAGAAAGCTAAAAGAGTGAATCAATGAATCTGGTAAAGTAGCAGGATACAAAATTAATGCACAGAAATCTCTTGCATTCCTATACACTAATGATGAAAAATCTGAAAGAGAAATTAAGGAAACACTCCCATTTACCATTGCAACAAAAAGAATAAAATACCTAGGAATAAACCTACCTAAGGAGACAAAAGACCTGTGTGCAGAAAACTATAAGACACTGATGAAAGAAATTAAAGATGATACCAACAGATGGAGAGCTATACCATGTTCTTGGATTGGAAGAATCAACACTGTGAAAATGACTTTACTACCCAAAGCAATCTACAGATTCAATGCAATCCCTATCAAACTACCAATGGCATTTTTCACAGAACTAGAACAAAAAAATCTCACAATTTGTATGGAAACACAAAAGACCCCAAATAGCCAAAGCAATATGGGAAAGAAAAAACAGAACTGGAGGAATCAGGCTCATTGACTTCCGACTATACTACAAAGCTACAGTGATCAAGACAGTATGGTACTGGCACAAAAACAGAAATATAGATCAAAGGAACAGGATAGAAAGCCCAGAGATAAACCCATGCACATATGGTCACCTTATCTTTGATAAAGGAGGCAAGAATATACAATGGAGAAAAGACAGCCTCTTTAATTAGTGGTGCTGGGAAAACTGGACAGCTACATGTAAAAGAATGAAATTAGAACACTCCCTAACACCATACACAAAAATAAACTCAAAATGGATTAAAGACCTAAATGTAAGGCCAGACACTATCAAACTCTTAGAGGAAAACATAGGCAGAACACTCTATGACATGCATCACAGCAAGATCCTTTTTGACCCCCCTCCTAGAGAAACGGAAATAAAAACAAAAATAAACAAATGGGACCTAATGAAACTTCAAAGCTTTTGCACAGAAAAGGAAACCATAAACAAGACCAAAAGACAACCCTCAGAATGGGAGAAAATATTTACAAATGAAGCAACTGACAAAGGATTAATCTCCAAAATTTACAAGCAGCTCATGCTGCTCAATATCAAAATAACAGGGGATGGTGGTGTGAGGAATTGGGAGATTGGGATTGACATGTATACACTGATGTGTAGAAAATTGATGACTAAAAAGAACCTCTGAAACATATATATATACCAAAAAACAAACAACCCAATCCAAAACTGGGCAGAAGACCTAAGTAGACATTTCTCCAAAGAAGATATACAGATTGCCAACAAACACATGAAAGGATGCTCAACATCACTAATCATTAGAGAAATGCAAACCAAAACTACAATGAGGGTAGTAGAGGTGTAGAATTGGTGGGGTGGGATGAACTGTGCTCCTGGTGGAAGCAGAAGAGCCGAGTGGGAACCATTGCCAGTACAGTGGTAGCAGTTGGACTGACCATTGCTGCTGCAGGATTTGCAGCCCGTTACACTTTGCAAGACTTGAAGCATATGGAGCCTCAAGTGAAACAAGTTTTTCAAAGTCTACCAAAATCTGCCTTCAGTGGTGGCTATTACAGAGGTGGGTTTGAACCCAAAATGACAAAATGGGAAGCAGCATTAATACTAGGTGTAAGCCCTACTGCCAATAAGGGAAAATAGAGATGCTCATTGACAAATTATGCTTTTAAATCACCCAGACAAGGGAGGATCTCCTTATATAGCAGCCAAAATCAATTAAGCTAAAGATTTACTAGAAGGTGAAGCTAAAAAATGAAGTAAATGTATGATGAATTTTAAGTTCTTACTCATTTATGTATATGAGTACCAGCTTTTTATAATAAAATGCCCCAAAGCTACACATTTTAAAAATTGGCATAAGCTAAATCAAAGCCTTCATATAAATTTGAGGATTTAAAATCAGATTATAGAATATTTGTAGGTTAATACTCAATAATTATGGATAAATGCATGCCATTTGAAGTGTTGTTCATTAAAAAAAAAATACTACAATGAGGTATCACCTCACATCAGTCAGAATGGCCATTATCAAAAAATCTACAAACAATAAATGCTGGAGAGAGTGTGGAGTAAAGGGAACCCTCTTGCACTGTTGGTGGGAATGTAAATTGATACAGCCACTATGGTGAACAGTATGGAAGTTACTTAAAAAACTAAAAATAGAACTACCATACACCCAGCAATCCCACTACTGGGCATATACCCTGAGAAAACCATAATTCAAAGAGAGTCATGTACCACAATGTTCATTACAGCTCAATTTACAATAGCTAGGACATAGAAACAACCTAAGTGCCCATAGATAGATGAATGGATAAGGAAGTTGTGGCACATATATACAATGGAATATTACTCAGCCATGAAAAGAAATGAAATTGAGTTATTTGTAGTGAGGTGGATGGACCTAGAGTCTGTCATACCGAGTAAAGTAAGTCAGAAAGAGAAAAACAAATACCATATGCTAACACATATATATGGAATCTAAAAAAAAAAAAAAAAAAGTGGTTCTGAAGAACCCAGGGGCAGGACAGGAGCAAAGACACAGAGGTAGAGAATGGACTTCAGGACATGGGGAGGGGAAGGGTAAGCTGGGACGAACTGAGAGAGTGGCATGGACATATACACACTACCAAATGTAAAATAGATAGCTAGTGGGAAGCAGTTGCATAGCACAGGGAGATCAGCTTGGTGCTTTGTGACCACTTAGAGGGGTGGGATAGGGAGGGTGGGAGGGAGACGCAAGAGGGAGGAGATATGGTGATATATGTATATGTATAGCTGATTCACTTTATAAAGCAGAAACTAACACACCATTGTAAAGCACTTATACTCCAATAAAGATGTTTTTAAAAATCTATAAAAAAAAACTTAGTGATCTAAAATACTAACCTATTTTTATTGCTTGTGAGTATATGAGTGCTCTGAGTAGTTTTGTGATGTGGGCCTGACTTGATTTATCTCAGTTAGGTGTGTTCATACATCTGCCATCTTCCCAATCATTCTACCACAACACCTCAGCATAAATGTCCTGCTGTCAGATAAGGCCAAGCAAAGAAAAAGATAATCTTTTTGCCTGGTCTTTTGGGCAACACTATCGTAATTCCAAGACCCTAAGCTCCCTACACTTTAGAAATTTAAAATCATCATTCAGCCTATCTCAAAATTTCAGCATTATCTCAATTTTTGTTTTCTCCTTATCACATCCTGCCCAGGCTCTTGGAATCGTTTCTTTACAACCTCCACATTTCCAGGGATCCATCCTCCCTACATTCCCCTCCTGTGAGAGTCACTTTGACCCTCTTAGTCTCTTGTAAAAATCTCTTCTCTTGCTCCTGTCCCTCCACAAACATTTGCATACATATGCACAGGTTGGTGTACCACATCTTAAAATTAGAAGGAAAAGGGAATCAATAGCAGAATGTTTTCAAAAATGAAAAATAAAAAATTTAAATTAAATGACACAATAGTTGAAATCCATTTTGTCTATTTCTTCCAATTGAGCCAAATCCTGGAAAACTCTGAAAATGACATATTTACCATCTTTGGTCCATTCACTCATGCTGTATATCCATTGCTGACTACTTATAATAAACATACACGATTGTTGGAAAACTCACAAATCCAGACCTTGTTGATATGGCTACTGTCAAAATTAATCATCTCTTCTCAAGCAACATAGTTTTCCCTTTGTTAACTTCATTAGAGCCCTTGAGCAAAATAAAATGTGCCCGGATTTTCAAAAGTATGTCTGGAAATTATAACAAGACCCAAAGTCAGTCAGTAATTTCTGGATCTAAAGCCTGTAGTTGAGGTATGATGTCCTATTTGGCTAAAAAAGGAACCATTTTTCATGAATTTGCTCACATTTATTTTCAATCCTTGCTTGCTGTCTTGCCAAAATGGCTGCATCTCTAACCTTATCTCTTTTTAAGCCCATTTCTAGAAGGCAAGGGCTTAGTCCTCACCACACTTCTCTTCTCCAAGCTTCCCCACAATGCGTGGCATGTAGTTGGAACTTAATAGGTATTTACTCTTTATAATGATAGTGTGGAGCTCATTTCAGACAGACCACCCTTTTGTCAGTGGACTTCACAAAAGCAGAAGCTTATAATAGAAAAGTGTGGTCTTTTGAACATCTGGAATAAATGCCAAGACACTGGTCTAAACACTCTTCTCTGGAGATTCAGATTTGTCTTTCTTTGAAGCTTGTATGTGTGTGGTTATAGCTATTGTTCTTGAAAAGCCAATGTCTGATGCCTTTTCTTTGGATTTGTTTATACTCATAGCCTTAAACTAAATTTAAAACCTTAACAGCTGCTCCCTATTCTTTGTTTGAAACTTCAATTCCCTTTACACTTTAAACTTCTTCACCCTGTGTCTTTTAGAGCCTTATCTTCCAGGTCTCACGGCCAACACTGAAGATCCTTGGAGGGAGGACCCCTCATCCCACTGATTTTGTTTAGCATAAGACTAGCTCTTTGCCCTCTTTGTTTTCCATGGCTCAGTCATTCTAAACCATCATATGTCATCATAAACACTGCTTCCATCTATATACTTTCAGGTACCCTGTGTCCACTCTTGGGGGACCACTCAATCCTCTGGTTTTCTTCAGTTACTGAATCTGGCCATTGATATCTAGTTTTCTCTCCTGTTGTCAGTATGGAGCTAATCAGACCAGAGAATTCATATTAACCAAACAAGAGGGTAGCACCAGGGTTAGAAAGGGCTGAAGTTCTCAGGTTGGTTTCCTTGAAGCCCCATATTTTACAAAGTTCCCTCTGACACAGTTCACCTCAGCGTTCTCCTCTCCTCTTTCCCACAAACTCTTGAGGCCCTAGAAAGTCTTCTTTCAATCCATACAGACAAGCAGTTCCACTTATTAGTTTGATCCAATGCCAAGTTACTTTTCTGAAACACTTTCAGTCTGCATCATAAGCCAACACTCCCACGAGAGCTGGCCTGCTGCCTTCCCACACTGATGGTGTGAGGGGGGAAAAAAACACCCCGCACATCAGAGAACAATCCCACTCAGGTCTGGGATTGTTTGAGAGATAAGGTAGGGTGTGGTTCTGAGTTAGCTGCTCAGCTCTTCTACCTATCCTTTTTACACTACAAAGTGGAATAAATGATGAACAGGAAAATTAAGCAAATCGAACAAAATGAATGAAATGAGCTTGTCTGTCCACATGCTAATCCGCAAGGTGATAGGGAACAATTTCAAATCAGATGTGAGCAGTAGCCAAAACTATTAGTAGGTTGGGAAATGCAGTGCATCAAGGGTCAGATTTATAAAACAGTACTCTTTCGCCAAACCTCTGAAATTCTAAACAAAAATAACACTCAGATACATTGAAAAGACCAACCCAAAGCATCTGGTTTCCTTAGATGGTGTACATAGCAGGAGAAATGTTGGCAGAACATTTGATTACCATAAAAGAGACAGTTATGCAGAAACCACATTAGAGTAAACTCAACCAAAACAAAGTCAAATGTTTGAACTGTTCTGTATAAATTATGGTAGAGACTTAAAAAAGGGTCTTGCCTGGATTAATGAGAAATGCAAATGAACTGGCTCAGAAGCAAACCGGCTTCCCCTGTGTTGTGACCCTTTGCCCCTCAGATCTGGGGGTGAAGTAAATACCTGTCATCTATAGAACTGCTCAGAGGCACATCACATCCACATGACGGGTGGCTTGAGCCAAGCATGTTAACCATTTCCAGAGAAGTGATAAGCCAGCCTGATGCTGAAGTGTGTCTGCTGATCCCCCTTAACTGTCAGCTCCACGCCCCCTATTCCTTTCAATGAAGAACTACATGGACAATCTGGTTTTGATCATTTCATCCATGGCAAAGACTGTGAGAAACACATTCACTTTGGTAACACAACGTATATACATTTACACATATATATTTGCACACGTTTTTTCTCTGGGTCGTATATATGTCTATTTATTGTCTAGGGTTGGCCATAGCCTTCAGTCAGTCTTTCAGAGTGTCCTCTTATGACAACAAAACCTTCCCTAATCTAGGATCTTGGCAGCTGAATCCAACCACCATTGGAAACAAAACTTCTGGGCTTTAAAAAGCCCAGCTCATCCATCTGGGCTTTCCAATTAGCAGGTCATGGAAAACGATACAGCCAATTTTCTAAGGGACTCTGATGATCCCTGGAGACCCTCCCCTTTAAGCCCCTCTTAGCATTACTTTGCTAAAAGAGATGATCGAGAAACTAATACTATCTTGAGAATATGTGAGTGGTTCTCATCACACTCTCCAGATCCTGTCTAGAGTAGGAGCAAAGACTCAGTGATTTGTGGGCTTGGAGTTTCAATGAATCAGAAGAATCTTCCCTAAACTGATGTTAACGAAAAGAATAGAGGAGAAGTATGAAATGAGGTTGACAAGATGACTAGGAGTCTTGGTTATGGTTCTGCTTTGTGGTCAGGGGAACAAGCTTTGAGTCATAACTTTGCTGAAAGGGAGTTGTTTTCATGAGGGCACTTTAAGTGAGCTACTCCCTCTCCCCAGATAGCCAGACTGCCTCATGCCAGGGAGCCAGCACCACCCCCGCTACTTCTGCTGTCCAGTGCCTGAGGTTGAAAAATGTGAGGCAGCTGGGGGAGATGAGAGCCAGGCATCCTTCTACTTATTTGTTTAACTACTCTGCTGGCCTGGGTGCAATCACATGGTTTTCCATTTACATGATCTGCTAATTGGAAAGCCATACCTGCCCAGCATTGGTCCATGCTTAGAGGCCCTAAATGCTGGCCCTGGCTATTTCATTCCAAATATGCCCTGGATGCCAAGAGTGATCAGGAAAAGCATTTGAGAACAGTGTTGTCAGACGTTAGCATGCAAAAGTCTGGTAAACTGGATAAAACACACATTCTCAGGCCAACCTCAAAAGATTCTGATTTAATAAGTCTGGGGTAAGGTCTGAGGATCTGCATTTCTGAAAAGAAGTTGCATTTCTAACAACAAAGTAATGCTGATGTTGTTGGTTTGCAGATTTTACTTTGAGTAATGTACTGCATTCGAGAGAGTTGCTATAAGAGGTCAAGTCATTACTTTCTTTTCAATCAAGTCAATAATAGATGTTAATTGGAAACTAACTTCCCCAGGTAAGAAGAAAGGAATCTGTGGTCCTTCACGTTGAGATATTTTTCTTTCCATCTCACTACTTATCAATCAAGGCCTGGGTTGAGTGCCTCTGGACCCTCAACCAGATGCTCCAACCTACACTAACATCTTCTTCCTTATCTGAACTTCTATTACACTTCAACATAGGAGTGCCTACTTTTGTTCCTAATTTTTCACTAATTGTTCCTTGTATGTGAATTTTGTCATAAATCTAAACTCTAATGCAATTGGACAAAGGCCCTCTCAACACTCACAGAGCAAGGAGAAGACATAATGTTCTTTAAAATAAATTTCAAAAATCAAAGCAGAACTAAATTAGTGTGCCTGTGAATGTAAGAACAGGTAACACTGGAGAGCTGTGATCATAAAGAAGTCATCAGATCAATTCATCACCATGTCATTTTGGCTGTGGTTCTAAATTATTTCTGTTCAAAGTGTCTGGCACAAGATAAAGACTCTGCTGTGTGGAACAGTAAATGACTTACCTTTTCTGATATTTTTTTCTAGACAGGAATTAGTTTAAACTGTGTCCAAGATGTTCCCAGATTGGATGTTGCTGCATGAAACAGATTAAAAAGTAATATGGTGAGGTTTATGGAATGGCCATTTGAGGAGTGCTAAAGACCCTCTCCCCAGGGAAATACCATTTAACTACTAAAAATTATAAAAGAACAGCCATTTAAAGTCTCTGAAAATTTTCCTAAGGACACACACCAAATGGAGAGACAGCCATTTAAAAAAATCTACTAAATCTTAACATAATATATGTATATTGTAAGTCCTAGAACAACCACTAGGAAAATAATTCCAAAAATATAGTTAAAAATCATTAAAGGAATTAAAATGTTACACTAGAAAAGATTCATTTAATACAAAAGAAGGTAGCAAAGGAGAAACAGGGGAACAAAAATATGTGAGACATAAAGAAAGAAAAAAGCAAAGTGACATAAATCCAAACATATCAATAGAAACACTAAATATGAATAGACTATACAAGCCAAACAAAAGGCAGAGATTATCAGACTGGATAAGAAACAAGAGTCAACTATATGGTGTCCACAGGAAACATATATTAGATTCAAAGATACAAATATGTTGAAAGTAAAAGAATGGAAATACAGTGGATGTATCATGCAAACAGCAACCATGAAAGAACTGGAGTGGGTGTACCAATATCAGAAAAAATAGCCATTAAAACAAATAATGTCACTAGGTTATAAGATTAAAGATGTATTTTATAATATGTATCATTTATAATATAAAAGGGTAAATTTTATAATGATAAAATTATCAATTCATCAAGAAGATATGGCAATTATAAACCTATATGCAACTAAAAACAATGCCTCAAAATACAGAAGCAAAAGTTAACAGAATTGGAGGGAGAAAGATCATTCAACAATAACAGTTGGAAATTTCAACACCCCAAATTCAATAATAGATATAACAACCAGAGAGAATATTGACAAGGATATACAAGATTTGAACAACACTGTAAACCAACTAGAACTAACAGACATCTAAATAACACTCCACCCAATCACAGAAGAATATATATATTCTTCTCTAGCACACAAGGAATATTCTCCAAGATAGAATATATGTTGGGCCATAAATCAAAGCTTAATACATTTAAGGGGATTGAAATCATACAAATTGCTTTCCAAACAAAATGGAATTAAATTAGAAACCAATAATATAAGGAAATTTGGAAAAATTTATGAATATGTGGAAATTAAATATACACTGCAAAATAATCAATTAGTCAAAGAAGAAGTCATAAGAGAAATAAGGAAATACTTTGAAATGAGTGAAAATGAAAACACAACATTCCAAAACTTGTGGGAGGCATCTAAAGCAGTGTTTAGAGGTAAATTTATAGCTGTAAAATGCCAATGTTAAAAAAGAAGAAAGAGGGCTTCCCTGGTGGCACAGTGGTTGAGAGTCCGCCTGCCAATGCAGGGGACACGGGTTCGTGCCCCGGTCTGGGAGGGTCCCGCATGCCACGGAGCGGCTGGGCCCGTGAGCCACGGCCCCTGAGCCTGCGCGTCCAGAGCCTGTGCTCCACAATGGGAGAGGCCACAGCAGTGAGAGGCCCGCGTACCACAAAAAAAAGAGAAAGAGCTAAAATCAATAACCTGGCCTTCTATCTCTAGAAACTGGAAAGAAAGAGAAAACTAACCCAAAGCAAGAAGAAGTAAGGGTATGATAAAGAATAGAAAAAAAATCAACAAACCCAAAGGTTAGTTCTTTGAAAAGAACAATAAATTTGACAAACCTTTAGCTAGAATGACCAAGAAAAGGGATGAAGACTTAAATTACTAAAATCAGGATTTAAAGAGAGACATCATTACTAATCTTAAAAAATAAAAATAATTATGAAAGGATTTATGTTACACCATTAGTAACGTGTCACAATTCTTAGACATTCTGTTCCCATTTTTTACATTCATTTTTATCTTTACTTTCCAGTTTTGGAAGTTTCTATCTTCTAGCTCACTGGTTCTTTCCTCAGCAATGCCCAGTCTACTGATGAGCCCATTCAAAGGCATTCTTCATTTCTGGTATGGTGTTTTTTTTACTTTTAGTATTTTTAAAATTCATTCTTAGAGTATCCATTTTCTCTGTTTACATTACCCATCTGTTCTTGCATGTTATCCACTTTAAGGGCACTAAATCCCATATTAATCAGTTATTTTAATTCCCAGCCTGATAATTCCAAAATCTTGGCCATGTCTGAGTCTGTTTCTAATTCCTGCTTTGCCTCTTCAAGCGGTGTTTTTTGCCTTTTAGAATATCTGATAATTTACTTTTGAAAACCATACATGACATACTGGGTAAAAGGAACTGAAGTAAATAAGCCTTTAGTGTAAGGCTTTATGTTTATCCCGCTAGAAGTTAGGCTGTGTTTACTGTTTGTTATGACAATAGGTACAAAAGGCCAAAATTTCCTTTAGTGTCTTTGTTTTTGTTCCCCTGCTGTCTCGAGGTTTTCCTAGACACTGATTATTAGAGTCTGAGCCTTGAAGTTCTTTTACCTACAATCCACTGTTGTTACACAGGAGCCTGATTCATATAGTGCTAAGGTGTGGTGGGAAAGAAAGCATTCTATAATGCCATGATTTACATCCGTCTTTTAGTGAGTCTGTGCCCCTGGGCTGTGGGGTTCACAAGTTCTTCTCAGGTTTTTCCTTACTTATAGGTAACACAGGAAGGCTAGTGATGGCTGGAGTTAGCTATTTCCCTTTCTCCACATCAAGGGCTAAGGAGGCTAGAGTTGGATATTTCTCTTTCCTCAGGTTGACTAGACTCTGGCAAAAATAGTTTCTTTGGAGGACAAACTTTTATAAAGGAGCACAGAATGCTCTGGTCGTATTTCAAAATGGTTACTTTTTCCCTCTCCCTGCTAGAAGTAGAAGGAAATTTTCTAATATTCACCTCTGAAAACCTGGTGAGGTTCCTGAAGGTAAAACTCATAACAGTGTGGAGACCTCCATAAGAAGGGGCCCCTAGAGTTTCTAACTCGCAAACTAGTCCACACTGAGCCTACAGAAATTCATCAATTACTATTTCAGTTTTCCCTCCTGTACTGGCTCCAGTGGCTGACTTCTGCTTCTGAGCCTCTTCTCCTGGTAAGCTGTGATTCTTGGTATCTGCCTCTCTCTCCAGTTTGGGGGGCAGTGGTTTCTTCTATGACCTCAATTCTCTGAAGGATGAAAGAAGAGTTGCTGGTTTTCAGTTTGTTCAGCTTGTTTGCTTTTGTGAGGATGGCAGTGATGACTTCCAAGCTTTCTACATGTTGGACTAGAAACTGAATCATAAGGAAAAATTGTAAACAACTGTTTGCCAACAAAATGAGATAAGTTAGACAAAATGGGCAAATTCCAATAAAGACATAAACTATCAAAACTGACTCAAAAAGAAATAGGTACTCTAAATAAACCTATAACAAAGAGATTGAATTAGTAATTTTTAAACCTCCCACAAAGAAAACCCCAGCTCAGATGGCTTCACTGTTGAATTCTACCAAACATTTAAAGAAGAATTAATACAATTTTTCACAAACTCTTCCAAAAAATAGAAAAGTAGAGACCCCTTCCCAACTCATTCTATGAAGTCAGTATTAACCTGATACCAAAACCAGACAAAGATATCACAAGAAAATAAAACTACAGACCAATATCCCTTATAAATATAGATGCATAATTCCTCAACAAAATACTAGCAAACCAAATCCAGCATAAAATGAAAAGAACTACATACCATGACCAACTGGGATTTATCCTAGGAACACAAAGTTTGTTTAACATCTGAAAATCAATCAGTGTAATAAACCATATTAATAATGAACAAAATCCACATGAGCATCTCAGAAGCATTTGACAAAACCCAAGAGCTTTCATGATAAAAACATTCAGCAAACTAGGAATAAAAGGGAACTTCTGCAACCTAATAAAAGTATATATGAAAAACCACAACTAACATCATATCTAATGACAAAAGATTTAATACATTTCCATTAAGGTTAAGAATAAGACAAGAATGTCCACACTTGCCATTTCTGTTCAACATCATACTGGAGGTTCCAGCTTACTCTTGTATATAGAAAAGCCTAAAGAATCCATGAAGAACTATTAGGATGAATAAGCAAGTGCAATAAAGTTGTGGAATATTAGATCAATATGCATTGATAAATATCAGTTGTAGTTCTGTACACTAGCAAGAAGCAATCAAATATAAAAATTAAGAAAACAGTTCCATTTAGAATAACATTGAAAAGAATAAAATACTTAGAAATATAAACAAAAGATGTAGACACTCTAAAGTATTTAGGGGCTTCCCTGGTGGCACAGTGGTTGAGAGTCCACCTGCCGATGCAGGGGACACGGAGCGGCTGGGCCCATGAGCCATGGCTGCTGAGCCTGCACGTCTGGAGCCTGTGCTCTGCAATGGGAGAGGCCACAACAGTGAGAGGCCCGTGTACTGCAAAAAAAAAAAAAAAAAAGTGTTTAGAAAACATCATTGAAAGAAATTGTAAAATATGAAAATAATTGGGAAGACATCTCATATTCATGGATTGGAAGACTTGATATTTTTAAGATGGCAATATACCACAAATTGATCTAAACTCGATATAATCCCTATCAAAATCCCAGTTGGCTTTTCTTGGCAAAAATTTAAATTGGTAGAATTTTGGCTAAAATTCATATGTACTCAGAATAGCCAAAACAATCTTGAAAACAAAGAACAGATTTGGAGGACTCAATTCTTCCTAATTTCAAACTTACTATAAAGCTACAGTAATCAAGACTATGATATTGGCAGAAGAATAGACCTACAGATCAACAGAATAGAATTAAGAATTGAGAAATAAACCTTATATTTATGGCCAATTGGTTTTCAACAGGGGTACCAAGACAATGAAATGGAGATAGAATAGTCTTTTCAACAAATGATCCTGGGACAACTGGATATCCATACGAAAAAGAATGAGCTTGACCCCCTTCTTTACATCATACGTAGTAATTAACTCATAATGGAACATAAACCTAAATATAGGAGCTAAAACTGGAAAAAACATAGGAATAAGTCCTCATGACCTTCGATTGGGCAGTGGTTTCTTAGCTATCACAACAAAAGCACAGCAACAAAAGAAAAATAGATTTAAAATATCAAAACTAAACACTTTCATGCTACAGATGATTCCATCAAGAAAGTGAAAAGAAAATCAACAGAATGGGTGAAATATAGTCAAATAATAGATCTGATAAAGGACTTGTCCTTAAAAAATAAAAAAAGAAGGAACACTTACAAATCAATAAAAAGCCCAATTTTTAAAATAGCCAAAGGATCTGAAGAGACAGTTCTCCAAAGAAGATATATACAAATGGTTAACAAGCACATGAAAATGCAAATCAAAACCACAAAAATACCTGCCATAATGGCTACAGTCAAAAAGACCGACAATAATAAGTGTCAGTGAGAGTGTGGAGAAACTGGAATCTTCAATGCATTGTTGCTGGGAATGTAAAATGATGTAGCCACTTTGGAAAACAGTTTGGCAACTTTTCAAAAAGTTATTAAACAGAGAGAGTTACCACATGACATAGAAATCTCCTTATATACACTCCTAGCTCTATACCCAAGAGAATATACACCCTGTAGCATGGCTGGATTCAAGTGCTCCCACCATGTCATCAGGAATTTCAATAGATGGATATATGATTGATGATAGATAGAGAGATAGAGAGATAGGTAGATAGACAATAGATAGATATAGGTAGATAAATTGGATGTATCCCAGTTCTGCTTTCCTTTGTGTTGACCGTGCTCTCTGCCCCGTCAAGATGACCACCAGCCACTCTAGGCCTACAGTCTTACAGTTTACCCCTTTACCCACTCCAGTGGAAAGGGCACCTTTCTCAGTACTTACAGAAAAGGCCACCAGACTGCTTCTCAATGGCCTGCTTGGGACACTTGTCCATCACTCAGTCAGTAACAGTGGCATGGACACCAGACTGATTGATCTGACCTGGCTGTCATGTTCATCTCTAGGTGTGCGATGGGGAAACTCAGCTGAAACATGGACTGACATGCACTGTTGGTCTCCCTAAGGAACCATGAGATGCTGACAACAAAGTGGGTATGCGCGTTGGGATCCAACACAGTAGTAGAAAGTATAATTTAGAGCAAGTTGTTGTTAAACCTTCTGAGCTTAGGAAAGAAAAGGCCTATTACGATCACTGGAAATGCTTTTTAAACCTATCTGAAAAAAAAAGATGTGCCCAAGTTTGAATAACAAACTTTAATTTAAATGCCCTACTGCACAGATGGTGCCTCTTGAAAGAAATTTTAAATGATAGCAAACTTTAGAAGCCCTTTATGGTTTCAGCAAATCTAGTCTTCATGATTATATGGCTGGACTTGGTACAATTTTGACATATAGTATCTATTGGAAACTTTCCATTTCATCATACTATACACATAAGCTTGACTTCAATGGCAGAAAGGGAGAGATGGAGCAGTCCAATCTCTTCCCTAAATAGAATGGGAGGTTGGGGGAGGGAGGAGGACTGCAAATACAAGAGTGTTTAAGGATATTGTGTTACAATGTTTCCTGGTGCATAAACCACAGAGCAAAGCAGGCTCATGTCTCTGTCTGCTTCACACTGAAAAGTTGCAGCTTGGGACCAGTCCCAGAGTCATTTTCTGGGTGGTTGAGTTTCAATCTGGCTTCTGTGATCTTAGCATCTGTAATCTTTGTCATCTTGGTGTAAGACTTCCAGGAAAGTTTTTTAATTAACATTTTATCAAAAACATATACATAGAGGACTTCCCTGATGGCACAGTTGTTACAAATCCGCCTGCGAATGCAGGGGACACGGGTTCAAGCCCTGGTCCAGGAAGGTCCCACATGCTGCAGAGCAACTAAGCCAGTGCTCCACAACAACTGAGCCTGCGCTCTAGAGCCCACGAATCATAACTACTGAAGCCCGTGCGACTAGAGCCCGTGCTCCGCAACAAGAGAAGCCACCACAGTGAGAAGCCCGTGTACTGTAACAGAGTAGCTACTGCTCACTACAACTAGAGAAAGCCCGTGCACAGCAACAAAAACCCAACTCGTCAAAAATAAATAAACTTATACATAAAAAAAAACATACACATAGGTTCCTTAAGTAGCCTAGTACTGATCAACTGTTCGGCACTTTTCCATAGCTTACCTTTTTTTTTTTTTTTAACATCTTTATTGGAGTATAATTGCTTTACATTGTTGTGTTAGTTTCTGCTGTATAACAAAGTGAATCAGATATACGTATACTTGTATCCCCATATCCCCTCCCTCTTGCATCTCCCTCCCACCCTCCCTATCCCATCTTCTAGGTGGTCACAAAGCACGGAGCTGATCTCCCTGTGCTATGCGGCTGCTTCCCAATAGCTATCTATTCTACATTTGGTAGTGTATATATGTCAATGCTACTCTCTCACTTCGTCCCAGCTTACCCTTCCCCTCCCTGTGTCCTCAAGTCCATTCTCTACATCTGCGTCTTTATTCCTGTCCTGCCCCTAAGTTCATCAGAACCTTTTTTTTTTTAAGATTCCATATATATGTGTTAGCATATAATATTTGTTTTTCTCTTTCTGACTTACTTCACTCTGTATGACAGACTCTAGGTCCATCCACCTCACTACAAAGAGCTCAGTTTTGTTTCTTTTTATGGCTGAGTAATATTCCATTGTATATATGTGCCACATCTTCTTTACCCGTTCATCTGTCAATGGACATTTAGGTTGCTTCCATACCTGGCTATTGTAACTGCTACAATGAACATTGTGGTACATGACTCTTTTTGAATAATGGTTTTCTCAGGGTGTATGCCCAGTAATGGGATTGCTGGGTCATATGGTAGTTCTATTTTTAGTTTTTTAAGTAAATTCCGTACTGTTCTCCACAGTGGCTGTATCATTTAGATTCCCACCAACAGTGCAAGAGAGGTCCCTTTTCTCCACACCCTCTAAAGCATTTATTGTTTGTAGATATTATTGATCATGGCCATTCTGACTAGTGTGAAGTGATACCTCATTGTAGTTTTATTTGCATTTCTCTAATGATTAGTGACGTTGAGCATCCTTTCATGTGTTTGTTGACAGTCTGTATATCTTCTTTGGAGAAATGTCTACTTAGGTCTTCTGCCCATTTTTGGATTGGGTTGTTTGTTTTTCTGATATTGAGCTGCATGAGCTGCTTGTATATTTTGGAGATTAATCCTTTGTCAGTTGCTTTGTTTGCAAATATTTTCTCCCATTCTGAGGATTGTCTTTTCATCTTCTTTATATATATATATATTTTTCAGATAATATAACTTTTTTTTGAATTTTTGAGTTTTATTTTATTTTATTTTTTATACAGCAGGTTCTTATTAGTCATCAATTTTAAACACATCAGTGTATATGTGTCAATCCCAATCGCCCAATTCATCACACCACCACCCCCTGTTTTTTTGATATTGAGCAGCAAGAGCTGTTTGTAAATTTTGGAGATTAATCCTTTGTCAGTTGCTTCATTTGCAAATATTTTCTCCCATTCTGAGGGTTGCCTTTTCGTCTTGTTTATGGTTTCCTTTGCTGTGCAAAAGCTTTGAAGTTTCATTAGGTCCCATTTGTTTATTTTTGTTTTTATTTCCATTTCTCTAGGGGGTGGGTCAAAAAGGATCTTGCTGTGATATATGTCATAGAGTGTTCTGCCTATGTTTTCCTCTAAGAGTTTGATAGTGTCTGGCCTTACATTTAGGTCTTTAATCCATTTTGAGTTTATTTTTGTGCATGGTGTTAGGGAGTGTTCTAATTTCATTCTTTTACATGTAGCTGTCTAGTTTTCCCAACACTGCTTGTTAAAGAGGCTGTCTTTTCTCCATTGTATATTCTTGCCTCCTTTATCAAAGATAAGGTGTCCATATGTGCGTGGGTTTATCTCTGGGCTTTCTATCCTGTTCCTTTGATCTACCTTTCTGTTTTTGTGCCAGTACCATACTGTCTTGATTACTGTAGCTTTGTAGTATAGTCTGAAGTCAGGGAGCCTGATTCCTCCAGCTTTGTTTTTCATTCTCAAGATTGCTTTGGCTATTCGGGGTCTTTTGTGTTTCCTTACAAATTGTGAGATTTTTTTTGTTCTAGTTCTGTGAAAAATGCCATTGGTAGTTTGGTAGGGATTGCATTGAATCTGTAGATTGCTTTGGGTAGTAGAGTCATTTTCACAGTGTTGATTCTTCCAATCCAAGAACATGGTATAGCTCTCCATCTGTTGGTATCACCTTTAATTTCTTTCATCAGTGTCTTATAGTTTTGTGAATACAGGTCTTTTGTCTCCTTAGGTAGGTTTATTCCTAGGTATTTTATTCTTTTTTTTGCAATGGTAAATGGGAGTGTTTCCTTAATTTCTCTTTCAGATTTTTCATCGTTAGTGTATAGAAATGCAAGAGATTTCTGTGCATTAATTTTGTATCCAGCTACTCTACCAGATTCATTGATTAGCTCTACTAGCTTTGTGGTAGCATCTTTAGGATTCTCTATGTGTAGTACCATGTCATCTGCAAACAGTGACAGATTTATTTCCTCTTTTCCAATTTGGACTCCTTTTATTTCTTTTTTCTTCTCTGATTGCCATAGCTAAAACTTCCAAAACTATGTTGAATAACAGTGGTGAGAGTGGGCAACCTTGTCTTGTTCCTGATCTTAGAGGAAATGGTTTCATTTTCTCACCATTGAGAATGATGTTGGCTGTGGGTTTGTCATATATGGCCTTTACTATGTTGAGTTTTGTTCCCTCTATGCCCACTTTCTGGAAAGTTTTTTTTATCATAAATGGGTGTTGAATTTTGTCAAAAGCTTTTTCTGCATCTATTGAGATTTATCATATGGTGTTTATCCTTCAATTTGTTAATATGGTGTATCACATTGATTGATTTGCGTATATTGAAGAATCCTTGCATTCCTGGGATAAACCCCACTTGATCATGGTGTATGATCCTTTCAATGTGCTGTTGGATTCTGTTTGGTAGTATTTTGTTTAGGATTTTTGCGTCTATGCTCATCAGTGATATTGGCCTATAGTTTTCTTTATTTGTGACATCTTTATCTGATTTTGGTATTAGGGTGATGTTGGCCTCGTAGAATGAGTTTGAGAGTGTTCCTCCCTCTGCTATATTTTGGAAGAGTTTGAGAAGGATAAGTGTTCATAGCTTAGCATTTTATCCATATTAACTTTTCTTTGCAAATAGAGGTCAGATCCTGCCTTGCATTTTTTGTAGCTTCAATAGCAACTCTGCAGAGTAGATGTAAAACATTTTTTAACTAATGCAAGTTCGATTATTGAGAACGTTACCTTGCATGGGAATATTACTACTGCTGCTACTACTAAGAATAATAATAACAGCACTTCTTATGTTATTAAATACAATCCATTCATTAACCACTTACATGAACTAATTTAATTTTCACAAGGCTTTCAGAGGATGGTACCATTTCAACAATGAGGAAACTCAGAGAAGTAAAGTAACTTACCCGACATCACACATCTAGTAAGGGATGAAGCCAAAACTTAAACTCGTATTTTGATCAGTGCTCTTCACCACCTTGCTGACATCTGAGGGGAGTCTCTAAGTTACTATATTTATCAGGAAACCTGGTGACTCTCTCATGAGGCCTAGTTACTGCAATGACTAGAAAGCACACATGTGGAACAATACACACACACACACACACACACACATCCCACGTGTGTCCACAATGCTCTCACACACATACGCTGCTTCTTCCCTGGCCAATCTTTCCTCTCTCTCTCTCACTTCTTCACTTCCTCAGAAAGGCAGCCAATGATGTCAGATGTAGAGTCAGAACTCCATGCCATTTACTTCTCAGGAGACGGTTGGTAAATCACGCTAGCCCTAACTTTCAGTATTTGTGAAATATCCTGCCTCCTTCACAGGATCCTGTGAGCAACAAATAAGCTTATGTTGGGGCAGGAGTCTTGGATGTACAGTTGCAGAACTTGTATCTGAGGAAGATGTGACATTCTTTTGCCGAGTGACGAAAGAAACCAGGCCCCTCAGCCCTGCTCATTGCCCTCAGGAGCCCTTGATACCCGGAGAGCTAGCCACATCATTCATTCATTCATCTTCCCCATCTCTGAGGAGAAAAATGTAAAGGCGCTAAAACAATAAAGCCCAGAGCTAGGTCCCCATACTCCCCTCTACACCAGCCTGAAGGGGCACATCCCAGGCTATTTCTGCTCCTTGAGGGGTATTCTGGATCTAAAAATTCAAACAATCACTGAGACTCCACAACAGCCAGCTTTCTGAAAGGAATATAGTCCCCTCTACCAAGCTAGTGTGAGGAACTGGCGGGGATCTTCTCCTGACCTTTGAGGTTATGGAAATGACAGTAGACACAGAGTAATCCCTGTTGAAAGAGAAGGTCCCACATTTCCCAGGGCTGGATTCAAAGAAAGCTCCAGTACTCAGGGGAGAACCACAGACCTGGCTACCAGGCCTTCATCAGGAAGAGATGAAAGACAAGGTGTGGGAACTCAGAGAGACTGTGAGTTAGAAGACAGAGGGTTTCCCTCTCAAGGCCGAGGAAGTGGATGCCCCCCAGGGATTCATTCATCACATTTTGGGGCATCTGCAAGAAAGGGAGGCTGGGATTTTGGTTGGTTGGTTTCTTAGCCCTTGGGCTTCCTGAGCTTCCCAGGTAGTAAGAACTGAGGACAAATGGCCAGACTGAGATTGCCAGTTTCCAGAAGAACTAAAGATGGACCTAGCTCTGCCTGCGGGCCCAGCAATGAGGCCATGGAGTGTAGAGACTAGGCTGCAGGCTTCCCTGACACCACTGAGGCACAGGTCAAACTGGAGAGACATCAGCAGAAATGGTACCAGGCCACCAGCTGGTGGTGGGAGGGGAGAAATGTCTGAAAGATGTGGTGAATCTTGCAAAGCTCAGAAGCTGCTCAGGCCCCAGCCGAAGGCCTGGGGGCCTCTGGGGTTTCCACCCCTCCATGCCAAGGCCCAGATCAACAAGCTGCACCAACGTAATGACCTCCTGAAAGGAGGCAAACGAGCTCCCCGCTGGCAACCAGGCAGGAATAGCCTCCCCTCCCACGCCACCTCTCACCACAGAGGGAAGAACATGGGGAAGGGAGGGTGCACAGAAGGCAGACCATGTCTTTACCTCCTCTCCAAGCCACTGGGGCCGTGAACACAACCAGTGCCAGGAGGAAGGCAGAGAGCTTTGGATGGAATCTGAGATTGAAGCAGAAATTGCAGAATGAATTAGAGTAAATTCCAATAACTAGAAAGAGACTGTTCTAATAAGCAGAAGTGGGTGAAAAATTATGGAATCCGACTGAGAGGTTGCTAAGGGAACCTGCTGCCCCAGCAGGAGGGGAGGGATCGTGGTCGACAGAGCACAGCTGGTAGGAGTTATTAGAAAACTACGCTGTTTCATGTTTATTCACCAATAGTGTGAGACCTCTCTATCTAACGCCTGATACACCAACGGTGAGTTTAAAGCACATCCATCGTCACCCCTATGGGCCAAGGGTCAAGGCTGCGAGGGCAGTGATGAGGTGTATAGTGTCTGGAGTCAGTGAGAACTGGTGTGAGACCCAGCTCCACTGCTTGCTAGCTGTGTGATCTGGGATACGTTTAACTACTCTATGCTTCAGTTTCCTCATTCATAGATGGAGATGTTATAGAGTTCTTAGGAAGAGAGCTCATATAAAGCGTTTAGCCCAGTGTCTGGTAAACAGTGAGTCCTTAAATATTAATTATTGTCCTTATTATTTTTCTATTTTAAACAGCTTTATTGAAGTATAATTTACATACTATAAAATTCACCATCATAAGTGTACAGTTTGATAATTAAAGTAACTTGAAATGGTCATACAATCACCACAATGTTCATAAAATCCAGTTTTAGAACACTTCCATTGCACCAAAAAGTTCCCTCCTTTCTTTTTTTTTAATTGAAGTATAGTTGGTTTACAATATTGTGTTAATTACTGCTGTACTGCAAAGTGGTTCAGTTATACATATGTATACTTTTTTTTATTCTTTTCCATTATGGTTTATCATAGGATATTGAATATAGTTCTCTGTACTGTACAGTAGGGCCTTATTGTTTATCCAAACTATAGCTAAAAGCTTACATCTGCTGACCCCAACCTCCCACTCCACCCCTCCCCCAAGCGCCTCCCCCTTGGCAACCACCGGTCTGTTCTCTATGTCTGTGATTCTGATTCTGTTTCATAGATAGGTTCACTTGGGTCATATTTTAGATTCCACACGTAAGTGATATCATACGGTATTTGTCTTTCTCTTTCTGTATTGTCCTTATTATTGATCTCTGCTCAGAAACCCACAGAATGTTCTACATGCTGCCATCTTCCTCCTCATTTAGCACTCCTTCTGCTCTTTGTTCTCTTGGCTTTCTTGCCACCATCCTCTCTGACCTCTCCTTCTTTTGTCTGGCCGCACCACAGGGGATATGGGATCTTGGTTCCCCGACCAGGAATCAAACCCGCGCCCTCTGCAGTGGAAGCTTGGAGTCTTAACCACTGGACCGCCTAACCCTCTCATTCTTAATCTCCTTGTCAGCATCTCGGCATCTACCAACATCTTTGGGCTCAGTCCTGGCCCTCTCCCCTCTCCCCTCCACAGTCCACATGTATTCTCACCACTTTAAATACCACCTACATGCCCCCGGCCCCCCAAATCACAGCTCAAACCCAGGCCATTTCCCTGAGCCTTGGGCTTCCAGACCTACTGCTGACTTGACAGCTCCTCTAGACGTCTCATGGGCACCTCAAACTTAAAATATCCACGTGGGGAGCTCTGGGTCTGCCCTCCTCACCACTCCCTACACCTTGTCTTCCCACCTGACCCCCCCTGCCCTTGAGCCCAGCTGCTTGCTCAAACCAGAAACCAAGGAGTAATCCTCTAAACCTCTCTCTCCATCACCCTTCACCACCAATCCATCACCAAGTACTCTTAGTTCTACATCCAAAATATATCCTTAATCCATTCACTTCTCTCCATGTCCACTCCCACCACCACAGTGCTTAGCTCTCACAAAGGCAACAGCAAGAGATTCCTAACTGGTCTCCTTGCTTTCACTTTTTTTTACTTTATTTTATGGTAAAATACATATGACAGAACATTTACCATGTTAACCATTGTAACATGTACAATTCAGCAGCATTTAGTATATTCACAACGCAACCATCACCACTGTCGTTCCAAAACATTTTCATCACCCCAAAAGGAAACCTCGTATCCATTAAGCAGTCACTCCCATCTTCCCCACCCCCGGCCCCAGGCAACCACTAAACTGCTTTCGGTCTCCACAGATTTATCTACTCCGGACACTTCGTGTAATCGGAATCACACAATAGGTGACATTTTGTGGCTGGCTCTTTTTGTTTGGCATCGTGTTTTCAAGGTTCGTCCATGTTGCAACATGTATCGATACTTCACTCCTTTTTATTCCTTGCTTTCTTTCGCTCTCACCCTCTATTTTCACAAAGATGCCAAAGTAATCTCATAAAAATATATTATTCTCTTGTTTAAAACTTTTCATCGACTGTCCGTCGTACTTAGGTTAAAGCACAGATTTCTAACCTGACCTTCGAGGACCTGTGTCACCTGGCCTTTGCCTATCACTTTGCCATCATCTCCCCCCAGCTCCCTTTTTCTAGCTGCATTGTTCTCGGCTCTTTTGAAGCTTTTCCCTGGGCACGTATTTCTTCCACCTGAGATGCTCTTCCCTCCCTTCTTTGCCTTCCTCAGAGAAATCTTCCCTGACCCCTTAATCTAAATTACTTTGCCCCACTTCTTCACAGAGTGCCCTATCTTACTTTTATAGAACACACCACAATTTGTCGTTAAGCAGTTGAGTTGAACAGTCACCTGTTTAATAGTCTGTTTAATATTCACCTTCCCTCCTAGACTGTAAGCTCCATGAAGTCAGGAACCAAACCTCTCTTCCTTGCCAGTGTTATCTCACAGTCGAGAACTGTGCCTACCACATAGTAGCTGCTCAAAAAATATTGGCGACTGAGTAAATGAATGAATGGGTTTTCCAGAGCAGAAAGAATGGGAAACAGTAACTCGACCACTTCTGCTATTAGAGAACCTCATCAAACATTGCTC
This sequence comes from Delphinus delphis, assembly GCF_949987515.2. NCBI lineage: Eukaryota > Metazoa > Chordata > Mammalia > Artiodactyla > Delphinidae > Delphinus > Delphinus delphis. Next base: position 30,135,728 of record NC_082689.1, on the reverse strand, counting down.
AGATGGGCCTCAGCACTCACTTACCCTTATCATCACCACTATCATCAACAGCAACCTCCTGCCGACCTAGAGGTGGCTGCACTGTGACAGCCTCAGAAAAAAAGCACACTTTCTGGGTAATTCCAGGTCTCCTCCTACAATTTTCACTCCAGGCAGCTAGAAGCTAGAGGCCAGCAGCCAGCCCATGAAGAATGACTGCCAGGGAACAGAGAGGAACTGTGGGATGGTTTCCTGGCTTCTAGCCTTTGGTTGGCCCCGTCACTCTTAGAGCCACGGTCCTCAAACTTCCCTGCTCGCAGTACTCTTCCATGAGACCAAGACGCTTCCCTCTCAGCTCCTGCTTACCCTCTTGAAAGAAACAGAGAATTCAGGAGAAGAATGTCCTTGCTTTAACTGAGACCCCAAATGAGGCCCGTCATAAAGTAATCACTAATTTACCCCAACGACAAAACTTAACTTTAACGTTAACCCTGCAGACCAGCCTAACAGACCACCAGGGAACCTGGACCACACTTCGAGAACATCTCTCTAAAAGAATGTGGGAATTTCCTGCTAACCTCTCTGACTCTATTATTGTGGTCCCTGATGAACACCAACCCAGTTAAGCTAAAATCATTTTTAACAAAGAGCAAAGCCAGCCCTGCTCTGGGCAGCTCACCACGCTCTTTACTATCAGCCGAGCATCCCTGCCTTTAGTGCCTCTGTCAGCTGGCATCATCTTCCTCCTCTTTTGATGTGGTTCCCCATCTGCACATGTCCTGGCTGAGTACATCTGGAATTAATGAACTAGGTCCATTCCTTCTAGTCCTCTGGGGCTTAAAAACAATCAGTGGCCACAAGTGGGCTTTAAAAACAATAAAAGACCACAGCATTTAGACCAGAGCTTTTAGCATTCTTCACCCTGGCTCACCCCTGCAAAGGAGCCCCAAGTCCCATAGAACACTGGGTAATACATTCAGCTAGTCCATCAGCAAACATTTGCTGAGCCTTAGCAAGTGCCAGGCACTGGGTTGGAGACCAAGGATACAATGGTGAACATGACACGTACAGTCTTTGTCCTGACGGAGTTTACAGCCTAGTTGAGAATAAATAAGTAAATCACTATTCAACTTAGTAATTGCTATGATAGGGAGATAAAGGATCCTTGAGAGCTCATAGGAGGGACCAGTCGTCAAGACTTGGGGAAGGAAGTCAGAGAAGGCTGCCTGGGAGAAGTGACATCTAAGCAGAAGGGTGAAGGATAAGTAGGAACAACAAATGAAGTGGATGAGGTAGGGTAAAACATGTGCAAGATTGGGCTTCCCTGGGGGCGCAGTGGTTTAGAGTCTGCCTGCCGATGCAGGGGACGTGGGTTCGTGCCCTGGTCCGGGAAGATCCCACATGCCGCGGAGCGGCTGGGCCCGTGAGCCATGGCCGCTGAGCCTGCGCGTCCGGAGCCTGTGCTCCGCAACGGGAGAGGCCACAACAGTGAGAGGCCCGCGTGCCGCGGGGGAAAAAAAAAATGTGCAAGATAGAGGGAACACACGTTCATGGGATCAGCAGTAAAAGAATTTAAGGAACTAAAATGGAGATTAGGCTGGATGGTGGGGAGAAGAGTTAGGAGAAACGATGCCGGAAAGATAAGCAGCAGACAGATCTTGCAGGGTCTTGTAAGTTACTTCAAAGAATCTGACATTTATTCTAAGGGTACTGAGGAGCCAGAACAGGTTGAAATAAGGGAGGGGAAAATTCGCATTTTCCAAAGTTCTCTTTGACTGCAAGGTGACCAACGTGTTAGCGAGGAGCAATAAAGGCGGTGGAGACCAGCTCAAGGCTCTTCCAAAGCCAGGTGGGTGATCATAGATAACTGCCTCTGCTAGGATAGTGAATGTCAGCTGGTATGGAGGAAAGAGGACAGAGTTATTTTGGAGCGAGAAGACTTGGTGATAGGATGGATGGGGGTGGGGGGTTGGTTGGAGGAAAGAGGAATCATGATGACACTCTGGCCCTAGCAAGTAAGTGAATGATCATGTAATTAACGGACACAGAGAACTCCAGAAGAGGAGCTGGTTTGGAAGGAAGAGAAGTTCAGTTTCGCACATGTTGGTCTGTAGGTGTCAGAAGGACATTCATGTATGGTTGTCATGTAGGTAGCTGGGTCCAGAGCTCAAGAGAGAAATCGTTTGGCTCTATGGCCACATTTGGGAGCCAGGAGCATGAAAGTGCTTTTTGAAGCCATGGTAGTTAACAAATCCCCTCAGGGAAACCACTTCCTAATGTTAGTTACAATGAAGCAGAACCTGAAGGGTAAGTGGGATGAACAAGTGCAGTAGAGGAGCAGGAAGCAAAAGTCTTCCAGACAAAGGGAGTAGCCCACGCAAATGACCAGAACTGAGAGAATTTGGGGAACTAAAATCAGTTTAGTCCTGTAAAAAGATAAGAGGGCCCCTAGGACAGAATTCCTAGGAGCACCAACGTTTAAAGACTGGGCAGAAGAAAAGTCTGAAAAGGAGACTAAAGACTAAGAAACAGGAGCAAAACATAAAAGTCAGGGAAATCAATAATTCAAGATAACAGTCAACAGGGTCGACAGGTGCCAGGAGGCTGCATCCCCAGTGCCTGGAACAGTATTCCATAAATAGTTGTTACATGAAAAAAATGTGCACTGAATTTAACAACAGAACTCGTTGGTGTGAAAAGCCAAAGGACTTTCACTAGGGTGGGAACCACGCATGGTGGAGTGAAGAGCGAATATGGGGTAAGGAAGTGAGTGTTGACAACCCCTCCAAGAGTTTCGGCTAAATCCCAAGTTCTCACCATGACCTAAGAGGCCCCTGCCCACACCTCTAACTTCAAACACAAGCTGACCTTGTGCCATCACCTTCTTGCTCAGTGGGACTCAGCCACATGGTCCTTCTTTCAGGTCCACTTCCAAACTCAGAGTCCTCACCCACACTGTTCCTTCTGCTGGAGTTCACTCTTCCCTCCACCTCATCCCAACCCACAGCCCAACCAACTTCTACTCATCCTTCAAGGCTCAGCTGTGCTCAGTGAAGGCTTCCCAACTCCCCATCTGCTCCCCCAATTCCCATGATGCTAAGTTCCATCATTACACCATCCTGTTGCACACTGAGCTTCCCCTCTGTATCACTTAACCCGAGTGCAGTGAATTATTTGTGCAGATATTTAAGATTTATCTCCCCAACTAGACCATAAGCTCCCCATCTAGGCTAGTCCCTAAGGGCAGGGACTGTACCCCAGTACTGTACCCCAGACAGTACCCTGTACTGTACCCTGAAACAGTGACTGACACATAGTAGGCACTCAATAAATATTGAACGAATAAATTAATAAATGAGCAAGTGAAGGGATAAAATAGTAGTTTGAAGGAGCCGAGAGATCAAGGAAGGGCTTTTTTTTTAATGGGAGAGACTAAGGTTCATTGAAATGTCCATGTGAAGGGGCCAGGGGAGAGGGAGAGGAGATAACCAAGAAAGCAAAATACCTGAGGAGGCATAAGAGGATAACAGTGGGTGGAACAGGTGGAGGGATGCTCCTCAGATGGCAGGAGAACCACCTTTCTCACTGAAGCAGGAAAGGAGGGAGGATGGGTGAGGATACAGTCTTAGTGGCAGGAAGTGGAGGGGGTACCTATCTAAGGGCTTGTTCTTTCTGTGAAATCAAAGTTTGAACCTTGGCTTCTCTTGATCCTAAATAGTCACACGCTTATTTGAATAGTCCCTTCAAACTTTACTTTGAAATAGACAAAAATTAACAGAGCCACATAAACAAAGGAGATGGAAGAAGAGGATGGATTTGAGGTACATTCTGGAGCTATCTGGTGGTGGATTGGATGAGAAGATAATAGTTTTTAATTTAGTTTTTGCCAAGGTTACATAGATACATAAAGACTCAAATCGTTCTATAAGACTTGTTGCTGCAAGTATCTGTCTCTGCCCCCTTTATCTTTTCCCCAGAGACAACTAATTTCAATCCTTTCTGTGAGTTCTTTTGGTATTTACATCTATAAATAACATGTTTGTTTTTCTAATTCCTGATTATCCTTCCCACTATGGAAGATGAGAATTTAGCTCTTTTTTGCCAAAGTTCTTCACCCCTGCCACACACATGCACTCCTTCTGCTCCCCAATTCTCTATCTCAGTTTTTAGATAGATTGATGGTCTGTGTTTATATCTATGACTAAGTAAATGCAGTTTACATTTACTTGAGCCATGGACTAACCTGTGATTACTTTCCTTTTCCTTGCCTGCACACATTTTTTATTTTGTCTGAAGTTAATAGTTATCTCATTTTCCTTTCTTGTTATTAACGTTGTTACCATTAATTCAGCTCCAAGCTCTCCTCTTCTCCATACGTATACAACAGAGAGACTCTTAATTTCACCTTATTGAATAAATCTCTCCTGGGTCCTCCTGACCTGCTCCAATTGCCCTCAACTTCTGGGTACATGGCTGTCACCATGGTCCTGGCGGTTCCCTTTTCCTCTCTCCTTTGTTGAATCTTCTGTTTCCTGTCTCCCATGTCTTCCTGTCTCTTGGTTTACACCTTCAGTTTGGTGGAGCATATCCTCCAGTAGCTTCCTGAGAAAGGGTGCATAGGAAGTAAAATGATTGAGACCCCGCCCGACTTAAAATGTCATTCACCAGCATAGAAGAAAATATATACACAGGATCATTTTAATAGATGCAAACAGGCATTTATAAAATTCAACATAAATTCATGATTTAAAAAGAAACCCTTGGGACTTCCCTGGTGGCACAATGGTTAAGAATCTGCCTGCCAATGCAAGGGACACAGGTTCTAGCCCTGGTCTGGGAAGATCCCACATGCCGCAGGGCAACTAAGCCTGAGTGCCACAACTACTGAGCCTGTGCTCTAGAGCCCACGAGCCACAACTACTGAGCCTGTGTGCCACAACTACTGAAGCCCACGAACCTAGAGCTTGTGCTCCACAACAAGAGAAGCCAATGCAATGAGAAGCCTGCGCACCGCAACCAAGAGTAGCCCCCACTCGCCGCAACTAGAGAACGCCTGCACACAGCAACGAAGACCCAAAAATAAATAAATAAATAAATATAAAAAGTTACAAGAGCCTGGAGGAAAGGGGAGTGGGGTGTGGTTACAGAGTTTCTTTTGGGGGTGATGAAAAAGTTTTGGAAAAACATAGTCGTGATGATTACACAACAGTGTGAACATAATTAATGTCACTGAATTGTACCCTTAAAATAGTTAAAATGACAAATTTTGTATTATGTATATTTTACCATTAAAAAATTCCAAAAAATGCCTAGCAAATTAAGAATAAAGAAAACTTCCTGATAAGAAGTACCTATAAAAGGAGTCTGACAAGGAGTACCTATAAAATAATAACATTAAAAGATCATCCTAAATAGGAAAACATTAGAATAATTCACTTTAAATAAGAAATGAGACAAGACAGTCAAGTCTTTCTATTTCTATTCAGCATAGTATTAAAGGCCCAGCCAGCACAAAAAGAGAAGAAAATGAAAGAAGGAATGGAAAGGAAAAAAATAGAACTGGCATTATTTTCAGATGATATAACTGTTTGCACAGACAGCAAAAAAGATCTATGAGCAAATTATTAGAAATAATAAGCAAGTTTAGCAAAAGTCAAATGCATACTCTTGTATTCTTGGAATAAACAAACAGAAGACGTAATTAAAGAAAAGACAAAATTCACAATAGTTTCAAAGGACACCAAGAACCTAGAAATAAGTCTAAAAATACATGTAATACTACAGAGAGAATTATGAAACTTTATGAGTAGCCAGTAAGATGACCCAAATAAATGAAAGGATATATCACATTGTGAATAGGAAAACAATAGCATAATGTTGTCCGTCTCCCCAGTTCAATAAAGTTCCAATCAATATGTTAGCATGTATTTCTATAGAACTTGATAAGCTGATTATAAAATTTAAATAAAAGAGTAAAAGGGGGAAAATTGCCAAAACTTTTATGAAGAAGATGAGCATGGAGGGAAAAATTGAAGAATTGCCCCACTAGATATGATGCTTTTTTTTTTTTGGTGAAACTACAGTAATTAAGACAAGATGCTATAGGCACTGGAACAGACAAATATAGAGTATGGTATTGAATACAGAGCTCAGATATAGACCCATACATATATGAGTCTTTGGTATACAACAGGGGTGGCCTGCCAAATCAGTGAGAAAATAAATAGAGCGGGATAAAAAGAAAAAGGTCTTCCATATGGAAAAATATGAAATTAAATCCCTATTCCACATCATGTACTGAAATTAATTCCAGATGGATTGAGGCTTAACTATAAAAAAATTAAAACTCTTAACAAAATTCATAGGCAAATATCTTTTAGACTTTGAGGTAGCAAAGAATTTCTTAAATAATACTTAAAAAGCGCTAACAATTTAAAACTTTTTACAAATTCAGCCATACTAAAATTAAGAACTTCTTTTTGTCAAAAGAAAGTAAAAGCAAGCTACAAATGGGGGAAACATGGGGGAATATATAATAATTATTCCTGGGCAGCAGGTATAACTGGTATTGTCCTGGGAAAATCAGGATGCAGGTCACCCTAACTCAGGCCCAGTAATTCTACTCCTGGTATAAAAGCTACAAGAAACTTTTATCCATAAACACATGGAGGCATCTACAAGAATGTTCATAGGAACGCTGTTCATGATAGCAAACCCTGGTGTTATGAACTAAATGTTTGTGTCCATGCAAAATTCATATGTTGAAGCCCTAACCCCCAATGTGATGGTATTTGGAGGTAATTGCGTTTATATGAGGTCATGAGGGTGGGATCCCCATGATGGGATTAGTGTCCTTACAAAAAGAAGAAAAGGAATCAGAGCTCTCTCTTTCTCTGCCTTGTGAGGATAAGGCGAGAAGGCAGCTGTCTGCATGCCCGGAGGAAGGACCTCACCAGGAACTGAACTGGCCAGCACCTTGATCTTGGACTTCTCAGTTTCTAGAACTGTGAGTAATAAATATATATTGTTTAAACCCCTCAGTCAATGGTTATAGCAGCAATTTTGTTATAGCAGCCTGAGCTAATTAAAATGCCTGGAAACAAAGAAAATACCCATCAACAAGAGAGTGGATGAGTAAAATATGATATATTCACACAGTGGAATATAAGAGAGCAGTCAACAGGAATGAGTTACAGCTATACACATCAGTATGAATAAATCCTAAAAATATAATGTTAATTTAAAAAGTAAGTCCTAAGAGGATACATACAGAATGATATGCTTTTTATCAAATTAAAAACAACTTAAAAAAAAAACTTACTTTGCAGGAATATGATTGAATGAGTATGATTGGGTTTATGATATGTCAACTTAGCTAAACTGGAACTACATTTCCCAGAATTCCCTCTGGGTTAGCTCTGGGTTAGCAAGGGTCTCAAATGAAAGTTAAACGACTTTTGGCAGGTGGACCTTCTTTATTTCAGAAGGTGGGAATGGGGGTACCACGACCTATTGTAGCTCATGAGCATCATCACTGACCTGCTGCCTCAACACATTGGCTTGGAGAACTGGTGGTTCCATGGTAACTCCACCTTCTCCTTCAGCTTCAGATTCTTTCAGTGAATCCTGGCCCAGTGAGTACAGATGCATGCCTCCTCAGCTCCTGCTGGGTCTCCTCCTTCAGCTTCTCCAACTCCTGGGCTAGACCAATCACCAGATACAGAAACAACCATGCAACAATGGTTTAGCTCTGGCAACTACATGGAGTCAAATCTCTTTCATAAATTCCGTATTCTGTATCATTCTTATGGCTCTGCTTCTATGATCTAAATCCTGACTGACATAATGACATACACCAATCTAAAAAGGAAAATAAAAGGAATGGTAAATATAGGATTCAGGACACTGGTTACTTGGGTTAGGAAGAAACAGGAGGTTAGACCAGGGAAGGACTGTAAATGTAACTTATTGCCATAATTCTAGTTTTTGTGTTGAATGGTGAGTTCATAATTGCCTATTACATAAAAAATAAATATAGTTACACGAATGAATGCATGGGTGGCCATGTATGGACAAATGAAAAATTATGAATATTCTAATTATATGAAACTATGGCACGAGAAAGGGAGAGAGAGTAATAAGTAATTTCTTTTGAAAGAACATACACTTGAAATAACATCATCATTTTAACTTACCTCCCATTGATTCAAACTTGGTCCCCTGGCCACATCTAGTTGAAAAGACAGCTGGGAAATGTCTTTAGTTGGGCAGACCATATTAACTGGATGAATTGCAAGGTGACTTATGTCTAAAGGGAAGAAAAAGACAAGGGCTACTGGGAGAAAATGAACAGTCTTTGCCCCAGGTGAGGACTATAGAAAAAAAGATTCATGAGGTATTTTGAAAAAAGAATTAGTCAGCTCTTTAACGAACACAGACGTCAAAAAGCACTCTGTGGAAGATGGTGGAAGAGTAAGACGCGGAGATCACCTTCCTCCCCACAGATACATCAGAAATACATCTACACGTGGAACAACTCCTACAGAATACCTACTGAATGCTGGCAGAAGACCTCAGACCTCCCAAAAGGCAAGAAACTCCCCACGTACCTGGGTAGGGCAAAAGTAAAAAGAAAAAACAGAGACAAAAGAACAGGGACGGGACCTGCACTAGTGGGAGGGAGCTGTGAAGAAGGAAAGGTTTCCACACACTAGGAGCCCCTTCGCGGGCGGAGACTGCAGGTGGAGGAGGGGGGGAGCTTCGGGGCCGCAGAGGAGAGCACAGCAACAGGGGTGCACGGGGCAAAGCGGAGAGATCCCCGCACAGAGGATCGGTACCGACCGGCACTCACCAGCCCGAGAGGCTTGTCTGCTCACCTGCCAGGGCGGGCAGGGCTGGGAGCTGAGGCTCAGACTTCGGTCAGAGCGCAGGGAGAGGACTGGGGTTGGCAGCATGAAAACAACCTGAAGGGGCTAGTTTGCCACAGCTGGACGGGAGGGAGTCCGGGAAAAAGTCTGGACCTGCCAAAGAGGCAAGAGACTTTTTCTTCTCTCTTTGTTTCCTGGTGTGCGAGGAGAGGGGATTAAGAGCGCTGCTTAAAGGAGCTCCAGAGACAGGCGCGAGCCGCGGCTAACAGCACGGACGCCAGAGACGGGCATGAGACGCTAAGGCTGCTGCTGCCACCACCAAGAAGCCTGTGTGTGAGCACAGGTCACTCTCCACACCCGGCTTCCAGGGAGCCTGTGCAGCCCGCCACTGCCAGGGTCCCGGGATCCAGGGACAACTTCCCCGGGAGAACGCACGGCACGCCTCAGGCTGGTGCAACGTCACACGGGCCTCTGCCGCTGCAGGCTCGCCCCACGTCCGTGCCCCTCCCTCTCCGCGGCTGAGTGAGTCGGAGCCCCCAGATCAGCAGCTCCTTTAACCCCGACCTGTCTGAGCAAAGAACAGACGCCCTCCAGTGACCTACATGCAGAGGTGGGGCCAAATCCAAGGCTGAATCCCGGGAGCTGTGCGAACAAAGAAGAGAAAGGGAAATCTCTCCCAGCAGCCTCAGGAGCAGTGGAATAGATCTCCACAATCAACTTGATGTACCCTGCATCTGTGAAATACCTGAATAGACAATGAATCATCCCAAATTGAGGAGGTGGACTTTGAGAGCAAGATTTATTATTTTTTCCCCTTTTCCTCTTTTAGTGAGTGTGTATGTGTATGCTTCTGTGTGAGATTTTGTCTGTATAGCTTTGCTTTCACTATTTGTCTTAGAGTTCTATCCGTCCTTTTTTTTTTTTTTTTTTTTACTTTTTAAAAAAATTTTTTTCTTAATGATTATTTTTTATTTTAATAACTTTATTTTATTTTCTTTTATCCTCTTTCTTTCCTTCTTTCTTTCTTTCTTTCTTTCTTTCTTTCTTTCTTTCTTTCTTTCTTTCTTCCTTTTCTCCCTTTTAATCTGAGCTGGGTGGATGAAATGCTCTTCATGCTGCAGCCAGGAGTCAGTGCTGTGCCTCTGAGGTGGGGAAGTCAACTTCAGGACACTGGTCCACAAGAGACCTCCCAGCTCCACGTAATATCAAATGGCAAAGATCTCCCAGAGATCTCCATCTCAACACCAACATCCAGCTTCACTCAACGACCAGCAAGCTACAGTGCTGGACACCCTATGCCAAACAACTAGCAAGACAGGAACACAACCCCACCCATTAGCAGAGAGGCTGCCTAAACTCATAATAAGTCCACAGACACCCCAAAACACACCACCAGACGTGGACCTGCCCACCAGAAAGACAAGATCCAGCCTCAACCACCAGAACACAGGCACTAGTCCCCTCCACCAGGAAGCCTATACAACCCACTGAACCAACCTTAGCCATTGGCGGCAGACACCAAAAACAACGGGAACTACGAACCTTCAGCCTGCAAAAAGGAGACCCCCAAACACAGTAAGATAAGCAAAATGAGAAGACAGAAAAACACACAGCAGATGAAGGAGCAAGATAAAAACCCACCAGACCTAACAAATGAAGAGGAAATAGGCAGTCTACCTGAAAAAGAATTCAGAATAATGATAGTAAAGATGATCCAAAATCTTGGAAATAGAATAGAGAAAATGCAAGACACATTTAACAAGGACCTAGAAGAACTAAAGATGAAACAAGCAATGATGAACAACACAATAAATGAAATTAAAAATACTCTAGATGGGATCAATAGCAGAATAACTGAGGCAGAAGAACGGATAAGTGACCTGGAAGATAAAATAGTGGAAATAACTACTGCAGAGCAAAATAAAGAAAAAAGAATGAAAAGAACTGAGGACAGTCTCAGAGACCTCTGGGACAACATTAAACACACCAACATCCAAATTATAGGGGTTCCAGAAGAAGAAGAGAAAAAGAAAGGGACTGAGAAAATATTTGAAGAGATTACAGTTGAAAACTTCCATAATATGGGAAAGGAAATAGTTAATCAAGTCCAGGAAGCACAGAGAGTCCCATATATGATAAATCCAAGGAGAAACGTGCCGAGACACATATTAATCACACTATCAAAAATTAAATACAAAGAAAACATATTAAAAGCAGCAAGGGAAAAATAACACACAAGGGAATCCCCATAAGGTTAACAGCTGATCTTTCAGCAGAAACTCTGCAAGCCAGAAGGGACTGGCAGGACATATTTAAAGTGATGAAGGAGAAAAACCTACAACCAAGATTACTCTACCCAGCAAGGATCTCATTCAGATTTGATGGAGAAATTAAAACCTTTGCAGAGAAGCAAAAGCTGAGAGAGTTCAGCACCACCAAACCAGCTTTACAACAAATACTAAAGTATCTTCTCTAGGCAAGAAACACGAGAGAAGGAAAAGGCCTACAATAACAAACCCAAAACAACTAAGAAAATGGGAATAGGAACATACATATCGATAACTACCTTAAATGTAAAAGGATTAAATGCTCCCACCAAAAGACACAGACTGGCTGAATGGATACAAAAACAAGACCCATATATATGCTGTCTACAAGAGACCCACTTCAGACCTAGAGACACATACAAACTGAAAGTGAGGGGATGGAAAAAGATATTCCATGCAAATGGAAACCAAAAGAAAACTGGAGTAGCAATTCTCATATTAGACAAAATAGACTTTAAAATAAAGACTATTAGAAGAGACAAAGAAGGACACTACATAATGATCAAGGGATCGATCCAAGAAGAAGATATAACAATTGTAAATATTTATGCACCCAACATAGGAGCACCTCGATACATAAGGCAAATACTAACAGCCATAAAAGGGGAAATTGACAGTAACACACTCATAGTAGGGTACTTTAACACCCCACTTTCACCAATGGACAGGTCATCCAAAATGAAAATAAATAAGGAAACACAAGCTTTAAATGATACATTAAACAAGAAGGACTTAATTGATATTTATAGAACATTCCATCCAAAAACAACAGAATACACATTTTTCTCAAGTGCTCATGGAACATTCTCCAGGATAGATCATATCTTGGGTCACAAATCAAGCCTTGGTAAATTTAAGATAATTGAAATTGTATCAAGTATCTTTTCCGATCACAACGCTATGAGACTAGATATCAATTACAGGAAAAGATCTGTAAAAAATACAAACACATGGAGGCTAAACAATACAGTACTTAATAACGAAGTGATCACTGAAGAAATCAAAGAGGAAATCAAAAAATACCTAGAAACAAATGACAATGGAGACACGACAACCCAAAACCTATGGGATGCAGCAAAAGCAGTTCTAAGAGGGAAGTTTATAGCAATACAATCCTACTTTAAGAAACAGAAAACATCTCGAATAAACAACCTAACCTTGCACCTAAAGCAATTAGAGAAAGAAGAACAAAAAACCCCCAAAGTTAGCTGAAGGAAAGAAATCATAAAGATCAAGTCAGAAATAAATGAAAAAGAAATGAAGTAAATGATAGCAAAGATCAATAAAACTAAAAGCTGGTTCTTTGAGAAGATAAACAAAATCGATGAAGCATTAGCCAGTCTCATCAAGAAAAAAAGGGAGAAGACTCAAATCAATAGAATTAGAAATGAAAAAGGAGAAGTAACAACTGTCACTGCAGAAATACAAAAGATCATGAGAGATTACTACAATCAACTATATGCCAATAAAATGGACAACCTGGAAGAAATGGACAAATTCTTAGAAATGCACAACATGCCAAGGCTGAATCAGGAAGAAATAGAAAATATGAACAGACCAATCACAAGCACTGAAATTGAAACTGTGATTCAAAATCTTCCAACAAACAAAAGCCCAGGACCAGATGGCTTCACAGGCGAATTCTATCAAACATTTAGAGAAGAGCTAACACCTATCCTTCTCAAACTCTTGCAAAATATAGCAGAGGGAGGAACACTCTCAAACTCATTCTACGAGGCCACCATCACCCTGATACCCAAACCAGACAAGGATGTCACAAAGAAAAAAACTACAGGCCAATATCACTGATGAACATAGATGCAAAAATCCTCAACAAGATACTAGCAAACAGAATCCAACAACACATTAAGAGGATCATACACCATGATCAAGTGGGGTTTATTCCAGGAATGCAAGGATTCTTCAATATATGCAAATCAATCAATGTGATACACCATATTAACAAATTGAAGGAGGAAAACCATATGGTCATCTCAATAGATGCAGAGAAAGCTTTCGACAAAATTGAACACCCATTTATGATAAAAATCCTGCAGAAAGTAGGCATAGGGGGAACTTTCCTGAACATAATAAAGGCCATATATGACAAACCCACAGCCAACATCGTCCTCAATGGTGAAAAACTGAAAGCATTTCCACTAAGGTCAGGAACAAGACAAGGTTGCCCACTCTCACCACTATTATTCAACATAGTTTTGGAAGTTTTAGCCACAACAATCAGAGAAGAAAAGGAAATAAAAGGAATCCAAATCGGAAAAGAAGATGTAAAGCTGCCACTGTTTGCAGATGACATGATACTCTACTTAGAGAATCCTAAAGATGCTACCAGAAAACTACTAGAGCTAATCAATGAATTTGGTAAAGTAGCAGGATACAAAATTAATGCACAGAAATCTCTGGCATTCCTATACACTAATGATGAAAAATCTGAAAGTGAAATCAAGAAAACAATCCTATTTACCATTGCAACAAAAAGAATAAAATATCTGGGAATAAACCTACCTAAGGAGACAAAAGACCTGTATGCAGAAAATTATAAGACACTGATGAAAGAAATTAAAGATGATACAAATAGATGGAGAGATACACCATGTTCTTGGATTGGAAGCATCAACATTGTGAAAATGACTGTACTACCCAAAGCAATCTACAGATTCAATGCAATCCCTATCAAACTACCAATGGCATTTTTCACAGAACTAGAACAAAAAATTTCACAATTTGTATGGAAACACAAAAGACCCCGAATAGCCAAAGCAATCTTGAGAATGAAAAACAGAGTTGGAGGAATCAGGCTCCCTGACTTCAGACTATACTACAAAGCTACAGTAATCAAGACAGTATGGTACTGGCACAAAAACAGAAATATAGATCAATGGAACAGGATAGAAAGCCCAGAGATAAACCCACACACATATGGTCACCTTATCTTTGATAAAGGAGGCAAGAATATACAATGGAGAAAAGACAGCCTCTTTAACAAGTGGTGCTGGGAAAACTGGACAGCTACATGTAAAAGAATGAAATTAGAACACTCCCTAACACCATACACAAAAATAAACTCAAAATGGATTAAAGACCTGAATGTAAGGCCAGGCACTATAAAAATCTTAGAGAAAAACATAGGCGAACACTCTATGACATAAATCACAGCAAGACCCTTTTTGACCCACCTCCTAGAGAAGTGGAAATAAAAACAAAAATAAACAAATGGGACCTAATGAAACTTCAAAGCTTTTGCACAGCAAAGGAAACCATAAACAAGACCAAAAGACAACCCTCGGAATGGGAGAAAATAGTTGCAAATGAAGCAACTGACAAAGGATTAATTTCCAAAATTTACAAGCCACTCATGCAGCTCAATAACAAAAAAACAAACAACCCAATCCAAAAATGGGCTGAAGACCTAAATAGACTTTTCTCCAAAGAAGGTATACAGACTGCCAACAAACGCATGAAAGAATGTTCAACAACATTAATCATTAGAGAAATGCAAATCAAAACTACAAGGAGATATCATCTCACACCGGTCAGAATGGCCATCATCAAAAAATCTAGAAAGAATAAATGGAGAAAAGGGAACACTCTTGCACTGCTGGTGGGAATGTGAATTGGTACAGCCACTATGGAGAACAGTATGGAGGTTCCTTAAAAAACTACAAATAGAACTACCATATGACCCAGCAATCCCACTACTGGGCATATACCCTGAGAAAACCATAATTCAAAAAGAGTCATGTACCAAAATGTTCATTGCAGCTCTATTTACAATAGCCAGGAGTTGGAAACAACCTAAATGTCCATCATCAGATGAATGGATAAAGACGTTGTGACACATATATACAATGGAATATTACTCAGCCATAAAAGAAACGAAATTGAGTTATTTGTAGTGAGGTGGATGGACCTAGAGTCTGTCATACAGAGTGAAGTAAGTCAGAAAGAGAAAGACAAATACCGTATGTTAACACATATATATGGAATCTAAGGGGGAAAAAAAAGCACTCTGTGAACCAATATATGAAACCAAGTGGTTGGTGGGCTTGTGTTGCAGACATTTGTTTTGAAGTCCCCCCTAAGACATCTTCCTGAAGGCGAACAGAATCATTTTTTAGGAGAATCATTTCCTCCCCATTGGATACTGTCTCGTGGGACTATCATCATGTACCATGTTTTCCTCTAGCCAAGGTGCTAGCAAGACACCTGTCTTAATTTAGATGTCACAAAAGTAGACCATAAAAGATTTAAGAGTAAGCATTTTATTTGAGAGGCAAACTCAGGAAACTACGTGAAGAAGAGGAAGTGAGAGAAGAAAGGAGGGAAGTGTAGGCTAATTAGCACATGACTGCTGTGGGCAACTGAGGCTCATACCCACGTGGACCCTCTGAGAGACTGTGTGGAACACTCCTCAGGTTGTCTCCCCAAGAGGAGCAGAGGCTGGGGTGTATATACATCATTGGTGAGGATGGCTCTTGGGAATTTGAGTTCCCAGCACTTCTGGCCTCACCTGCCATAGGCCAATCGTGCCTCTGTGGACAGAGTGCCCTCAAGCTGTCAGCACGTAAGGGAACTGTAATCAGGTGACCTCCAAGGGAACATGGTCGGTGCCTCCGCAGCACCTGTTCCACAGCCAAGGTAAGCCCAGTGGATGCTCACTCCCAGGAAACTGAAAAGTCAGCAGCATTACATGGAGACTGAAAAGTGGAGGTCCATCTTGCCTTAGCAGACCGCTCCTAATAGTGGACCCTCCTTAGGTGGCCCCCTTCCTAGCCTTTCAGAGATGCCTTGTTTCTGATCCATTTCCAAATCTGATTCTCCAGGTTCTCTGCCATTTCTGGAAGCTTCCAATATCCTTTCAGAACTTCCAGTAAACTCTCAGAGTTGGTCTCTGTTGTTTGTAGCCAGAAGACATAACTGGTATAACTGGAAACCCAATACACCTGGAGACTCCATACACCTAGATACCTGATACACCTGGAGATCACTGCCACTGATCTGAGTCTTTAAGAATGTAAGTCAACTCTCTGCACTTTTGTTACCTCATCTATAAAATAAAAAGATTGAAATTGATTATTTCCAAGTTTCCACTCAGTGGTAAGATTCTATGATTCAATTAAGCCAAATTGATGGTCAAACAAGGGAAACCCATAAAACTCATTACTACAGCCTGACTTCCAAACTCCACTCTGTGCCAGTGTTGCAGCCTCCTTCCTAGAAATAGTAAGGGCTCCAGAATCATTGCAGCTTGACTCTGTACAAAAATGAGAAAAACAGCAACAAAGTCCAACTCCTAATTTTATCCCAAACCTACCAGCAAACTGACCAAAAAGAGTGATTCAAGAAAAAGAAAAAGCGTTTTGTTTTTATCCAAAGGAATTCTGGACAGAAAATACTAGGCTGCCCACAGAATTCCTATCACGTCGAATTCCTAGTCTGTGCATAATTGGATTTCTCTTTCTCACTCCCATCACCACCACTTCTGGAAGGCATGTTTGAGGCATGGAGGGAGGTGACACACATAGCCCGTTGTTCTCCTACATGCATTCAATAAACAAATGCCCAAGATGGAAAAAGGATGGAGCTGCAGTCTGTTATCGCCTGCCAGCTAATGATACAGTTGAACGAAGGTAGCAATGTTGTGGAAAAGGAACACATTTAGGACTCCGACTCTCTACCAAGCTATGATGATTCCCCAAGACATCCAAGGTGGAGCAGAGATGCGACTGATAAAATACGTGGCATGGATTGAACAGCATGAAGAGAGCAACTGACTGCAGCTGTCTGTGTGACTTGGCAGCCTCGACGATGCAGACAAATCTATACAAATCACCATCGCCGGCTTCCTGATGCCTCCAGGAAAGTCCTGTAATGACTTTTCTGTGCTGGCCTCCCAAGTAGGGGTGAGGAAAATATGCAGAATCCACAACTTTAGGGCTTTCCTAGGGCTTCTGCTCAATGTAACAGCTGCCACCCTTACACAGATTTGGCTGTTCTCTGCAAAATTCAAGTTTTCATTAACTAATCATGTATTTGCAGCCCTTCCCACTGTGCCTACAGCTAGCATGGTGGACACCAAAGCCCCATTCTCCCCATAGCCCAGCCTTATGGAAACCCAGCAGGTAGCCCAGATTAGGAGAAGCTGAGATTTGTCCTCTGCCCACCTAGCCATGTCTTTCTAACTCCATTTCCAAAGCTTAAGTGGGAGCGTTAGTAACTGGGCTTGTGCACACAGCCGTCACCTGGAGGCACATCTCCAACCCTGAGTCCTGGCAGCTGCCTTCCTCCCATCTCTCCTGAAACTGCCAGGATAGCTGCGGCTCTGCTTGGCAGCCGTGGTCATCTAGTTAGACACGTTCACTTGGGGGGAAAGGGATGGATCTGCCCTGACCAGTCTGGACCATGATGTGGAATGGGTGAGTGGAAAAAAAGTCCTGCGCCTTGAAGTCCCCTCCCCTGGAAAAAAAAAAAAAAGAAGGGTTAGAAAAACTTGCTCTTTTTGTCCTAGCAGCACTTCAGTGAAGCAGTCCTGAAGAAGGCAGTGACAAAAAAAAGTCTGATCGGCCACTGACAGAGACTGCCGGGTCTCTACAGAGAGAGTTGTGGCCCTGTCAGAATGCCATGGCTTAGGAACCCTGGGGAGGGGAAGAGGAGGGCAAACACTGTCCCTCCACTCAGCATGCTTGGGGAAGGGCAGTGAAAGAGCTTCTGACTGCAGCCAGAACAGCCCAGGTGGCCTTGAGAGCAGGATGGGAAGGTTCCTCCAGGAAGTCAGCATCCCTAGATGAAAAATGGGAAGGGAGGGAGAGAGTGCAAGAGGGAAAGAGAGAGAGAGACAGGGAGAGAGAGAGACAGCAGAGCTTCTCTCTATGGTGATTATAAGTCAACATAATCACAAAAGAAACACTTGAGTGCCTAGTTTGTTGCCATGTACACAGCAGGTGCTCAATAAAAACTTGCTGGTGATGGAGTTAAATGTGACTTCCTAGACAAAGCCTGCTTTACTGTAAGTGAAATAAGTATCTGTTGGATTGAATTGAATTGAAACAGGCAGCAGGTTAGTGTTGTAATTTGAGGAGCAATGGAAAAATGGTCCCCTGCCCCAAATCTCTCTCCAATTAGAGCTGTCAGAGTGTTGGAAATTTCCAGATTCCTCTTTTTGGTTAATGGAGTAATGAAAACTGTGTGTTGAAAGGCAAATATTGTCTGAGAGAGATAACCCATGAAGCTATTATGACCTATCATTCATCTAGGATGGCAAGTCCAATTCAATTCAAGAACCAGCACCAATAGATTCATGGGAGCTGCCCGGAGTTCTACCCTGAGAAGGCTCTGAGGCCCCACCTGGCTCAACAGAAAGCAGTGCTCTGGGAAATCACTGATATCTGTGTGGATATGGAAAGTGGTTTGGTATGAAGGGTGCCACATATATGGCATCTTGTCTCTTAGCCTGAATCCTTTGGTCATAGCAGCTCCATCAGTGAGCAGGCTCCTAAGGGAATGTAAGCTGAGATGGACATTCACAACTTAGAAAGGGTCCAGAGCATGAAGGTTTTGCCTGAAAAGCAGACCAGGGCACAGAATTCAGATGGACAGTATGAGCCATGCAAGTCTGGGGGTAAGGGACCAAAGAGAGGTCATCTAAAATCTAACCTTGCCTACTTCAGTCTTGCCTTGAGTGAGCACTTATACAGACTCTACAGTCTAGAGGATGACCACAGCTTTTCCTCTCCCATTACATGAATTTGCCTAGTCCTTGTCAAACTTTTCCATCAAGTTCCCCCAACAGCAGAGGAGAACGAATGGCTCACTCTCTCGGCACCCAGGGAAAGTGTCAGCAGCCTGCCGTGAGCAAAATATGTCTTTGAAATCTCAGTTTTAACCTAAGAATTTATGTAAATTTACATGATATCATATTACTGTTTGCTTCCATGTAGAAATATTTACTTACCAGTTCTATTAGAGTAATGCTCTCTGTTATATCAGATCAAGCCCAAACGCTCAGTGATTTAACACTTCAGAAATGTATTTTTCACTCACCTGAAATCCATGTGGACGTGGCTTGCGGGTGGACAGTCTGTCCCTTGGTCTTGCGACTCTACCCTCTTTCAGGGCCTCTGAGTCATCTCCATTTTGATGGGGAAAGAGACCACTTCTTAATTACTTGAGTTCAGAATTGACACCCATTCTCCCTCATGTTCCAGGAGCAAGAATTCATCGTGTGGCCCCATTTAAATGAAAGAGGAGCTGGGAAATATAGTCCCTGATTACCCAGCAACAACTCTGGGTAGACTAGTAAGTCTTTACCTCAAAAACTAATGTCTTGGCCTTCCCTGGTGGCGCAGTGGTTAAGAAACCGCCTGCTAATGAAGGGGACACAGAGTCGATCCCTGTTCCAGGAAGATCCCACATGCCACAGAGCAACTAAGCCCGTGCGCCACAACTACTGAGCCTGTGCTCTAGAGCCCACAAGCCACAACTACTGAAGCCCGCGTGCTTAGAATGCGTGCTCCACAACAAGAGAAGCCACCACAATGAGAAGAAGCCTGCTTGCAGCCTAAATATATTTACTTATTTATTTTTAATTAATGCCTTAACTTCTCCATCTCTCCCAAAATTGGAGAGAAAAGTTAACCTTCCAGAAAGATGTGCTAAGTTTTATCCCATACTTTATTCAGTCCAAGCACATTGCCACATATTCCCAAAAGGGTATCTACCCCCATTTAAGAAACACATAAGTAATCCATTTTCAATAAGATTCCATTTGCAGCTCCAATGAAAACCAAATTGAATGGACTACCCCATTTCACCTCCTCTTCTCTCTGCTCGGTCTTTCCCTTCCTCTCAATCCAGTTAGGTACCATCAGGATTTTGAAAGTGGGCCCAAAGCCATGTTGAATATTACCAGGAAATGGCTGGCTGGCTATCTACCAAGAGCCCTTCCAAAGTGGTATTATCTTAATGAATTTTTCACAATCCAAAGTCTGGCCAGAAGACTTACAGGTCCAAAAATTCAATCTTGTTAGTGTTCCAGGATTTGCCTGACTTGAGAGGGCTGGCTTATGTGAACTAAATTCACAAAACACCAAAACTTCACACCAAAATGTCAAGACCTCTGTTGACAAGGGGATGTGCAGCTGTCAGAAAGATCAAATGTTCACACTCTCCTCTCCAGCACTTTTTCTCCCTGGAGAAAATCTACCCAGGAAGTCAATGACAACCCGAAAGTTCCTTAGTGAGCAGGGAATCAGAGCAAGGGCAGTTTAGTTAGATGACTTGAAAGTTTAATAGTATCAGGCGACTGTGGCCTGATGAAGCCATCACCACTGGAATATTCATATCAGCTTCTCAGAGATCCCTCTGGTCTGTCCTCTAAGTCCTATGATCACCGACTCCCTTTCCGATGGACACTTCTTTCTCTGGACACACCCATACTATCTGTAGGGTAATGGCCACATTCATCTTCTGCCTTCTGATTTGGCAGATGTTTTGTCTCTAAGGTACACTTATGTATGGCTGGCCTCATCCATTGTGTTAATTGTATAATCTAGTGCTCAGAGCTTAGAAGAGGAGAAAATGGGAAAGGACAGGAATTCACTCAGCTCTGCCTACACCAGCCGATGTTTTTCTAAAATGGAATTTAAAAACTTATTTGAAACATGGAGAGACTGGATATTTGTAGATCTTTGACTGAAAAAAAAAAAAAGCTTCTCTCCTCTTTTGCAGCAGTCTTCCCAGTCAAGGTTGTAACCCAGAGCTGCTGGCAGCAAATACACGCTGAAAGATTAGTCCCAATCAAAGCCAAGAAAGGTGGCCAAGTTCAGTGCCAGGGAAGAGCATTGAGTTTCAGTTGCCCTGAGTGAGAACGAGACAGTGGATAGGAGATCAGGTAAAGATCACTAGCCGTGGTGCAAGAAACAGGTCTGCAGACAAATGGCAGGGAGGGGTCAGGTGAAAGGGAGCAGGGTGGAAGCTTGAAAACAATAAGGCACCAGGAGGCTCCTCCTTATTGGGCATAGACCTGTTTAAGGCACCAGACTGAGCCAGACACCAGGCAATCTGGGAAAATAATCTTCTTTAACTGAGTCTGCAACATCAGCAGGCAATCACATAGGGTGGTAAAGAAAGGGACTCGAGCACAGAGAACCATGAAGGACAGTCCATAGCCAGATTGCCCTCACATCTAACCAGAATGTACACAAGAGACAAGACCTGCTTTGCCATTTCAGCTCTGACAATAATTGAACTTCTGCAACTCACTTTACTCTCTGAGCCTTTCTGCACCTCAGTTTACCTCCTCTGTTAAACAAGGCATTTGAAATCAGTGCTCTCCTTCCCCAAGGTACAATGATACTGTGCCTACAAAGGTAATGCACCCCTCTAACCACACACCTATTTATATCCTATGCTGAAAAGATTACCTGCTGTTTCTTTCTTTTAACTTTTGAAGTTATAACATACCTACAGAAAAGGCTGCAAAACAGCCCTGTAACCAGCTCCGGATTAAGAAACAGAACATTATCAACGTCTCAAAAGCTTCCCTATGTCCCTTCCTTGTCACCACCTACCACCCCCCACCCTCAAGCAACCACCATCCTAAGCTTCAAACAGAATGATAGGTTCGTTTTGCCTGTTTCACAGTTTTATGTAATTGAATCATGCAGTGTGTACTATTTTGTGTCTGGCTTTTTCACTCGACTATTTGTGAGAGTCACCCATGGGGTTGCATGTGGCTAGGTTTGGTTCTTTTTTTTGTCGCTTACAGTGGTCCACTCTCTGGACATACACAATGTACTTATCCATCTTATTGCCCATGGACTTTTTTTTTCCTTGTATTATTTATTTTTTTATAATTTATTATTATTATTATTACTTTGAGCAGAGAAAAGTTTATTGCAGGGACAAGAAAGGAGAACAGGTGGCTCATGCTCAAAAAACCCAAACTCCCCATGGTTTTTGGGGAGAAGTTGTTTTTTTTAAAATAAATTTATTTATATATTTTATTTTATTTATTTGGCTACATTGGGTCTTCATTGCTGCATGCAGGCTTTCTCTAGTCGTGGTGAGCGGGGGCCACTCTTCGTTGTATTGTGCAGGCTTGTCATTGCGGTGTCTTCTCTTGTTGCGGAGCACAGGCTCTAGGCGCACGGGCTTCAGTAGTTGTGGCACGTGGGTTCAGTAGTTGTGGCTCACGGGCTCTAGAGCACAGGCTCAGTAGTTGTGGCACACAGGCTTAGTTACTCTGCAGCATGTGGGATCTTCCCAGACCAGGGATCGAACCTATGTCTCCTGCATTGGCAGGTGGATTCTTAACCTCTGCGCCATCAGGGAAGTCCCTGGTGAGAAGATTTCAATAGGCAAAATTTGGGGTGAGGGATGCAGAGTGTGTTACTTTCTTCTGATTGGTTGGTGGTGAGGTAACAGGGCAGTGCTCCAGGGATCTTGTGCTCAGCCTGAAGTTCCTTGTATTATTTAAATCATAATGTGTAGAATTTTCTGTTATTTGCGATTGAAACATATAAGCATTATAGCCCCCTTCACTATTCTCCCTTTATAATTTATATCTCATTGTTCTCACCCATTCCAATAGCTTCCATGATCACATCTATGTGGATGATTCTTCTACACTCCTACCTAACACCCGTCTCCTCATCTCCAACTCCAGCACTACTAGCTTTTTGCTAGGTGGCTGTATGTGGTCTACGAAACTTTAATCTTGCCCGTGGAGCTTTGTGTTGTTTCCTACTTTGGTATTATGAAGAATGCTACTATGAAAACTCATATGCATGTCCTTGGGGGCACATTTTTAAGCATTTCTGTATTTGTTATCTATTAATGTATAACTAATTACCAAAACATTCAAACAACACACATTATCTTACAATTTCTGGGGTCAGGAGTCTGAAGAGCTTAGCTAGGTCCTCTGTTTCAGGGGTTTTCACAAGGCTGCAGTCAAGGTGTCAGCCAGGGCTGGGGTCTCATCTGAAGTCTCAACTGGGAAAGGATTTGCTTCCAAGCTCCCATTGTGGTTGGCAGAATTCAGTTTCTGGAAGAGTGCTGGACTCAGCTCCCAGCAGGCTATTGGCCAAAGGCTACATTTAGTTCCTTGCCATGGAGACCTCTCCAACATCAAAGCGTGCAAGCCAAGAAGGCAATAGAGTCTGCTAGCAAGACAGAAATGACAATTTTATGTATTATAATTATGGAAGTCATATCCCATCACAGTTGTGGTATTCTATTGGTTAGAAGAAGGTCACAGGTCCCATCCCCCCTCAGGAAGAGGGGATTATACAAAGCAATGAATCCCAGGAGGTGGATCACCAGGGGCCATACTGGTGTCTGCTTACCACAATTTCTGTTGGGATTATAACTGAGAATGGAATTGTCTGGTCATAGGTCCAGCTTCAGTTATGGAAATCCACTAGCTTTCCAATGTTATACCAACTGACACCCTCACCAACATTTGCTCCACATCTGGGATTGGTTTTTACCCAGGTTTCCTTCTGGTGTGAGTTATCAAATTGTTTCTGACAAAAGAAAAAAATAGCTTTCTGCACCATGGGCTGTGTTACATTTAGCAGTGTGCCTTACTCCCTACTTGAATTGAGAGACAGAATTCTGAAGTCCCTGCCTCAGACCTACTCACCCCTCTTCTCCGCTGTCCTCCCTGTAAATGCAAAGTCAAAGAAGATACCAACTCCAGCAGCATCATTAGTGCTATATGATCACGAAGATGTGGGATGAGGGATCTGGAGAAAGAGTGCCACCACCTCATTTACTGGAGTCCCCTGGTAATTAGTCATCCTGCATCAAGCCTGGGATGAGCCACTAGGAGTGACACTGATTGGGTCCTGAGCTGCCAACCAATCTTAAAAGGGCATTGATTCCCAGTAGCATGAAATTTTCCTATTGTCATTCCTCTTTTCCACGGCAATGCAGACTATGGACATTCAATAATTGATTGAAATACAGTAGGAGTAATTGTCATTCCTCTTTTCCACGGCAATGCAGACTGTGGACATTCAATAATTGATTGAAATACAGTAGGAGTAATAACATCCCACCCCAAGAAGTGCTCTCTAGATTTCTCTATTTCAAATGCAGCAAAGGCACCAGATATAAGAGACTTCTGGGGAAAATGCAATGGGCCAAACACATTTTTAGGGTGTACATGAATGTAATTAATATTTTTGCCCATGCATGTCTAGCAGGGTAGACTCCTGAAAGCCATGAAATAGTGGTGATATGGGCAGAAGACCTAAATAGACATTTCTCCATGAAGATATACAGATTGCCAACAAATTCATGAAAGGATGCTCAACATCACTAATCGTTAGAGAAATGCAAATCAAAACTACAATGAGGTATCACCTCACACCACACAATGGCCATCATCAAAAAATCTACAAACAATCAATGCTGGAGAGGGTGTGGAGAAAAGGGAAGCCTCTTGCACTGTTGATGGGAATGTAAATTGATACAGCCACTATGGAGAACAGTAGGGAGGTTCCTTAGAAAACTAAAAATAGAACTACCCTATGACCCAGCAATCCTACTAACTGGGCATATACCCTGAGAAAACCATAATTCAAAAAGACTCATGTACCACAATGTACATTGCAGCACTATTTACAATAGCCAGGACATGGAAGCACCTAAGTGTCCATAACAGATGAATGGATAAAGAAAATGTGGCACATATATACAATGGAATATTGCTCACCCATAAAAAGAAACGAAATTGAGTTATTTGTAGTGAGGTAGATGGACCTAGAGACTGTAATACATACTGAAGTTAAGTCGGAAAGAAAAACAAATACCATATGCTGACACATACATATGGAATCTAAAAAAAAAATGGTTCTGAAGAACCTAGGGGCATGACAGGAATAAAGATGCAGGTGTAGAGAATGGATTTGAGGACACGGGGAGGGGGAAGGGTAAGCTGGGACGAAGTGAGAGAGTGGCATGGACACATATACACTACCAAATGTAAAATAGATATCTAGTGGAAGCAGCCATATAGCACAGGGAGATCAGCTCAGTGCTGCGTGTCCACCTAGAGCGCTGAGATAGGGAGGGTGGGAGGGAGACGCGAGAGGGAGGAGATAAGGGGATATATGTATATGTATAGCTGATTCACTTTGTTGTACAGCAGAAAGTAACACAACATTGTAAAGCAATTATACTCCAATAAAGATGTTAAAAAAAAAAGAAACAGTGGTAATAACAGTAGTGGGGTAGTAATATGAGTGAGCTACCTGAATCTGAAAAACTTCAAAATGTTTTCAAAGAACTTCTTAAGAGACAATTGACTCGAGTAGGCTCTGCATAAAAATACCCTCCTGTGGACACCTGTGAAATGTTGAGGCTAATTGAGGCTTCTGTTGCTGATTATGGACAAGTTTGCGGGTTGCTGTTTTTCCTCCACTGAATTCCATCTGGTTTTCTACTACTGCCTTTCAGTGGGGCTGTGAGTGTATGGGATGTAAAGAGTACTAAATGGAAGCGTGCTTTTGTGTGGAAGTCATTACAGTGAACACCTGTTCACTGTTGAGTTTAATTGGACCACAGCTGGTGCTGATTGTGTGCAAAAGGGGGCTGCTCCTCTCGCCCGCAGAGGAGCTTGCTGTCAGTCTAACAGTGGGGAAGTCCACGCTCTGAAGTTCAGCTTGCACATTGCAGTCAAGTACTCTCCGCCCTGTATGGCTAGTTGCCTCTGAGGTGCACTGTGGTCAATTTAGCCAGGCAAGAAGAGAATGGTACCTGCGTCTTTGGTCTATTTTATTAAATCAGCTCAGTTCCACATATGGAAATTCGGGGAAATATGGGGGAGATGGTTGGTACAAATTTAGCATAATTATTTACAAAGGAAACAAAGAAATGGAAGCTTCACTCAGAGTGATAGTCTTAGTAATATTAGCTGTTCACCTGTGTCCAGAGATGATAGGCATTGAATACATGTATAAATAGGAAACCAATAATATAGCTCAGTGATCATCAGATAGTGACAAATTAAGATTACATTCTTGTGATCACTTCGGCAGCACATATACTGAAATTGGAACGATACAGA
Organism: Delphinus delphis; assembly: GCF_949987515.2. Taxonomy (NCBI): domain Eukaryota; kingdom Metazoa; phylum Chordata; class Mammalia; order Artiodactyla; family Delphinidae; genus Delphinus; species Delphinus delphis. The sequence goes on along the minus strand of NC_082689.1, from coordinate 30,109,461 downwards.
GTTTAACATGGCCCCTGCACAAGGATGACACACAAATTCATGAAGTGTTCCATATTTTTGCACATGAAAGGATGCTCAACATCACTAATCATTAGAGAAATGCAAATCAAAACTACAATGAGGTATCACTTCACACCAGTCAGAATGGCCATCATCAAAAAATCTACAAACGATCAATGCTGTAGAGGGTGTGGAGAAAAGGGAACCCTCTTGCACTGTTGGTGGGAATGTAAATTGATACAGCCACTATGGAGAACAGTACGGAGGTTCCTTAAAAAACTAAAAATAGATCTACCATATGACCCAGCAATCCCACTACTGGGCATATAAAAAGAAATGAAATTGAATTATTTGCAGTGAGGTGGATGGACCTAGAGACTGTCATACAGAGTGAAGTAAGTCAGAAAGAGAAAAACAAATACCATATGCTAACACATATATATGGAATCTAAGAAAAAAAATGGTTCTGAAGAACCTAGGGGCAGGACAGGAATAGAGATGCAGATGTAGAGAATGGACTTGAGGACATGGGAAGTGGGACGTGTAAGCTGCAACGAAGTGAGAGAGTGGCATGGACACATACACACTACCAAATGTAAGATAGATAGCTAGTGGGAAGCAGCCGCAGAGCACAGGGAGATCAGCTCGGTGCTTTGTGTCCACCTAGAGGGGTGGGATAGGGAGGGTGGGAGGGAGACGCAAGAGGGAGGGGATATGGGGATATATGTATATGTATAGCTGATTCACTTTGTTATATAGCAGAAACTAACACACCATTGTAAAGCAATTATACTCCAATAAAGATGTTAAAAAATATATTTAAAAAAAGATTACTTTCCTGATTGAAGAAATGATTATGGAAAAAGACTGTCTGTAGCCTTTAATAATAATAGTATTAATAATAAGCTCGAGTTGTTGACTTAAAAAGAACAGATGCCGACTTGCATATTTCAGTCGTTTAGATGTAATTCACATTACTTATTCATTTAATATCAAAATGCATTGAAACAATGAAACCTTGAGCCTACAAAGGCCCTTGCTTCCTATTCATATTAATATTATTAACTTGCATGGTTCTGAGGATGACCCTTGCATCCCAGGGATGGCAACAATCGCCCAGAAACCAGGAAACATCCTTGCTGAAGCAAATCTGCTGATACTCGATTTTGGCTGTTCAGCGGGGGTCATCCCTCCTTGTGGGGGGCTAACAGGTGTTGTGGGCATGACCCACCTTTGGGAGAGGTGAAACTGACTTGCTTCTGAGAGTAAAAGGTCAGATGAGTTGTTGTATCTAAAAACGATTCCATCGCTCCATTTTTTGTTCTTTTGATATTTGCACAGTCCGTTTGTACATAGGGTAAGAAAGCTCACTTTACCATTTTTGTTTGCTGAGATAGGTCTGGCTCACCACCCTCAGCCCAGGAGGGGAAATGAGGCTGAGAGCTTCCCTAGAGTCAAAGTGCAGGACAAGATGTGAACTATGGGCCTCTCCTACGTCAAGTTCAACAGCCTCTCCGCTACCACGGCAGCCTTGGTCTTAGAGCTGCAGGTGCCACCCAAACTGAACAGGGACTCCTCTGAGGCGGAATCCAGCTCCCCTGTGCCACTTTCTAGCTGTGCAGTCTTGGGTTAGCCACTCCTCCCCTGTGGGTAGGATCAAATGAGAAAACTTTGCAAAAATGCTTTGTCAACTGTGAAGAGCCTTACAAATATAGAGACATTGATGACTCAAGGGGCAGCTTTTCAGTCCAACTGAAAACAGATTTTTCCGCATGAGAAACGTTCCTGCGAAAGGCAACAGTGAGAGATTCAAGGGTGGAAAGTGTATGCTCTCTCCTCTGTTCTCTTTTTGGTGACTTACAATTAATGATTCCTTTCAAGCAGATACCAAATGCAGCATCACTATTGATCAATAGATGTTCTTCCCCAATTGTTTGTGTTAGCTCTCTACTTTTCAACCGAAGACTACGCTTGTGCTCTTTGAGGAAACATACACTTGCACACATACACACATGCTCTCTTTCCCAGCACAGATGGAAAGCAGTCTGAGTTCACATGAGTGAGGTCACAGGTACTTCCTGTGTGCTGGCGTGGTCTTTCTATAGCTAGGCTCACCCTCACCACCACCCCAAGTGGATGGAAAACGTGAGCTGTCCCTGATGAGATGATGTGAGCAGATCTCAGTGTTTGGTAGAAAGACCCTGGGGAATTGTATGTCTGGAGACCTTCCCCTCTGTGCCCCCAGAAGTCACTTTGACATCCAAAGACCATGCATGGCCTGTGCTGGGTTGACTAATTTGCTCTTACGTGATCAGACCAGAAAAAAATAACTGATGATCATTTTCCTGAATTAAGAAATAGAGGCACACATGGAGCATCTCCAAACTGGAACTCAAACTGTACCATGTGCAGTAACTCAGGCTTTAATGAAAACGGCTGCTGGACTAAATGTTAATCTGGGCAAAATCAGAAACGCAGCTTGCTGTGTGCAATCCATGCAAAAGGGATGCTGGTATCTATTGAGAGCAATGCAGTAAGGCCCCCGCCTGCTTTTGGTTTGGGGGCACAAACTTACACCTCCTCAAGGAGGCTGTTGCAAATAGGGAAATAAACAAAAGCTGAGTCTACCACTGGCACCGGGGTCATCATTCAATGGCAGCGCCCCCCAAAAATGCCAAAAGAATCTTGGGAGTGTGTGTCTGGTCAATTCAGAAGCCATGCAATTCAGAAGCTGTGCACTATGGGAAACACCAACTCTCCAGGTTGGCATGTCATTTAGGGGGTCAGCCCTATCTGGAGAAAGATAAGCACATCTCAATTTTGGCCACTGGCTGTCACAAGCCTGGGACAGTTCCTGGGACCCCACACTAGACTGTTTCGTGTTTATAACTCCTCTGTCCCAGAGCCACAGCTTGCATTAGCCCTGCCCATCCTGCTTGGTGGCATGCCCAGGCCACTCCCACACAGCTAGCCCAAGCCAGCCCCAGTTTACACGGTGAAGTCTGGACGTTCCCCTGACTCAGCAGAGCATCCTGCTGATCCCTCAGCTGCTGCTGCCTCTCTCCATCTCTCCATCTCACCCATCCTGACCCGCGTAGCCATCCTCCTAGACAGGCTGGCTGGTCCACCATGCACAATGGTCAGGTTGCGCACAGAGAACTGGCGGGCGCTCGCACCCCTCACGACTCCATCGCTGAGCAGAGCCACATGTTCCCCCTCCCCAGCGCTGCTTGGCTTCACTCATTTGAAACAGTGATCTGGACACCAGAAAATGCTCTAATCCTGCTCTGTGGGCCAGGCCATTTCACCCGTGGTAGGGACCTACCCCACTGCAGCATAAAATGATCTTCCCGGTTGGCTCATTCGTCACAGCCTGCCCTCGGTTCAGTGGCTTTGTCTGGGTCCTGCAGGAGGCGACATTCTGTCAAGAAGACCTGCACAGTTCTGTCATCTCCCTTCTCCAGCTGATCCATCAACCCAGTCTCCCACAGTCCATCCTGGGCCCTTCTTGTTTCCTTCTGAGCAGAAGGGAACTTTTGCTCATTTCCATTAGATCAGCTGTGCTCACATGTAATGTGCATCGGGGAATTTTATCGGAAACGCAGATCTCTGTACCTAGGGATTCTGATTCAGTAGTGTAGGAGCTAGTCCCAGGAATCTGCATTTTTGTTAAGTACCCACCCCAGGGGATTCCAGTGTGGTGATCCAGGACTGTAGCTTGAGAAACCACTGCAGGGGGCGGGGCACAACAAGGCCAAGGACGAGGGCCTGCCTCTTGTTTGCCACCATTCCCCCAGCTTTGACGTGATGCTTGTTCACAGTAGTCGCTCAGCAAACACCTGTACTGGATGAATGATTGAACGATGACAGCCAGAGAGGTATCCTGGTTCCACAAGGGCAGTGAGTAATGGGCTCATCCTTCTGGAATTATTTGGGAATGTCTAAATAGAGCGGCAGAGTTCATATGCTTTAACTTGGTATTTTCTTCTGGGAGGAATATACATAACGAGTATGATAAGAAAGGTTAGAAAATTGTTCTTTACATAAAAGGAAATTTGGGATCTCATGGACATCAGGCAATAGAAGGATGACCAGGGTGCCTGTGATGTTTTCTCATGAAAGAATTCTACCTGGGCAGTTAGAGTGCAAGCCAGGTGTATGTGAAATGATGCAAACGAATGAAGAAGCACCCCGCACGGTCTGCTCCCACCGAGGAAGTGTGCGCACAGATGAAGCTCGAACATGCACGTGGCAGGTTACAAGTGGTTAGCAGTTAATGTCCGTTTGGTTCTTTTTATGTACAAAACAGCGCAAATCCATACAAACTAAATAAAAACAAATGAGGCTGCTGCCACGTGGCTGGCCTAGAGCTCCTGGTAAACATCTGAAGAAAATGATGGCAAGAGGCAGAGAGCTGGGCTCAGGGAAAAAACATCAGAGACGTGCATTGGTTTTGACAGAGGAAATCACTCCCAGATGCTGGATGTGGTCTTTCCAGGTTCCTCCGTCTCGCTTCCCGAGTGGCAGGCTCAGGGCTGGTTCAGGGTCCTCTCTCTCCACCCTTCCTCTTGCCTGGATCCTCTGCCCAACCCAGGGTCCCCCTGGCCTGGTCCCAGTGGATCAACACAAGACCTGTGTCCTCAAGAGGTGCTCATGTGCCCCGCCCTTCCCAGCCTGGCCCTTCGCAGGGCCCCTCAGATGTGCAGCTAGAGACACAGTGCAGGTCTTAAAGGAACCAAAGAAGAGCATATTCCTGAGGGTGTGCCTGAACTGACCAGTCACACTCTTCACGTTCCAGGCCCTTCTCTCTCCTAGCACCTCCATTTTGGAGATTCTTCCCCAAGGGTTTGTGGGTTAAACAGGGAGGCATTGGCAGAGCCAAGCTGTCGTAGGCTGCCTTGCAGCTGATGGCAGAGAAAGGCTGGCCCAAAGGTGCCTTTGGGGAGGTGAAGCAGGGAAAGCAGAGAGAACACAGTTTCTAAAAGACTAGCCAGGCTGATCGGGCCAAACAGCATTAGCGGTAGCATCTTTCTCCACCACCAAAGAAACAGTGTATTAGTTGTCCTGGCTTTGGCGCTAGTGCTTTGGAAAACAAAAACAAAATGTCACAAGGTCCCAAAGCCAATGGCTTGCTAAGAGCATTCGGATCGTCACCGTCACCGTGGGAATGAAGTACCAGCTCTCTCTTTTAAATGAGGAGAGGGTGTAAAGTGTTTAATGCTATCCCACAGCTCTCGCCGACGCCGGGATTCCCTTTAGCCATTCCTGGAGCAGAACAGCCAGATAGCACAGAGGCGCTGAACACAGGGACCTGGTAGGTGAGGGCATAGCCTGTGGCAGCTGCTGGAAGGACGAAGACAGAGAACACCGTCACTCGCCCCTGGGCCACCGGCCTCAGCTGTACTTCCCCAAGGGCAGCGCATGCTGGAAACAGGCATGGAGACTCCAGACCTTCTGTAATGGACAGGGCTGTTCTGCTCAACAAATTCCTGCCCAACATTTGACTGTCCCACTAGACAATCCTGGAGGAGAAACATCTATTTATAATTTATCTGAGCCTGGACCCTAACTTGTATTTAGATACAAAACCTCAAGCATTACTTGCATGGTTTTAATATTCACTGAACTCTGAAAATGCACTTAATGTGTAAATCAAGGGAAGATTGTACTTTGTTTTTTATTGCAGTGAAATTCACATAAGAGAAATGAACAATTCATGCTGTCTTAAAGTGTATAATTCAATGCGCTAAAGGCATGAATATATGTTCACACTGTTGTGCATTCACACCCCTATCTCGTTTCAAAACCTTTCATTTCCCCAGAAGAGAACCCCGTACCCATTAAGCAGTCCCTTCCTACCCGCCACCCACCCACCTCCAGCCCCTCGTAGCCATCCATCTGCTATGTGTCTGGATGGATTTACCTGTTCTGAATGTTTTATCTCATGTAAATGGAATCGTACAATATGTATGTAATCTTTTGTGTCTGGTTTCTGTTTTCAAGGTCCATCCACGCTGTAGCAAGCATCAGTACTTCATTCCTTTGCAAGGCTGAATAATATTCCATTGTACATATATTCCACATTTTGCTTATCTGTTCATCCATTGATGGATATATGTGTTGTGTCCACCGATTGCTGTTGTAAATAGTGCTACTGTGAACATTCCTGTACAGGTATTTGGTGGAGTAGCTGTTTTCCATCCTTTTGGTTATATACCTAGGAGTGGGATTGCTGGGTCATACAGTAACTCTCTGTTTAGCTTTTTGAGGAATCCGTAGTTTGTTTTGTATGAAACTCTAGCAAAAGTTGCTCGTTAGTTCTGAAAATCACCCTGCTGATGACCATGCCTAGGTCAAGTCTACACCTGTGTCTCTTGCACTCATGGTGATCAACAAGCAGGAGCTATCACCTGACTATGTTAATTATTACAGCCAAGTATTTACACTCTGGAAAATATTATTTCCTTTTGTGCTATAGCCAGGTCATTATATCAATTATTATTAATGATTTGTGTAGGTAGGTTATCTCATCTATAAAAGATATAGGATAAGGAGCATTATAAGCATTTTTGAAAGGAGGAGTTACATCTGGTAGAGTTAAGAATCACTACGACAGTGTCTTAGTCTGTTTGAGTTGCTGTAACAGAATCCCACAGACTGGGTGCCTCATAAACAACAGAAATTGATTTCTCACAGTTTTGGAGTCTGGGAAGTCCAAGATCAAGGCACAAGAAGGTTCAGTGTCCAGTGAAGCCTCGCTTCCTGGCTCATAGACAGCTGTCTTCTCACTGGGTCCTCACATGAGAGAGCTTTCTGGGGTCTCTTTTATAAGAGCACTAATCACATTCATGAGAGCTCCACCCTCATGACCTAATCACTTCCCAAAGTCCCTAACTCCAAATACCATCACATTGTGGGTTAGGTTTCAACATAGGAATTTGTGGGTGGGAGGGACACAAACATTCAGTCTATAGCACAGAGGGTGTTGAACTGCATGCCAGCACTTTGTATCTGTGGAAACAAGGTGACATTGATACTGGACTTGCCAGCCAGGCCAGTGTTGACACATATTGTCTGACAAAACGCTGTGGTTTCCATACCTATAGCCCAAAAGTTACAGGTGTGGCAGCCTCGAAACACATAACTACTGGAGTCCTGGATGATAACATTTGTGGTGAGGGTGTTGGACGATATACAATAGAATGAGCATAACGTTGTTTCTGCTCAGACAGGGGGATATTTACAGAGCACCTCTTCCTAGAAGTAGTTCTATCCACCAAAGCCTGGATAATATCCCCTCACTTGCATGCTGTATAGAAAGGGAAGCTAGTCACTAATAAAGCAGTGGGGAATTTTGAGAGGGTCAGCCTCCTTAAATTTCAGCTGCACTTCTTCAGGGCAGTAAATTAGAAACAGGGAAAGATGGAGTTGTAAAATAGTTGAAAAAACACTATACTTAAAATATCATCCTACTTAGTAAATTCATGACTGGTTGCTTCTGGGACGGGGGGAGGGAAATTTGATCAAAAGATACTTCAGATTTCTCTGTAATATTTTATTTCTTCTAGTAAAAAAAACCCTTTCAGAAAATAGATTAGCATGTTGATATTTGTAAATTCTTGGAAGTGAGACTATGATGTTGTTTATATATTCTCTGTAAACTTCTGAAATTTTTCCCTCAAAATCAGATAGATAGATAGATAGATAATCTTAGAGCACTTCTAGACAGAAACTGAGCATTCTCAGTAATTTATATAAAACCTCTAAATGTAGGTTATCTCAGAATATTGAGTAAAGTTCCCTGTGCTACACAGTAAGTCCCTGTTGGTTATCTATCTTACATATAGTAGTGTGTGTATGTTCATCCCAAGCTCCTGATGAGAAAAGAACCTAAAAAAGAATGAATATGTATATATGTATAACTGAATCACTTTGCTGTACACTGGAAACTAACACAACATTGTAAATCAACTATACTCCAATAAAATTAAAATTAAAGAAAAACTGTAATGTGACAAATCTAATGCAAACTAATGAGGATCACAGAAAAGTAGCCAACATGGGAGCAGGATGTTGAAAGGAGAGGAGAACGAGAGAGGACCATTTCCCATGACCCTTTTTGCAGTCTGGAGAAATGTTCCAACAGTTCATCCTTCATACACGATGACGGGCATTAATAGCAGAGCCACGTGCAAGAGTAATTTTGTTTGTTGTGTTTATAGGCATTTAAATTACTGTTTTGTACTCTGTGTCTAGATGGGTTGGTCATCTCAATTAATCTTTTATGTTCCCCAAATGGCATCCCACGCTAAAAGAACTTTTCCAGGCATTGCTTAAGGTAAACCTGAGGCCAGGTGGGACCCAATTGACATTTCAGATGACATTAAGCATCTCAAGTCTGATGCTTAAGAGAGCCAACCAGTAAGATGCCTGTGGTGGATTAAAGATGACCACTAATTCTTTGTTTCTCCTCGCGTCAAAAAGATGGAATGTATTTCCCATCCCCTGGAACTTGAGCTGGCCATGTCTTGCTTGACCAATAGAATTCAGAGGCAGTGATATTCTCGAACTTCTAAGGCTAAGTCATAGAAGCCTTGCAGCCTCTGCCATGATTCTTAGGATGCTCAATCTGGGAGAAGCCAATGACCATGCAAGTCTGACTACTCTGAGACTACCATCCTGTGAGGTAGCCTAAGCTAGGTGAGCAAAGATGCCACGTGGATACAGAACAATGACCCACCAGCCCAAGCTTCTCTGGCCATTCCAACCCAGGCACCAGACATGGAAGTGAAGAGGCCATCTTATTTGGACATTTCAGGCCCACCAGACATGACATGGAGAAAAACCAAGAAACCCAACTGACAGCTGAGATCACAGCCTCAGATATATGGCCCCAGTTAAAACATCCCAACCATCTCTTGCCATTTGAGTCACCCAATCATCATGGAACAGTGATGAGCTATTCTCACTGAGCCTCATCCCAATTCCTGACACACAAAATCCTAAGCACAATAAATGTTGTTTAATGCCACTTAGTTTTAGGGTTGTTTGTTCCTCAGAAATTGATCACTGGAATAGTTCCCTTACCTGAACAGTGCCTAAAGATTTGATTACTGCCTGGATGGGCAGGAATTCACATATACCTTAATTATCCAACCCACCTCCAACGTGAAAATAGATGTTTTCTTGACATGCAGATGATTGTATATTTTTGCTGTTTATTTGTATCTTGTTTTCTTGTTTTTATTTTGTTATTTATATATCTGAGGACAAAGGCCAAGGTTTGTTCCAAGGACAGGTGGTCCTTGGGGATGGGAGGAGGGCAAGAAAACTCCATGGTTTAAAAAAAAAAAAAAAGGTGGGAAATGCTGGTAAAAAGTAAATAGGTTTCACTCTTGCAAGATTTCTCAAAGCTATGAGTATATAAATGTGCATTGTGAATCATCAAGATGAAAACAGAAGATGAAGCATTTCCCCAAGTCTATTAGATCATGAAAAAGGTATTTTGGTCCCAAGTACCATCTTGCAGGATTAGCACTTCACAGAGCATCCGAGCCACTTGCTCACGTTGGTGTTTCTGTCTTGGTTTACAACTGTTCAGTAGGCAGCTGTGTGCACATTGATCTGGAAGCACAGCACACAGCAGTGCACTCTGGGAGTTGCACACATGAAATGAGCCTTTGAAAGAAGCCAAAGAGCAACGCAGAAATGACACTCAGAGGGTGCACTGAGTGTCATTAAACCTCGCATCTCTTCTGATTGGTTAGTGCAATCGCCATATTGATGGTTAAATCTTTTTACCAACATCCTTGGAATCATAAAGATTGGGAGAGGAAAGGAAACCAACGATGGTGGAAATGATCACATAGCCCCTCTTGTCATTGTTAAAAAAATCATTTTGCTTTTGATTCTGGGAAGCATGTGCCTGGGAATATTAGCTAGCCTTCTCACTTGACCCCAATAGAACTGTCCTTTTCATGTTACCAAATGAGCTTCGTGATCAGTCATGCCAATTTCAGCTGGCCAAGTGCCCAAGCAGAGCTCAAGGCTGGTCCAAGTGTTTCTTCCACCAATTTGAGCTATCAAATTCATTCATTCTCCTAGGTTAGAATGTCATCCCCAAAAGAAACATTTCCTGAAGGCCAAAGCTCATGTGTTCCTAGGAACACATCCAAGCTGGGCTCAGCACTGCTCTGACATAGGCAGGAACCGCACGATGAGGAATTCAGAGAAGCAAATACAACTTCCCCACGCTCGGACCTTTCCCACTCTCAATGCTTATTCCCAGTCACCAGGGACTGGATGACCATGTTTTTCTAGGTTCCCCATGCCCAGGATTCAGATAAGCATGAGGACTCTTCCTGCCCTGGTCATTGACTCCATAGTTTGGGGGGTTTCCTATAAGTTGGGGTGCTTTTCTTTCATGGTTCAAGCTAGTCTCGTATTTTACATCCCTCCCTCTCCCTATTATAGGACTCAGGATATTGGACTGTGATTATCCACCTATACGTTTATATGCGCCACTAAATGTTGTAAGGCTAGGAATCCTCGTTTACCCCGCATCCCCAGTGCCTAGCAGAGTGCTACCTGTTAGCTGCCTCATCCTGGGTATCTCATCTGGTTCTCTGGCAGGAAGAAGGAGAAAGGAGAAAAGATGAAGAAAAAAAAAAAGTGTCAGCTAAATCCACCTCCTTTTATCAAGAAAAAAACATATCTATCCATTCTAAAAATCCACCCAGTAGGCTATCTTTACAGCTCATTGTCCAAGAATGAGTCACTTAGCCACCCCCTGAGTAAAGGAATCCATGCCAGGAATGGGGTGATTTCTAATAAGGCATTTGATTGCCCTAAACAAAATAGGGTTCCTTAGTAAGGAAGAAGGGCAGAATAGATGCTGAATCAGCAACCCGTGTCTGATGATCAAAATGAAAAGACCAGGCCTGTTTTTATTCATAAAAATAAATCAATAAAGTTTTTAGAAGGTGTGCTTGGCCATTTATTTCTATCTGCAGGTAAAGATGACGATTTTATTTACCTAAGAGTCCACTGAGAAATCCTTATACTCCTCTGGCCGGTGGAAGTATCAAATTGGGGCCGGGGTGGCGGGTGTCTTTTCTTTTTAAATAAATCACTGGGCTGTCAGAAATTGAGCACAGCCTCTCCCAGTTTGGGTTCCTTCGTGAATCACCAGACCACATCCTCTTCCACTTATTTGCCTGTGTTGTGTTGCAAATGACGTTTAAAAGACATTTTTTTCCCAAAGAAAATGTAAAGAATAGAGTTCCCCCACAGCTACCACCCAGGATAATGAACTATAGCTGCTGTCATGCCAGGAGGGCTTAATGACAGTGTTGGATGTGTGTGTGGACAGCCGAGTCTCCTTTCAAAGTTGTCTCTTTGAATGGGCTTCAAGATGTTTTGACAATTATCTGTTACAAAGAAACTCACTATTAATTGCATATTGTCATAGCTCTTAATCCAACGTAACTGTTAGGCCAACAAAGCATTCTATCCTCAGGAGAAGGGGACGCAGACACGGCCCAATCTTTTCCCGCTGGGTAAGTGGTTTCTCTAAGTCCCTCTCAGCTCCCTGCCTTCAGTTTTCATGGATAAAATCAAGGGGAAAAGCTCCACTCTCTGTGCATGACTTCAGCACTTTGCCAGCCAGGAGTTAGAATGACTCATCCCAGGATCTGTCAGGAAAATGCAACCACAGGAGCAGCGTTTCTCATTAAGGTTCATGGAGGACACTAGGGACCCAGAGGCATTAAGGCTGCAGAAGCCCCGAGAAGCTCAGACAGTGCTAATTATGCTCCCTGGCATGTTCCCTTATGCCTTCCACCCCTCTGTGTGATTTGATGCTGGAGAAAATGTGCTTTCGTGGGAGGCTGCTGGGTAAGGCGGTCAAGGAGAGGAGAAGCAAAAGTAGGATGGAAATGTCAAAAAGTCTTAATTGGAGGAGTATGCATTGTTCCTTAAATCTGAGAAGAAAGAACCATATCATTATTGTACTAGGTTCAGGAACCTTACTTCACCTCGGACAAAGTCAGGGAGTTGAATCACCTGGAACCCTAATCCGCTCCCTACATCCCTATGGAGTGATTTTCTGAAAACACAGATTCGGTCACATCCTTCCCCTTCTTATTCACCTCCAGAGACTCCCATTGCCTGCTAGATAGAGCCCATACCTCTCAGCCTGGCCTGAGAGTTCTTACACGGATGCGCCCAGCCTACTCTTCCAGGCTTGTCTCCTACCACCCTCCCCCAGCCACACGGGGACCACAAAAGACTACTCACTGTTCCCACAGTCAGTGAACTTTCATGCCTTCGGACCTTGGTTCACGCTGTTCCCTCTTCCTAGAGCACTTCCTCTTCCTTCTTGCCTAAGAAATCTTGTTATCCTTCAGACCCAATTTAGATGTCACCTCCTATGTAATGCCTGTCCCAAGCCCTCTGGCAGAATTTAACTTACCTCCTCTGGACTCTCTGCACTCTGCTTCTACTCAACTATGCCACTTATCGCACTGTAACATCATCATGTTTCTGTCTCCTGTTTAGTTGGAAGGTGATTTTCTTCTCAGCAGGAGTTGTATCAAATTGGCTGGTATAGTTCAAGCAACGAGTATAGGTAGAAGGAGATGTAGAGTATGTTAGAGGATGGGAAGAAAATGGAAGGGTGGATGGATAGATGGATAGTTAATTTGTATTATATTAGGTATCTTGGGCAGTTAAAGAGGATCTCCCAAGCCTGTGAACTGAAAGAAATCTGTAAATAAAGAGCCATTAAACTGAGACTCAGATGATCCAGTCCTATTAGCTTTATAGGTCCCAATGTCCCTATCTAATAAATCAGGAAGGCATTTCCTGTTCTAATATCGCATGAGTCAGTAATAGTCTAAACCATTGCCATCCAGTTGCACTTTCTATGGGAATGGAAGTGTTCTAAAATTTGTTCTGCCCAATAGAGTAGCCATTAGTCACATGTCACTATTGTATACTTGAAATGTGACTAGTGCAACTGAAGAACTGATTTGTAACTTTAATTGATTTTAATTTTATATTTAAATAGCTACATATGGCTAGTGGCTACCATATTGGACAATACAGGTGTAATCCATTACTCACAATGTTATACCTCAGTATACTGCTACTTAATACCATCAAAGGCATTGCTAGGCAGGCTCAAACTGCACAGATTCTTCTTGTGCAGGCAATAAAGACACCTATGTTGGGTGAAACGAGTGGTGTTCTACCGTCTCTCATTTCTCAGCTAAACATAACTCCTCCACTGACCTTGCCCTAACCTATCACACCTACCTGGCCTGAATTCACTCCGAAGGATAAGGAGAAGCCCAAAGATGCCCAATCAAGAGGTCCAAATCTACTGATGAATCTCAAAGTTTGAACGGATACATCTCCAATCCCCTTGCCCTGGTGCTCAAAGTTGTCACCCCCATGAGGGCAGGAATAATGTCTTGTTCATCACCGTATCTCTCAGGACATCTAGAATCCTGCCTGGCACTTAGCAAATGCTCATTCACATTAACTTAATTAATTTACCAGAATTGCCAATAGGGAAGAGTATTCTAGTTATAGACTTGAACTCTCAAGACCAACAATTTCACTCCCAAAAGCCTATCTGCCCATCCAAGGTGGTCAATCATAAAACCTCACTCAACGTGCAGCAACAGACAGGTCTTAAACACCTGCTGTGTGTCTAATCCTAGGCCTTTGGCCACTTACTCAGGACCCTGTACACAGGGTCCTGTATATTCTGTATACAGAATACCTAAGACAAAGTCCCTCCCCTCCAAGAGTTCACAGTTTAGTAGGAAACAGAGAAACACAATCAATTCTAATTCTAGAAGCCAGTTAATTCCAATAGAAGTGCATGTAAGAAGGCATACAATAGTTCTTCATTTTTAAAGTTTAAGAATCTCTGTTCTGGGCTTCCCTGGTGGCGCAGTGGTTGGGAGTCCGCCTGCCGATGCGCATCCGGAGCCTGTGCTCCGCAACGGGAGAGGCCGCAGCAGTGAGAGGCCCGCGTACGGCAAAAAAAAAAAAAAAAAAATCTCTGTTCTCATCACAAGAAAAATATTTTTGTAACTATGATGGTGACAGATGTCAACTAAACTTGTTGTGGTGATCATTTCACAGTGTATACAAATATCAGATCATTATGTTATGTACCTAAAACTAATATAATATGTCAATTATACTTCAATTTAGAAAAAGAATCTCAGGATTGGACATCATGGTGGACATTGGGTTGCATCACCCAGATAGTCCTTCAGTGAAGGAACTGTTGTCCCAGCACTTCTAAGTGCTGTTGGCAGACAGTCTCCAAACACAAGTTTCTTCTGATAGCCCTCATCCAATGCCTGGACAGTGCAGGAGTATAAAGGCCCAGTTATCTTGCACCACTTCTAGATAAATCTGAAAAGCCTTTTAGCTCCAGATATCACAAGAATTCAGCTGAGGCTGTTCTTAGACCTGCATCCAAGCTTGATTTCTTCCTCTGAACACTTCTGTTTCCTTTCCTTCCTTTCCCAACAGCCTTCCTTAATAAACCTCTTACATGCTAAACTCCATCTCAGAGTCTGCTTCCCAGAGAGCCCAACCTACAACAATTAGTAGCAGAGGAATAGATAGGGGTTTTGGAACTTCATCACTTCCCATCTGTCTGGCAGAGACCCCATCACACTGATGGAAGCTGGAGCACTTCTAGCCCATGGCACAGCGTAGCAGTCAAGTCCAGTCAAAAAACAGCCACTGGTGCTGTATTGTGATGAATACCAGTGGAAGGGGATATATTAGCTATTGCAGTGTATCAGGTGTTTGAGAAATATGGCCGCCGTAGTAATTACAAGACCAATATCGGCTATTATTAAGCTTCACTGATACTCTGAAAAAATATAAGAAAAAGCTCAGAGGATTAATCCCAACTGAAAGTTAGGTGTGAAAGCCAGAAGACCTTCTTGGTAGCATACAAAGAAGCTCTCATTTCCTGCAGTGTGAGGGCAGGGAAAGCTGAAGACCAGGACCAAGATATAATTGTCAGAATAGCTGAGCCCAAAGTTTGGTTAGGATAAAATGGGACCCTGACACAAGAAATGGGAACAGCTGGGTTAACCCCCGTTCCCAAATTTTGAATCCACAGACTCCCCTGAGCTTTCTGAGACTGCTGAAGAGGCCCACCCTCCCTATTAAGAAGTTGCATTCCACCACTGACTGGAGATTATGAGAGTCCTCTCCGCTGCAAGGCCACAAGTGCCCCACCCAAGATCTGCCCTCACGTCCCTTCCTGGTCACTTATAACTAGGTTTAGTTAAGTCACAACATAACCCAACTGGGGACAAGCTGACAAGGGGGAAAAAAAGGAACTATACCCTTAAGGAGTTTCAAGCCCTAGCCAGCATGTACCAGCAAGAGCTGGGAGGGTACACTCAGAATTGTCTTCTGGAGGTGCTTAATCAAGGAGGTTGGAATATAAGGTTGGATAAGTAAGAGTTTGTCGATTGGAGAGCCCTCTCTCAGGATAAAAGATTTAACACCTTGGCAAGACCGCTAGAACAGGGGTCCCCAGCCCCTGGGCCACGGATGAGTACCGGTCCGTGGCCTGTTAGGAACTAGGCCACACAGCAGGAGGTGAGCAGCGGGCGAGCCAGCAAAGCTTCTTCTGTATTTACAGCCGCTCCCCATCGCTCGCATTACTGCCTGAGCTCCGCCACCTGTCAGCATGATGGTGAGTTGTATAACTCTTACGTTATATATTACAATGTAATCATAATAGAAATAAAGTGCACAGTAAATGTAATGCACTTGAATCATCCCCAAACCATCCCCCCACGCCAGTCTGTGAAAAAATTGTCTTCCATGAAACCGGTCCCTGGTGCCAAAGAGGTTGGGGATTGGTGCCCTAGAAGCTGGTATAAGCCTACAACCAGATGGCTGCTGCAAAAATGGGAAAAGCAATGCTCGTGCTGAGTGGGGCTGAAATGCCAGAACTGCCATGGTTGATGGTAGAAGAAGGGATTAAAAGTTTCAGAAAAGTGGAGATGCTAGAGTGGATATAGTAAGAAAGGCCAGAATGTCTACATGGTGATTTTGTTCCAAGGGAGGACTCTAAAGAATGGCTAGTGAGAGGGGCACCAGCATCACTGAAAAATGTAGTGGTGGCTCTCTTCTCTAGGCCAAGGCTGACAGCAGGAAAGGCCATTCCAGGCTCACTGATAGTAATGGGTTGAAAGGACTCTGAAATATAGAGGCAAGTTGGCAAAGCATAACCATTAGGAGCTAGGTGGATTCAGTTACCGTAATGAGTGGCAAGATTGGAGGGAGGCAGCAAGAAGGTGTTGACCTGCATAGAGTTTATGCAGTTGGTTCATAAAACATGAAACACCTAAAGGCAAAACAGGTGGGCCGCCAACAAGGGTACTACTCAGTTGGTACCAGCTAAGGAAATGACACATGGGCGGTCAGGAGATTAGGGGTGGTTATTCCAATATTATAATCCCTTGCCTGTTTTTATGACCCAGAGCCCATTGGATGAAGAAGAGGCCGGATCCCCAGGGAAAAGGACCCTACAAAACCACAGAAGGTATTCACACTTCTGATTCCCACAGTTCTTCTCCAAAAGGATCCTCGAATATTTATCCAGGTAACCAAATTGAGGAGAGGGGCTACCCAAAGATTTTGAGGACTGTTGGACACAGGATCCAGGTTGACATTGTGAGGAGGGGTCAATGGGAGCTAGATAATGAATGGAATCTTAGCCAAAGTCTAATTCACAATGGGTCCACTGAGTCTGCTGACCCACCTGGCGGTCATTTCCTCAACCCCTGAATGTATATCAGAACAGACATACTCAGTGGTTAGCACAACCCCTACATGGCATCTTTGGACTGCAGAGTAAGAGCTATAAAAGTGTGGAAACTTCTACCTGCCACATCTCTGACAGCATCATAAAAAATAAAATCATACCAAGGGAGTGTGCCAGAAAACAGGGCCTCTTTCAAAGATCTAAAAGTGCACTGTCCAATTGGTAACCCTAACCACATGCTGTTATTGAGGACTTGAAATGTTATTGGTGTAACTGAGGGAATGAATTTTTTTATTTTAATTAATAAAAATTTTAAACATACGCAAGTTAGTTATTTGAAAACTTTTCAATATGTTTGGAACAACTTGAGTACGTGAGTCTACTTTTTCAATTGTAAAGGTTATGAAACTTACATATAGATCAGGTATTTCTGATGAAATTTTGACATCTGAGTTAGAATGTACTGTAAGTATAAAATATACTTAGTACCCCCAAAACAGAGTGTAAAAAATCTCATTCATAGTGTTTTATGTTCATTACATATGAAAATATTGTTAATAGGTTGAGTTAAATAAAATATATTGCTAAATTCAATTTCACTGCTTTTTTACTTTTTTTTTTTTTTTTTTTTTGCGGTATGCGGGCCCCTCACTGTTGTGGCCTCTCCCGTTGCGGAGCACAGGCTCCGGACGCGCAGGCTCAGCGGCCATGGCTCACGGGCCCAGCCGCTCCGCGGCATGTGGGATCCTCCCGGACCGGGGCACGAACCTGCGTCCCCTGCATCGGCAGGCAGACTCTCAACCACTGCGCCACCAGGGAAGCCCCTTTTTTACTTTTTTAATGTGGCTATTAAACATTTTTAAATTACATGTGGCTCACATTATATATACAGTGGAAAGCACTGGTCTAAAGGATGCAGAAGCTGTGCTTCCAATCATATCTCCATTTAATTCAGCAGTCTGGCCCCTGCAAAAGCCAGGCAGATCCTAGAGAATAACCACTGACTACCACAAACTCAGCAGGTGGAGACCCCAAGTGCAATCATCATGTCAGGTGTGATTTCTTTCCTAGAGTTGATTAATGGTGTCCTAGGTTCGTGTTATGTGGCACTTGATATAACAAATGTGTTCTTTCCCGTCCCTGTCAGAAAAGAGGCTCAGAGACAGATTGCTTTCACATGGAATGGACAACGGTACACTTTTACAGTTTTGCTTCAATGGACTCAGACCTGGGTTCAAATTCCACATCTCTCCCCGCTTTCCCACTCCACGACTTTAGCATTACCAAGCCTTGAATTTTTTTCCAAGCATAAAGTTAAATTAATTATATCCACCTCATAGGATTGCTATGAAGACCAACATGACCTAATATGTACATGGTGCCTGGCATAGAGTAAGCAATCGGAAAATATAGGTCTCGGGGCTTCCCTGGTGGCTCAGTGGTTGAGAGTCCGCCTGCCGATGCAGGGGACACGGGTTCGTGCCCCGGTCCGGGAAGATCCCACGTGCCGCGGAGCAGCTGGGCCCGTGAGCCATGGCCGCTGAGCCTGCGCGTCCGGAGCCTGTGCTCCGCAACGGGAGAGGTCACAACAGTGAGAGGCCTGCGTACCGCAAAAAAAAAAAAAGAAAATATAGCAGCTAAGGCTGTTTACTATGAAACACAAGAACCCAAGTGTCTGCGTATTTGCGACACATTTCAAGATTGGGTCAGGGGGCCAGGAGTTGATGAGTTGATGATGAATTTTTTATTTATTTATAAATAAATATTTATTTATATTTATTTATATACTTACTTTGCTTACTGGCAAATTTGAGATGGGTAGGGTTCTCAAGCAGCTGCCGGAAAATCGTCAGGTTACAGAGAACAGTCCCCAGTGGAGAGGGAAGAAGATAGATTCTGGTTGTGACATTCTGTGTGGTCAGCTCATCCCCTCCGATTCCCTGTCCCGTGGTGGAGTGAGGCACCATGGGACGAGGGATGAGGTGTTTGTCATTGGCCTGCTGACTGGGACACTGGCAAGGGGCCACCTCGGCACGGAGCAGCAAACCAACTCTCCATTTTGTGTTCATTGTACAGCTGAGTTATCACAGCTGCCTGGCACCCCAGATGGGTGTGGTCACTTACTCCCCGGGCCTGGATGACAGAGTGCATTCTACTCATTGCCAAGTCCCCTCATGAAGCCCACTGGGAGGGCTCAGGAAGGGAGCAAGTTCTTCAAGGGCGGGAACCAACTTCACACTGTTGACTTATGGTTAACATATGTTGCCCCCCACTTTGGGGAAATGTGTAAGTCACGTTACTTCTAATTTATACATGTTTTCACTGAAAATAGAAAACGCTACTAATTCTCACTAGAACCAGAAAACCTTAGCTTTGGAAGGACCTGAGAGGTAAACTAGTCCAACATCCCATTTAATGCCCTTCAAGCCACCCTTTCCCCAGTGAGCCATCTACCTGTCTCTACTCGATGCTCTTATGTGATGGGGAGCTCACCTGGGGCCAGATATCACTTGATTATCCAATACCCATCCCCAAACCAACTTAAATGAGTCTTTATTTTGACTTCAGAAGACAGCGCACCAAAACTCATTCGTGCTCCTGAGGGAGTAAAGGCATACGTTGAGTTACCTGGCTCCATGCAGGGGGAGCACGGTGGCAAACAGATCCAATTATATCAGCCACAGGGCACTGGACACCTGGAGCCATTCATCACGCTCACACTTACTTCCCAGCAGCCTAGGAAGTTGCCCTGAGCACAGTAGCTTGGCATTTCTTTTTTTCTCTTTTCTTCTTAACATTTTCAAATCCTTTTTTCTCCTCCCACTCATCTGGCAGCCACTGTCAGTCCAAAGGCATTAAAGCCTTTGAGGACCCCCGGAACTCACCATCCATCCGGCAGAAGCATCTCCTCCGAGCCCTAAAATGACACTACTTGCCCTTCACTAAAGGGCATGTACTTCATTTGCTGAGTTATAAAGAGCATGAGGCTTAGGGTGTCTCGGGCTCGACCCAAAATCTAAACCTACCACTCACAGCTCTGTGCCTGGGGGAAATGACTTAACCTCTGCATGTCAATTTTCTCATCTGCAAAATGAGCTTAATACCAATCTTCAAAAAGGTGGGAAAATGAAAGAAAATGTATGTATAGAAAACAATGCAACACAGTAACATTAACAAATCCAAGGGGAAAAAGCATATAACCACCTAAATAATGACAGAAGTTTTTTAATAACATTTAACACACATTCACGATTAAAAACAAAAATAGAGGCAAACTAGGAATACAGATGGACTTCTTTAACTGACAACGTTGTACTGGAAGTCCTAGCCCGAACACCAAGTCAAGAAAAAGAATAAACAATACTACGGTGGGAAAGGAAGAAATTCAACTGTCGCTATTCAGAGTTGACATCATGGTCTAAGTGAAAACTCTAAAAGATTTTACCAATAAATTATTAAAATTTATTTAGTAAAATAATTTATTAAAATTATTAAAACAAGAAAATCTAGCAAGATTCCTGGAGGCACAAATCAAAAATCATTGTATTTCTATTGATAAATACCAAAAACAAAAAGAATTTTTAACTTTAAATACCATTTAAAAATAGAATCAGGGCTTCCCTGGTGGCGCAGTGGTTGAGAATCTGCCTGCCGATGCAGGGGACACAGGTTCGAGCCCTGGTCTGGGAAGATCCCACATGCCGCAGAGCAACTAGGCCCGTGAGCCACAACTACTGAGCCTGCGCGTCTGGAGCCTGTGCTCCGCAACGAGAGGCACGCGCACCGCGATGAAGAGTGGCCCCCTGCTCGCCGCAACTAGAGAAAGCCCTCGCACAGAAACGAAGACCCAACACACCCAAAAATAAATAAATAAATTTATATTTTAAAAAAATAGAATCAAATCTATAAAGTATTTAGAAAAACATGTAAGTGTTCTGAATCCTCATCCTGGGCTTGTTCATCGCCCCACCCACCTCATCCTGCAGCAGCAAGTCACAAAAAGCTCTTCCCGACCCTAGCTACACACACACAGACACACAGACACACACTCTACTTTGCTAATCATGGCCAAGGGCTATGCCTGAGAAGGGACCAAAAAAGTAACATATTCACCACTTGTTTTCTGCTGCCTGGCTCCATTCCCCTGTCATTCAGCTCTCTCCCCACTCAGGCTGATGTTATTTGAACCCAACACAAGGCACAGGACTCTCAGGCTGGGTGAGCTCTATGAGAGAGGCAGGCAGGCAAGAGGGTGGAGAATAAGAATCAAACACCCAAGGAAACTGGGTGCAGGTTGAAAAAATAAAAAAGAATATGAGTCAGGACTTTAGCATCAGACAAGTGTGGGTTCAATTTTCAGATTTGTCTTTTACTACCTCTGTAACGTAGGGCAATTTGTATAAGGACTCCTATAAGAAATAACCTAGGGCTTCCCTGGTGGCGCAGTGGTTGAGAGTCCGCCTGCCGATGCAGGGGACACGGGTTCGTGTCCCGATCCGGGAAGATCCCACATGCCGCGGAGCGGCTAGGCCCATGAGCCATGGCCGCTGAGCCTGCGTGTTCGGAGCCTGTGCTCCACCACGGGAGAGGCCACAACAGTGAGAGGCCCGCGTACCGCAAGAAAAAAAAAAAAAGAAAGAAAGAAAGAACCTAAGCAATACATGCGGGTGTTTGATACGAAGTAAAGTTCAATAAATATTAGCAATGAGGATGGTGGGGGCTAGGGGTTGAAGACGCTGTGGAGACTACTTAGAAACAGATGCAATTTTATAATCTAAAAATCAAAACTGAACCAACGAGATGCTATTTTTTGCCTAACTGCTACTGACAAATACTAATAAATGTCTAATTCCTAGTATTGGTGAGAATGTGGCGAAAGGGGCTCTTTCATGCAATGATAAGGAGTTGATGCAAATTTTCTGGAGCAAATTATGGCCACACCTACCAATTCCCTTAAAAGTGCACAAATCCTTTTACTTACACGAATTTACCTAATGAAATAATTATGGATATGTACCAAGACATACACCCAAGTATGTTAACTGCAACGTTGTAAATCATTAGCGAAAATCAAGGAGAGGGGACATCTAAGTATCCAACAGTGGGAATTAAAGAAATGATGATCGAATACCTGCAGTCATTGGCAATTGTATTAGAAGGACATATTTAACGCCATGAGAAAATGCTCACAACGTATTCTACAGTTTAAGAAGCTGGTTTCAGAACAGAGGGGGATTTTTAATATTCTATATGAAAAAGATGTTACAGATTCACTAATATATTATGAGCAGGCATCTCTGTGCAGTGGGAATTATGGCTACGATAAGCCCTTGGTTAATCACTTTGATTTACATATTTTGAAAGGTGCCTTGAAAGAACTTATGTCATTTTTCACAACTGCTGAGCAACTTTTAGGACCGATGAAGAGGATAGGAAGCCCTCACTTAGCACCTTGTGGCCAGCCTGCTCCCCTGGGGCCGCCCCCCTCCAGGCTGCTCCCCGCCCCAGCACCCAGCACAGCATCACACCCACCCTTCCTTCTCTGCCTGGATCTCAGGCCTCCCAGGAGTAAGGTCGTCTCTTCGTGAAGACAGATTAGGGGAATGCCTATGCAACAACTCGTGAAAATGCCTATAAAAAGAGTTTTTTTTTTAAGTTTGGATGTGATTGTCCTTTACCAAGTACAGCAAAGCAGGAAGACATTATTTCTGTAAACAAACGGAACATAACAAAACAAAAATGCTGAGTGTGGTGGTAGATCCAATGATGTTTCCATCTTTGTGCCCCTGTGCTTCTCTCTCCCCACCCACAGCGTTTGCCAATATGGGAATCATTTTTTGAATCTCAGAAAATGTCATGGGTGGGGCAAAAACGATGGCTCTACAGGACAGGCCTGAGTGAGAGACTCAGCTCCAAGCCCCAGGTCTGCACTATCTCCAGAGTTAGAGAGCAGGGGCTAGGGGTGGTTTTGTTATGCTAATAGCCCTTGTAGCTAATTGCCTTCTTGCTGTTTTCTCTGTTTTGGAGAAACCGGAAGGTGTTAAGCTGAAAAAAGTTGTCGTTTATTTCCTTCGTGCTTTTCTGTGTTTTCCAAATTTTCTAGGATGGATATGAATTGCTTGTGGAACCAAGTTGTTATTATTGTTATTATTAATAAAGAGAATTGTGACGTGACAGCTACAGCTCCCTCCCATGGCATCATTTCAAGTGCTCTGGAAAGATCTCCCTTGCCTCCTGCCACTGCCAAAAATACTTTGAACGGAGAAGGAGGAATTTCACTTCAATGAGCTAAAGCTTAAAGTTCAAAGGGCTTGACCAGAGGTGGGGGAGGACTTGTCTCTACATCACACCATGGTGTAAACGGCTAACATCTTGCTGGGCTGCACCCTGGGAAGGGGCCTTTTGGTCTAGGGGTCCACTGCTTTGTAGCTTAGACCTCCTCTCTTAACTCTTGCCCCATGGACCACCCTCTGGGCCATGTGCGTTGATTCCCCTCTCCCATTTCCCTGACAGAAAGCCAGCACCCGGCGATTGGTCACGGAATGGCAGGGGCAGTGCAATTGTAGAAAATGCTGTCTTGACTCCAACGAAGGCATGAATCTGGACTCTCTCCACAGCCTTAGAAAGGAAGGGCAGTCTCACACTCACCTGGGTGAGGAAACTTAATGGCCCAGAGGGGTCACCGCACATCTCCTTTGGGAAGCTGCGTGTTACAGCGTCCTAGCCCTCTCTGATGCACACAGGACATCCAATCACACCCCCAGCCCTGGGAAGGGAGAAGGAGGCATGGCTGGGTCAGCAGCTGGACTTAAGGCCAAGTCGGAGTCAGGAAATCAGGATTCCCCAGGTATGCAAACTACTTCAGAGCCAGCCTTTATCCTTACATTGCTCCAGTCGGCAGGGCCCTCCCAGGCCTCCCAGCATAGCCTCCTGGGTTGTTACTGGAGCAGCTGAAGGACAGAGCTGGAAGCCACCGAATCCTGGCACCAGACTCCAGCTGCACCTTCCTCATCATCCAGGCTGCCTTAGCCACGTCCTCATACCCCGGGAGCCTCCTCAGGCTCCTTCCTGGCACTGTGAGGGCCACATACTTCGCTGGTTGCATCATAGCCATGACCTGTGAATTATTTTGCTGCCTTATTTCCACCCCACATGCAGATTTGTTTACATCCCTGAACATAAAGCACTCAAAGATCAAGAACCTAAATGACTATTAGGTGTATGTCTCATTGATTTTCTCCTCAGGGCCACTGAGCTGCAAAAAAATAAATACAGAAGTAGCAAGCAACAGGGGCCTCATGCCAGGGAGGAAAACCTTAATCTTGGTTTTGTGGGTTTCTGTTTATATAGGAAAATTAATAAAGGAACACAAAAAGATCAACTTTTCTACTTTTTAAGTTTTAGAAGTGTACCTAAAACCTTATTAAACACACAAGAATAAATATAGATCCGTCTTTATTACAGCTGGTTAAGGATGAGACGGAAAATAATCCGCAGGAAGGAAAGACACCTGGAATGATGAGAAGGAACAGGCCGGGGCTGACTGTGGGGCATCCAAAAGATACCCAAGGAGAAGCTGGGAGGGGTGGTGGGATAGTCAGTGAGAGAGAGAAGAGGCTCTGAGAACGACGGGAAAGACAACGGCCCCCTCTGACCGTTTCTCTGCCCTATGTCTGGGCTCCCCTCCCTGGCCAGTAACTCAGGAGCCCCGCCGCAGGCCCTTTGCGACGGAGCAACACTGCCATCTTGTGGGAAGTTTAGTTATTGGCGCTGCAGATCTTTTGAATCCCGTTGCCTTTTCACTACAGTGGACACACTTTTCAGCAATTAAGAAAGAGGAGAGTGAAGCATCTTCGTTTTAGAAAACTTAGTGAGGTTCAAACACAATGAAAGGAAGGCCTGGCGATTTCCCTCAACATCATTCACCTCCTGCAAGTATCTGACTCTGTTTCTCTTCCAAATGTCCGACTTCAGGGGCGCGCTCTCCAACAGGGAGGGTTCTCTGCATCCAGCCCAGCCGCGCGCCCCTCAGAGGACACGGTGGCAGGGGCAGGGGGCTGCCGGCGTGAAAGGGCAGCCGGGGGTTGGGGGTGGGGGGCAGGGGGGAGGAACGCCACAGAGATGGGAAGCGGCTTGACTTGGCTTTGGATTAAAAGTATTCAAACTTGGGCAGGAAGCAGTTGGGGCAGCAGCTGGATTCAGGCCCCAGAAGATGTGTTCTTTCTAAGGATAGTGGGGAATTCAGACCTATGGATTCCTTCCATGGTTTCTGGCGTTGCTGAAAATAGTCCTAGACATGTTTCTTTGTTGCTATTTTATTGATAATACTGAACATTTGGTAACAGACTGAAGAGCCACATTGCCAATCAGTGGACCGGTCTGAAGCCATTAAAAACAATACTGGGGACTTCCCTGGTGGCACAGTGGTTAAGAATCCACCTGCCAATGCAGGAGACACGGGTTCGAGCTCTGCTCCGGGAAGATCCCACATGCCGCGGAGCAGCTAAGCCCGTGCGTCACAACTACTAAGCCTGCGCTCTAGAGCCCACGAGCCACAACTACTGAGCTTACGTGCCACAACTACTGAAGCCCACAAGCCTAGAGCCCGTGCCTCGCAACAAGGGAAGCCACTGCAGTGAGAAGCCCACGCACCGCAACTAAGAGCAGCCCCAGCTCGTGGCAACTAGAGAAAGCCCACATGCAGCAACGAAGATCCAACGCAGCCAAAAATAAATAAATAAATTTATTTTTTTTAAAATGCTGTATGGAGTCATTGGCTTCTAATCTGTGCACTTTTCTGTGTTCGTGTGTTTTACTTCCATAAAAAGGATTACATTGAAAAATGATTCTGTGGAATATTTAATGGCTTGGGTAAATACTCTCAATGCAATGTTAGATTTTAAAAATTCCAGTATGCCCTGTGTTATGTACTTGAATGTTGCTGAGAAAGCAAATCTTAAATTTTCTCACCACAAAAAATAAATGGTGATTATGTGACGGGGATGGAAGTGTTAGCTAATGCTATGTTGGTAATCATTTCGCAATATATAAAAGGATCGAATCAACATGTTGTATACAATCTTATATGTCAATTATAGTTCCATAAAGCTGGGAAAAAATCCGAATGTCATCATGGTTTGGATTTTTCTTTCTTACCCTCACTTTTCGTTTGTGCTATCATATCATATTTTATGTGTCCTTGTAAACCATGTGAAATTCATTCTGGAATAAAATAGAGAATTAATGAGTAAGGAAAATAATGTTTATAATAGATGCCCCACTCCAAATTTATACATGCATGTGGAGAGAGAGAGAGAGGAAAAAGGAACAAGGGCATACAACAATCATCGACATCGCAGCCGTCTCTAGTTAGGGATTGCTGGTCATTTTAATTTTATTTATTTAATTTTGTTTACATTTCCTGGGTTTTCTACACTAAATAAGTATTACTTCTTAAATCAGAAAAATAGTCAATGTTTTCAAGGAAATGAATTTCTGCACTAGCCCTGCCATCCCGCATCCCATCACTTGTCTCACAGGCCAGGTGGGCCAGGCCGACCCTCTTCAATCAAATCAGAGACATCGTGGGACATTCAGCTGTTGCAGAAAGTATCCCTCGCTTCCAGTGGCCTCCAGTACCAGCGTTAGAGCAACTGCCTAATGAACCAGCTGGGTCCAGCAGAGAAGGTAACCTCTGAAGCCGTTATGATCACTTATCGACTAATACAAGTGGGTTTATGGGTGCAGTGTGATGCTTCTGAGCTGAGCCTGCAGGCAGGACCTCCGACATACATCCTCACTCTGTCTTTGGCTAACTCTCGACTTGGAGCGAGTGACCTAACTTCTCAATTCCCTCATCTGAAAAGTAGAGCTCTAATCATCAGACTTCTCGAGATGGCTGAGGAAGGAAACGTGTTAGACTGCACCGTCTGAAATTGCTGTTTTTACAGGTCAAAAGTGAGCAAATATGTCAGTTTCTTGTGGTTCATCCTCCACATGGCCAGGGCTTAGCACAGCGCGGCTCGTGGCCAGAGCCCCTCATCTTTGGGGTGATCCTACCCCCATTTCACAGATTGGGTTGTAGTGGTGGAAAGTGGGAAGAAAGGGGGGCTGCAGGGGGGTATTGGGGAGGAACGAGGTGAATGGCGGGTGAAAGCTCTGGAAACGCAGCATTGCCGAAAGCTGGTCCCAGCCTCCCGCTTGTCATCTCAAGGCCACCTCCCAACGCCCCCACACACACCCCTTACCCTCCTGACCTCGTTAAAGTTACTTCCACATGGCAGAACTCCCCCATCCAATCTGAGCCCCAAGGGACCCACCTCTTGACCCCAGAGGGCTGGCGTCAGGGCAGGAACCCTGAGCCCTCCACCCCCATCTCCCTTTGGACACAGGGGGCCAAGGTGGCGGTATATGCTTCTTCGCACAGGGGAGAAGATGCAGGGGCTGTAATTTAAGCAACCTGGGTGTGATGCTCCCCTCGGCCCTAATTAACTCGGTTGCTGTGAGTTCCGTTGCACTGGGCACTGAGAGACCAAGTCCGATGAGTGGAGAGCCACTGGAAGCATTGTTGGGGTGCAGGGAAGGAGGAAGCCACCACTAGACAACCAGTTAGGGCCATTTGTTGCCAGGGGGTAATACAAAGTTGGGTGTTTCCTTTAGATATCAAATTCTGAATCAACGTTCTTTTCTAACAAAAGGTCTGCAGGCTCCAGCCAGAGCTGCCGATGCCCCCGCCCCTCTGATAAGGACTTTGGGTTTCTCAGTGCCATCCTTCAAACTCCCATCTAAATAGGAGTACAGGGGCTTCCCTGGTGGCGCAGTGGTTGAGAGTCTGCCTGCCGATGCAGGGGACGCGGGTTCGTGCCCCGGTCCGGGAAGATCCCACATGCCGCGGAGCGGCTGGGCCCGTGAGCCATGGCCGCTGGGCCTGCATGCCCGGAGCCTGTGCTCTGCAATGGGAGGGGGCGCAACAGTGAGAGGCCTGCGTACAGCAAATAAATAAATAAATAAACAGGAGCACACAGCAGGTGCACTGGGCGTTACAGGAGAAGGAAGATGGGGGTCAGGAGAAGCAGTGAGGGTGTCAGAGGCTCTTTCCTCCTTGGGTTAGTTCCTCCAAGAATAGCACCTTCAATTCACATTAAAAAGAAGATCTACGTGGCTTGTTTCATTTAATGCTCCAAACAGTGCTGTATGTAAGAGTGGTAAGTGAACATATGGGGTCAGAAGAGCTGAGGGCCATTCCCAAGTCCAAGGAAATAGGTGAGAGAGCCAGGACCCAAACCCACATCCACTGTTGCAAAAATCCATTCTCAAAAAAAATGGTTCTGAAGAACCTAGGGGCAGGACAGGAATAAAGATGCAGATGTAGAGAATGGACTTGAGGACACGGGGAGGGGGAAGGGTAAGCTGGGACGAAGTGAGAGAGTGGCACGGACATATATACACTACCAAATGTAAAATAGACAGCTAGTGGGAAGCAGCCGCATAGCACAGGGAGATCAGCTCGGTGCTTTGTGACCTAGAGGGTGGGATAGGGAGGGTGGGAGGGAGACACAAGAGAGAGGAGATATGGGGATATATGTATACGTATAGCTGATTCACTTTGTTATACAGCAGAAACTAACACACCATAGTAAAGCAATTATACTCCAATAAAGATGTTAAAAAAAAAATCCATTCTCTTTCCAAATTGCCACAAATCTGAAGGAGAATAATTGTTCTAGATTGGAGATTCCCAAACTAGGGTGTCAGAGACCAAATGATGGCAAGGACTACTTCCAAGTTATGGCAAGGACTCTGCTCATTCAGAGGGGACATCAAATGTGGGCCATTAACTTGAAAAGACAGAAGTATGACTGATGTCCCTAATCAACCATTCATTCATCAATCCAACTGTTATGTCCCACTATTTCTCAAACATCTGTGGATGTTATGATGATTAAGATACAATTTGTTGTATTGTTGCTTGCTATTGTCACCTGGTTGCTGTGGTAACAAGCAAGCCCCAAATTTCAGTGGCTTACAACAGGCAACATTTATTTCTCGCCCAGATTACATGCAGGCTGCAGGTTGGTTGAAGCTGGGTTCTGCTCTGCTCTGTGTGTCTCCCCGTTCTGGGACTCATCCTGAAGGAGCAGCCCCTACTGTGACGTGCTGCAGGAGACCTGGCCACACCAGGCAGTTGTATCTGAAGCTGCTGCCCATGTTGTGTCCCCACCACGGAGTGTCACCACATCACCTACAGGGGACACAGGAAGCCTCTTAGGAGAGGGAACAAAGAATCATGAACAATAATGCAACCTACAACTTTGTAGATTTTCCCAATCGGCAAATACTAAAGGTAGAACTACGATGAGGAAGACTTCCTAGTCAAAAAATTGGAAGGCTCCCTCTGGAGGGGATAATTTCAAGTCTACTTCTAAATATATCAACTGCCCAGCTGCCCAAGTTCTATCAGTAATTTGCTTTTTGTTTGTTTGTTTGCTTTTTATAAATTTATTTATTTTATTTTTTTATTTTCGGCTGCGTTGGGTCTTCATTGCTGTACTCGGGCTTTCTCTAGTTTCAGCAGGGGCTACTCTTCGTTGCGGTGCACGGGCTACTCATTGCGGTGGCTTCTCTTGTTGCGGAGCACAGGCTCTAGGCGCACAGGCTTCAGTAGCTGTGGCACACGGGCTTCAGCAGTTGTGGCTCGCAGGCTCTAGAGCGCAGCCTCAGTAGTTGTGGTGCACAGGCTTAAGTGCTCCGTGGCATGTGGGATCTTCCTGGACCAGGGCTCAAACCCATGTCCCCTGCATTGGCAGGCGGATTCTTAACCACTGAGCTACCAGGGAAGACCTCTATCAGTAATTCGTTACATGAACCAGGAAGGAAGGCAGAGTTTCCAAGATGGAATTCAATATTTAAATACTGGTTTTAAGGTTCTAAGGTCAACCTTAAGCTGTCCCCACGTGTATATGCCCTGAGGAACCTCTGAAGCAGCTTCAGGTGATGTAGTCCATGGGAAATGCCATTCATTGGCCTCCCTAAAAGGATGCTACAAAATGACTTCTGTTGATCAAATCTAGGCCAAGAGTCTTACAAAATGGGACAGAATCTGAAGAAGACAGCCATTCAAGAAATATCTATATCATGCAATGCGAGACACGAAGATGAATAAGAAACAGTGCTCATCTCCAGAGACCTTGCAGGAGAGCAGAGTCCACCACCCAGCCTCAGCTGATGAACCACACAAGGCTCCAAGGTCCAGGAGTTGGCCAAAGTTGTGCACACCAAGTCAGTGACCACAAAGGACTAGCCATCTTGACTCCCAATCTCTTTCTCTTACCATATGCATCCTTGATTAATGGACCTTCCATTCTAATTCCTTCATTTCATTCTGCATTACCTTTTCCTTCCCTACCACAAGGCAATGTGGTCCCTCTCCTTGGAAACAAAAGAGAAGTTGTGAGAAGAAACAACATGTACCCAGAAAGCAGGTGTCAGCTGTACATAGCCCAGAGGCATCAAACAAGGAAAGAGAATCCAGGAATTTTTTAAAAATTATGTAAATGATGAAAGCTGCCTTTTGCTACATCCTTTCCATCAGAACTCTAGGAGCATTTGTGGCTTTGATTAATGAGGCTATATCCAAGAGTGATATTCACGTTACCCAATAAAGACACCACGGGGTTGTTCCCGGCTCAATTTTGGCAACTTGCTCAATATTCAAACTGAGCTTTTTTTTTCCTTCTATCTTATCGGCCAGGTACAAAAGGATGTTGTTTAAATGAGAAAATCTCTTCATTCCTGTACGGTTCTAAACTCAGTGGGTTCTCTTTTCATCCAGGTGAGAAAAAGTTGCAATTTCAATGCAGAGAGCCCATCTGAATGCCCGCAGCCTGGGAGGTATAATGAACAAGCTTCAGTCTTGGATTGGTTCCCAGACCCGCAAGGCGAGAATGCTGTGGTGTCTAAACAGAAGTCCCTGGCTTTCTTTCAGTCCCTAGTCTTATTAGGTTTGACGCTCCTTTATTATGTTTTGTTCTGCATTTCTAAATCCCCTTTCTGAAGCATAATGCTGCAAACATGGGGTCTGCACGCCCAAGACCATTGTCCCTCAGTCGCCATGGTAACCCAAGCGCATCCACCAAGCACTCTCCTCCGATTGAAATAGCCAGCTGGGGCTCTGAGCTCGCACCTTGCACGCACCCACCCCAGTCAGTGACTGTCCCCACGGGGGTTTCGGTTTATGAGTCAGCGTTGGCAACAGCCAAAGGGGCCAGCACAACTCTGTTTTATCGACTTTATTAAAATACCTGGGATACACGTTCAATTGCTATTTATTGTTGTTTCACCTGTGACGAGAGGGGGACAGCCAGCACTTGACAAACAGGCTGAGAGGCTGTCAAGTTTCCCTCGGGTGTTGGTGGGTAACAGATGCCGAAATGTGGTTTCATAATAGTGTAATAAGACTTTGTACTTTTACAGCGCCTTTCATCAGGGCATCTCCGAGTCCCTCATTAGTCCCCGCAGCGCCCTGGGAAGGAGGTAGGTGGTGAACACGTCCTCCCGACATGGCAAGCACAAGGCAAGGGGAGGCCTCCTGCTAGCTGCCTACACATAAACAGGACACGGATCCACAAATAGGCCATTGGAGCCCCTGTCTGATGGAGTTGCTCTGATCATGTAATTATCCCACCATCGTGCCCATCATTTGCATTTTTAATTCCACTGATTAAACTTATGGCTTCTGTTTAGGGAGACTTGTCTCCACACATCTCAACCGTCTGAATGCCTGTGGCTGGCCCTCTTATGCATCAACCAGGCATCCTGATAGAAAGATTGAGGAAAACATTCGCTTGGTCCCTCTGTAAAACAGCACATGACCTATCCAAGCAGAATGGCATGGGAAATGGCAACGTCTATGGAAACACAAAACAAGACGTTCTGAACACCCCCGCTCCACGAGAGAGAAACCTTCGGTAATCTCTCAGTCATCTAAAAACTTCCTCCCAGGGAACACTGTCTCCCTTCTACACTGTTGGTGGGAATGTAAATTGGTACAGCCACTATGGAGAACAGTATGGAGGTTCCTTAAAAAACTAAAATTAGAGTTACCATATGATCCAGCAATCCCACCCCTGGGCATACATCCAGAGAAAACCATAATTGAAAAAGATACACGCAGACCAATGTTCACTGCAGCACTATTTACAATAGCCAAGACATGGAAGCAACTTAAGTGTCTATCAACGGAAGAATGGATAAAGAAGATGTGGAACATGCATATAAAAGAATATTTCTCACCATAAAAAAGAATGAAATAATGCCATCGGCAGCAACATGGATGGACCTAGAGATTGTCATACTGAGTGAAGTAATTCACACAGAGAAAGAGGAATATCATATGATATCGCTTATGTGGAATCTAAAAAAATGGTACAAATGAACCTATTTACAAAACCGAAATAGAGTCACAGATGTAGAAAACAAACTTATGGTTACCAAGGGGGAAGGGGGGGAATCAATAAATTGGGAGATTGGGGTTGACATATACACACTAGTATATATAAAATAGATAACTAATAAGAAGTTACTGTATAGCACAGGGAACTCTACTCAGTACTCTGTAATGACCTATATGGGAATAGAATCTAAAAAAGAGGGGATGGGACTTCCCTGGTGGCGCAGTGGTTGAGAGTCTGCCTGCCGATGCAGGGGACACGGGTTTGTGCCCTGGTCTGGGAAGATCCCACATGCCGCGGAGCGGCTGGGCCCGTGAGCCATGGCCGCTGAGCCTGCGCGTCCGGAGCCTGTGCCCCGCAATGGGAGAGGCCACAGCAGTGAGAGGCCCGCGTACCGCAAAAATAAATAAATAAGAGGGGATGTATGTATATGTATAACTGAATCACTTTGCTGTACAGCAGAGACTAACACAACATTGTAAATCAACTACACTCCAATAAAAATTAATAAAAAAAAAAATAAAAACTTCCTCCCCACCCCAAATCACATGTCATTCTCTATTAAGAGTGGGTGGACCTTAGATGGTGTCTAACTCCAACACCTCCACCTTCAGATGTGGCAACTGAACCCCAGAGGGAATTCCCAATTAACTCCAAGCCCCACAGCTAGTCAGTGGCAGAGGGGAGCTCAGAGATCAAATGTTCCACCCAACTGGTTCACAACCCCCATCGATGTTAACTGGACGATCCTAAAAAAACTCATGTGGGAAGATTCATACAGAGTGTGTTGCCCTTGAATAATAGCATATAAGCACCATGCTAACAGGGATTTTGTCTGTTTTGTTCCCAGCTGTATCCCAGAGAAGAGAGCCTAGTATATAATGAACTCTCCATAAATTTTTACTGATGATCAAACATCTGCCTTCATGCTACAACGGGCAAGGAATCAGGAAATCCATCTGAGCCTCCGTCTCTCCTTCTGTGAGATGACGTCACCATCTACTTCCTGCTTGGTTCGTGGGGCTCTGGATCTTGCCATACCCTTTGCCTGGACAGATTTTTCCCATTTAGAATTCAGCTCAAATGTCACCTCCTCAGAGAGGTCTTTCTCGGCCTGCATGTTTATAGTTGACCACTTTCATCCCAGTCTTTCCTTTTCACTTTATTCCTTTTTATTCCCGTTTTATTTTCGTTGTGGTCATTATGAATATTGCTCGTTCTACAACTCCCTCCCCCACTATGATAAGCTCCATGGGGTCAAGGGTTTTTGTCTGTCTGGTTCACTACACTATTCCCAGGACCTAGACCAGTGCCTGACATGTGGGAGATGCTCAATACATATTTGTTGAAGTAATCAGTATAGAATGAAAAAATACTGAAAGAGAAAGTGCTAAACATCATAGAAACAGAAGTATTTGTTTCAAAACTAAAGATGTTTACTATTATTGTATTACCCATATTTATCAACATTAGCAGCAAACTGGAGCTTCTTTTTTTTTTTATAAGTATTTGTGTACATTTTTATTATTTCCTTAGGAAAGTTCCTTGTAAGAGGAATGAGCAGATAAAGGGTATAAAGAATTTTAAGGCTTTTAATACAAATCGCCGATCTTGGGTCCACTTTTGTTTATTTTTACATTATGATCAGTACCAGAAACACACATGTATCCCTCACCCAACTTAAGTAAAGCAATGCCAACAGTCAAAGCCTTCTGTACGTACTTCCCATTTCATCCCCTCCCTCTTTCCAGAGGACCCCACTATGCCAAATTTGGTATTTGTTATTCCCATATATTTTTATATTCATATAAAAAATTAATCTGCACATATAGAGATGCTTTCCATGTATTCATATTTTATATAAATGAAATCATACTATATGTATCCTTCTGCCACTTTTTTTTTTAAGATTTTTTTGATGTGGACCTTTTTTTAAAGTCTTTATTGAATTTGTTACAATATTGCTTCTGTTTTATGTTTTTTTGGCCGCAAGGCATCTTAGCTCCCCAACCAGGGATCGAACTCATACATCCCTGTAATGGAAGGCGAAGTCTCAACCACTGGACTGCCAGAGGAGTCCTTCTGACACTGATCAACATTACATTTGTGAGATTTATCTGTATTGATACATGTAACTCAGGTTCATTGACTTTTTTTTTTTAATTTTTTTTTAACATCTTTATTGGGGTATAATTGCTTTACAATGGTGTGTTAGTTTCTGCTTTATAACAAAGTGAATCAGTCATACATAAACATATGTTCCCATATGTCTTCCCTCTTGCGTCTCCCTCCCTCCCACCCTCCCTATCCCACCCCTCCAGGCTGTCACAAAGCACCAAGCCAATATC
Organism: Delphinus delphis; assembly: GCF_949987515.2. Lineage (NCBI taxonomy): Eukaryota > Metazoa > Chordata > Mammalia > Artiodactyla > Delphinidae > Delphinus > Delphinus delphis. The sequence goes on along the minus strand of NC_082689.1, from coordinate 30,074,842 downwards.
CCTGTGCCATGCGGCTGCTTCCCACTAGCTATCTACCTTACTACGTTTGTTAGTGTGTATATGTCCATGACTCTCTCTCGCCCTGTCACAGCTCACCCTTCCCCCTCCCCATAACCTCAAGTCCGTTCTCTAGGAGGTCTGCGTCTTTATTCCTGCCTTACCCCTAGGTTCTTCATGACATTTTTTTTTCTTAAATTCCATACATATGTATTAGCATACGGTATTTGTCTTTTTCTTTCTGACTTACTTCACTCTGTATGACAGACTCTAGGTCTATCCACCTCATTACAAATAGCTCAATTTCGTTTCTTTTTATGACTGAGTAATATTCCATTGTATATATGTGCCACATCTTCTTTATCCATTCATCCGATGATGGGCACTTAGGTTCAAACTGGAGCTTCTTACACCCTCTTTGGACTTAAACAAATTTCCAGAGTTGATATGTGTGTACAAAACACATCCCTACAATATCTTCCTTGTTCCAAGCGATCTCGCAGTTGGTGTTCTCGGTGTTTGTCTTGGCCTCCGGGCTTTATTAATGTAATTATAGACTCAAGTCACCAGTTGGGTGTATAATTGGGTGGATGGGATTATCTATATAGAACTAATTGCTGAAAAGTAGGGCAGGGTCAGAGATGCCCAAGAAATCAGCTGGCCCAACTGGTCCATTTTCTAGATGTGGAAACTGAGGCCCTGGCAAGTTAAGGGATCTGCCCTAAGCCACCACATGGCTGATCTGGGGAGATATCGGAGGACTTCAAAGGAACAAGTCTGCCCCTTTGATATAGATGGAATTTAAGTTCAATGAATGTCAATTAAACTGACTTCAGTTAAACATGTTGTCAAGGAGAGCTCCTCTCCCTTCAAACTATAAGAATCGGCACCCACAGCAAAACCATCCTCAAGGGGGACCTGTCACTCAGTGTCATCCAAAAGGAACACAGGTACAGTAGAAAACGTGGCACTAAACATCCCATGCATACTCTCAGAATCCTTCCCACTCTTTCACACAGGAAGTACTATCCTACAATAGTCCTTCACCAATATGCTCCTCTTACTGTAAACAAACAAACAATAAGAGTTCCCCCAGTGCTAAGAACATAGTCGCTAAGCAGATGCACTGAGTCCTTTGCTGGACACTGGGAATAAATAGATGAAAAGACGTGCGCATTGCCTATGAGGGCTTAAAGGCCAGAGAAGAGACGGGTGCTTATTCTAATTCCCCATGCTGCAAGGCAGACTTCACAAGGGCAGGAACCCTCCTGCACTGTTGGTGGGAATGTAAATTGATACAGCCACTATGGAGAACAGTATGGAGGTTCCTTAAAAAACTAAAAATAGAACTACCATATGACCCAGCAATCCCACTACTGGGCATATACCCTGAGAAAACCATAATTCAAAAAGAGACATGTACCACAATGTTCATTGCAGCACTATTTACAATAACCAGGACATGGAAGCAACCTAAGTGTCCATCGACAGATGAATGGATAAAGAAGATGTGGCACATATATACGATGGAATATTACTCAGTCATAAAAAGGAACAAAATTGAGTTATTTGTAATGAGGTGGATGGACCTAGAGTCTGCCATACAGAGTGAAGTAAGTCAGAAAGAGAAAAACAAATACCGTATGCTAACACATATATATGGAATCCAAAAAAAAAAAAAAAAGGTTCTGCTGAACCTAGTGGCAGGGCAGGAATAAAGATGCAGGCGTAGAGAATGGACTTGAGGACACAGAGGGGGAAGGGTAAGCTGGGACAAAGTGAGAGAGTAGCATTGACATATATACACTACCAAATGTAGAATGGATGGCTAGTGGGAAGCTGCTGCATAGCACAGGGAGATCAGCTTGATGCTTTGTGACCACCTAGAGGGGTGGGATAGGGAGGGGGGGAGGGAGGCTCCAGCAGGAGGGGATATGGGGATATATGTATACTTATATCAGATTCACTTTGTTGTACAATAGAAACTAACACAGCATCGTAAAGCAATTATACTCCAATAAAGATATAAAATAAATAAGTAAGTAAATAAATAAAATATTCGTTGAATGAATAAATAATGAAAATCTTGCTGAGGAAGTTGGAGACAGCTTTACAGAAGACATTAGATTGAGCTGAGTCTTAAAGAAATTCTTTCTTGAAGGAAGAGTCCAAACATCCCAGTGGTAGAAGAGAGCCTTCTGGAATGCTCGGGGCCCACGCAGGTGGTGTGATTGGATGCTGGGAGAGAAGGACACGTAGGTCGAGGCTGGGTGGTGAAGGAACTTGTACCCCATCTTAAGGAATCTGGAGTTTGAATTTTTATCTTATAGGTGAAAAATTTTGAGCAAAACGTTTGCATTTTGGAAAAGCCCAGATAAGCAGCACTTAGCAAAGCTCACCAGCCCCACCACTCCCCAGGCCTTTAATCCTGAAGCCTTTAATCATGTGGTATCTACAGCAAACACCTCCCATTCCGATCCAGTCTTCCCATCGTCTCTGCTGAGAAGCTCTCCTGAACCATGTCCCGCTCATGGGGAAGAGAGACCTGTAAGAGCCCACCTGTGGGATTAGTCTTTGGCTGGCTTTTAAGCTTTGTGCATCAGTTCCTAGTCTGGATTCTCCTGGAAGCAGGCACTGGGACAAGGACTTGAGAATAAACGGGCTGCTGGGAATGAGACCGGGAAGAATAAGCCAGCCGCTGCGGAGAGCGAGACACAGAAGGGAAAAACAAACAACAATGGGTGACCTGCGCGTGAGCTACCACGGTGAGGCGCTGCAGCTCAGCTCCACGAGAACCTTGTAGACCGAATCTCGGAATCGTCCCCGGGAAGGCCAAGAAAGTCCATCAACTCCTAACCCTCTGGCAAAGAATTACTGGGGAGTGGGCATTAAATTCCAGGCACCTGGGGTCTGCGCTGCGCTCTGACTGACAGAGCCCTCAGACAGGGAAGCAGAGAGACGTGGGCATCTGCAGGAGGGAGCTGTCCGCGTGCACAGGGGCCACCTCTGTGGCTGCAGGGGAGCTAAGAGGTGGCAAGGGGATGAGGGCATCAGCAGCGTCCTCTGTACCTCCTGCACCACCAGGCGTTTGTGTCCTTTTAAAAAGACGGTGGCAGGGACAATACAGCACTATGCGTTCACAATTCTATTTCTTCTTGGGCACCCAGGAAGCCCACATGTCACAGGCTCCCTTGTAGTTAAGCCACCTCATCTGCCCCGTATAAGATGGACAAAAGTGATATAAGGTCACTTCCAGGTCTGGCCCTTAAGAACATCCCCTGTGAACCTCCGGTCTGCTTTCCCTTCCGTGACTAACTGGAAGGCCATGTGTTTAAAATGGTATGTTATGACTTTGTTAAATGAACGTGTGTTAAGCAGAGCACGGGGCACCGGATGGTGAGCCAATGTTCAACAACAGACCACAAGAGAAATTGAAATAGACAAGTTCATCACTCACCAGTCCCAAGGGACCACACAGAGCACAGACAGGCAGAGCGCAGAGAGCACCTGCGGCAGGACCTGGGGCACATGCCTTTACTAGGGTGCATGGGTGGAATGGGTTGAGGCTCCCAGGTTAGGGCTGGATTCATCAATTCAACCTAAAAGACTGCAGGCTTGGTAAGCATGAGGCACACAGATGTTGGGAGGGGAGGGAGACTGTTGATCGCAAGGGCTATGGGAGAAGACATACCAAGAAACTTACATTTGCCTGTGACTCTGCAGGCTGCCATCTAAGGCATGTGCTTGCATGAAGGGGCTGGTATCAGTTTAAGGTCCTTGCAGGCTGACGGAGGCAGAGGCAGGAATAACATGGAGTGAAATTAGCTAAACTCTCGGTATGGTAGGAACACAAGTCAGAAGGAGTATTTATCCCTGAGTCCCCACGTGGAGGAGCCCACCAAGGAAAGCCACTCACATCACACCAGACCATGGTGTGAATGAGAAATAGACAGTTGAACCGAGCCCCTCAGATGTGCAGGCTTATTTGTTCCCGCAGTAGAGCCCAGCCTATCCTGACTAATACGGCACATACTTGGGCTCTGCGGAGAATCTCTGCATGTCCCACCAACATGTTCCTTTTCCCCTCTTCCCTTCATAACTTGAAAAGTATAGTTGAAGGCAATATTAGGACTTGGAACGGTGTGCTTAAGTTTCAAGGAATAAATATGCTTTGCTGAGTGATGTTCTTGCAGTTTGCAATGAATTCATGAAGCCCAGATGGTGTAATAGCCTTGATAGCATCTCCCAAGGGCCCCTGCCCACTTTAAGACATCAGTTTGGGCGGTAGGGCTCAGCTGCCCACCCCCTCCACATAACAGATCTAGAGAAACTACCAATTACTGCTTAACTGCCTTGCACGCAGAAGCCCTCAGGGTCAGAGGATGACATCCTGAAGGACCATTTGCAATGATTATGTAATTAATATTATCATGATGTATAACTGCATGTAATGGTTTTCATAGACAGAGACCTTTTCGTCCCAGGCTATTCGTCAAAGCAAGGTGGTTTCTGGCTCTTCCTGAGTGACATTCAGGGGCATCCTTTGGCAACATTGTTTCTAGTTTTTATTGCGCATCTTTAAGTCTTTTCTTTGAAATCCATGGGCCCTGGAAGTTCTTGAACTAGGTTTTGTGGCTCTATGTCCCCTTCGTGGTCTTTAAAACCATCAGTTTACACAAATGCTTGATCATGGGCATTGACTCCTCCCAAAGTCAACTCAGATTTATTGACTGAGAAGGACATAACTGACCGAAACTTCACCCAGCTCAATATTTGCCCAGAGACAATAAATCTCAACACGGACCCAAACCGAAAGTCGATGGATATGTATTGTTACGAACTTCCTCTTGACAAGAGTAATCAATTGGGTATGGATTTTGAAATAATTTTATTTTGATTGGAGTGTGGGACTGGCTTGACGGTGCCGGCTGAAAATAAAGGCTGGAAGGTATGATAGGAACAGTTTGCTCCTTGTCATCCCATAGTTAAATGCGGTACTGTGAACAGCACTTAAAAAAGAAAAAAGACCCTGTCATCTGTCAGGCATCCAGAAGGGCTGCTTTATGTGAGATGATGTCATCATAATGGCAGAGTGTGTTAAGCCCTCTGCGAATCCCCACCGGGTATTTGTCCTGCATGAGAATCAATTACAGAAAAGATAAATGGTGCATTAGAAGTGTCTTTTGGCATAGCTCTCACTTCTGATATATGTTGTTCTGCTGAGCAACAAACGATTTAGATAAACCTCAGGGTCATGTTTGGACCAGAGAGATGTTTTTCATCAGCCAGAGAGTGGCCATCCTGATAAGAGAAACAGCAGCTTGTGGAAAATTGTGAAGCAGCCGCGTCCCCGGGGCAGCCTGAGCGGGCTACCTGGGCCGCCTGGACTAGGCCGAAAGCCCTGTGGATGTTACAGGAAGCCACGCCAGCATCCAGGCCGAGGGCGGGCGATGTCTCTTCCATCATCTCCCAACTACAGCCCCTCGGAGTCCACTGGGCCGTTATGGCTATGAACTGTGGTTACACCTCAAGGAGGGACCCTGGAGAGTGCATCTCCCCAGCACAAATATGGCAACCAGCTGAGTTGTGATATTTCCCCCCTGGGTCTGTGTTACCAGCTGATGTCCTGTCCTGGCCACACCTCTTGTTTTCCCTGAGACGTCTTCACAATGTCACTTGTGACAAGGGAGAGCGTGTCCATTCATGCCTCCTTCGGGTCACCTCGGCATCCACTTATGTGTCACTGGGTCCTCAGACCCGTTGCACTGGGACTGTCACCACCCCAGGGGGTGCAGCGCAGCCGGGCCTGCGTGTACTGCAGCAACGTCATCTTTCTGTCATGCAACCAATGTCATCCTTCTGTCATTCAATCCAGTGCCTGCAGTGGGCTCTCATTTAGGGCCTTGTCCTTTTAGGACCTCACCGCAGCCTCAGAGACCTGTGACATTCATGTTTTTATTCCAGAATCTTCACTGTATTTAGGGGACTCGATTGCCTTCCTTGGAAAAGGCTGTCCTGCATATTTTCATAAAGAGAAATTCAAGTTATCGCCTCTTTACACTAGGAAGCTTTCCCAGCACTCCAACCAGGGGCGTCTTCTCCATTCTTACATACATGCTGTAGATACAGAGAGTCACATCATAATCACCCAGTGATTTGTCATCTCTGTAGCCTGAAACAGTAAACGCTATGAGAGATGATTTTCACCTTATTACCAATTGTAAGCATGACTCTTACTACCAGTTATAGGTATACACTCAACAAGTGCTTTAGGAATAAATGAAAAGGTCTTAGGATATTAAATGTCTATGCCCATACTTTTCTACCAGGGTCTATTACGGTTGGATTAAGAACTTCAGAGATTAGCTTCTGTTTTCCCCCATTTCTCAGAGTATGAGCCACAGAGTGGCAAAATGTAAGGACCACTTCAGGGGCCCAGAGTCTCAGGCCTGGTTGCCATCTCTGGAGTATGTAGGGTGTGAGTGTGGACCAACCAGACAGAAGGGAATGGACCATAAGGGTGACGGATTCCAGGCCAATAAACACTGCTTTTTTGCTTGTGAATTTTTTCCTTCTTTCCAGAAGGTGGACCTGACCAACAGCAATGAAGTCAGCAAGAAGGGGGAGACCACTGTAAATCAGAAGCACCTGGCAAGCGTATTCTGGCCCCGCATCCCCACCAAACTGCATCCAAGTCCCCTCTCTGCTCGCAGTTGCTCTGTCCCAGAGTTGCCCTCACTGCATTAGGACACCTGATTATTCCCCTGCATGTGCCTTTACCCATGTTTAACCGGCTGATGTTCTAAAGCTAAAGTTGGGGTTTTTTTTAATAGCTCTATTGAGTTACAATAGACATATAATATCGCACGTATTTTAAGTGTACAATTTGGTAAGTTTTATATATGTGTGCGTGTGTATGTTCATAAAACCACTACCACAATCAATATAGTGAACATACTGATCACCTCCCAAGGTTTCCCCATGTCCCTTTGTTACCCCACCCTCTTCCCAGCTTCTCTATTCTCAGGCATCCACTGATCTGCTCTGTTATTATCGATTGGTTTGCATTTTCTTGAGTTATATATAAATAGAATGATACAGTATGTGATCTTGTTGACTGTCTTCTTTCACTCCACATAATTATTCTGAGCTCCATCCATGTTGTTGCACGTATTAATAGTTTATTTTTAAATAAGGTTTTTATAAAACTAACCTGAAAGTTTAGGGGCCTCCTAAAAATTGGAAAAGATTGGGTTCCTCAGATATTTTATATCATAAACTGCCTGGATTTGTTCCAGAAATGGCAATCCTGATATCAGCAGGAAGCCAACAAAAAGGAAAGACTCAGAACAGGAAAGGGGCAAATTACAAATGGAGATGAACAGTTAAGAGAGCAGAGAGAAGGAGCTGGAAACATCTCCTGAATTTCCTTCTGTCTGTAACTCTCTCCCCCGCAGTACTCCCCCGCGATCCACTGTCACCGATTCATCCTCATCTTTCACTGAAAGTATCTCCACTTCCCTCTTCTTCCAAATATCCCACCTTCGCTATAAATAAAGCCTTTTGTTTTTATCACCCACCTTTAGCCGAGCAAGAGAAAAAGTGAAATTCCCTCCTACTCCATCTCACTGGAAACCCCACTGATGCTGTGTTTAGAGTTTTGAATCCACGGTGACTTGAGACAAATCTTTCCTTTTCAAATTCCCATGTAATGATGCCAGAGCCTGGCTTCATCTGCCTTCCCAGCCACATCTCGGAGACCTCAGCCCAAGTCGGGAACATTACGCATTGGTTAGAAAGCACGCTAATCCCAATATGTCATCCAGGGAGCCAAGGATAGATGCCGTGTCAAGTGGAGGCTTCTTTTGAGTTTTACTCTCTGTAAGGAAATACTGGGCTGGCCAAATAGTTCATTCGGGTTTTGTAACATCTTATGGAAAAACCCAAATGAACTTTCTGGCCAGCCCAATACCTGTAAAAGTATACTTCCCTTCGTCCTAACAACCCAGCTCTGGGCACCATATCCACTCATAGGCTGCTACTCTTCCAGCCTCAGTCCTATCAGCCTAGAAGAGTTGCTTCTCATGCCCCAATTGCCTTTTGAAACCCTTCAGTGTTACACATTGAAGCCCTCCCTTCTTGGCTTCTGCTGTACAGGCCCCTAAATCCCAGAAGACTGACTGCAGTGAGAATTCCAACTTTCAGCAAGCTATGCGAGAGACACTGGGTTTGCTATTTGTTTTGTGAAAAGTCCATTTATCCTCCGTGTTTGTTCCAGGCCGGCTAGCATAACTCACCTATTTAATGGGCATACTTTAATGCACTAAATAGCTCAGATTCCAAAACTATGGCGGAAGGCAGAGCAAAATGCTTCCCTTGTAGATAAAGAAGGCGCCACTCCAATTATTGTAAAACCTGGACATGAATTGCCAGGCCTAAAGCAATCCTTCATCCCGACTAGCGGTGAGAGTCCGGCCATTCCTTCACCCCTCTCCTCGCAAGTGGAGGGCTCTTTTTCCCTCCCACCCCCCTAAGCGTCCTGTGTCAAGAAGTTACTCAGGCTCCTAGCAGGAGGTCTAATTACCTGTGACTTAACTGGTCATGCTGTAGCTGTGCAGAGCGGCAGATATTCTGACGAGTCTTCAAGAACCCTTCTCTACCAGGTCCTGACCTGTCTTACCTAACTTATCTTCTGCATCCCTCAAGCCCTCCTTCCGGACCATGAAAACCCCATGGGCTTTTCTTCCCTTGGTTCCTTTTTGACACTGTCTCCTTCACCCGGATCACCTCCTTGGTCTTCACCTCACCATCTTTGCCTACTGAAAACCTGTGCATCCTCGAAGTCCTAGACCTGAGTGCTTCCTGGTCCCTGAGGCTCTCATAAATCCCCCAGCCCCAAGTGATTTCTTTCCCTTTTCTTCGTAAAGCACTTAGTTCATTCCATAAATATGGAAGTTGTCAGATTCTGCCTTGATTGTAGCCAGAGCAGCCTAGATGTCCATCACCTCGGGGCTGACGTGTCAGAGGACCTCTGGGCAGGCACCATGCTTTCACATGGATTAGTGCACTTAATCCTCAGAGAACTGTCTACGTTCCAAAAACGTTATTTAACTTGTCTAAAGTCATAGAGCTAATAAGTCATAGATTTGAACCTAAGGCAGTTTGACTCTTGCACTTCACCAAGGGACTAGACTGTAAGCTCTTAAGAAGAACAGCTCTGCAGACCTTACAATGTGCCTTCCCTGTGTGTAACAGTCACATACACCACACACACACAAAATCCAACTTTTATAAATATTTATTTTATATTTACATGTAACTAGATATAGATATATCTCACATAAATAAAATTAATGAGTGGAATATGTATTAGTTTCCTGTGGCTGCCATAACAAATCATCGAAAGCTCGGTGCTTGAACAACAGAAATTCTTTCTCTTGCAGTTCTGGAGGCCAGAAACCTGACCTAGCTCTCACCGAGCCAAAATCCAGGGGTTGGCAAGGCCACGCTCCCTCTGGAGGCTCTGGAGAAGAATCCACGCCGCTTAGCATTGCCTTGTTTGTGACCACATCACTCCCATCTCTGCCACACGGCCTTCATTTCTGTTTGCTTCGCTCATGTAAGGACACTCGTGACTGCACTTAGGGTCCGCCCAGATAACCCAGGGTAATGTCGTCATCTCAAGATCCTTCACTTAATCACATCTACAAAGATCCTTTTTTCCAAAAAAGGCGGCGTTTATAGGTTCCAGAGAGTAGAACACGCTAACTTTGGGAGCCATTGTTCATCCAAGTATGATACCCAACCTTGGTTCTCATTCCTAAGTCACAGGTGTCCATTAGCAGCTGATCTTACAGATTAACTTGCTCCATACTGAAATTAGACTTTTTAGGAACCACCTCCTCTGTCCCTGAAGTACGGAGAAGCACTAAAAACAACCAGAATTTCACAAAGGACTTTAGGAGAAGCTGGATTTCAATCGTGAAAACTATAGTCTTCGATAGAAAACAGAAACAGAGCTCATTCCCCTCAACAAACATATTGTAGGTCACATTTTTATGGCTGAATCAACAAAATACTCTCATAAACTACACTTATGTGCAACACAAACTGTTTCAGAAACACTCCTGCTGCCAAGATGAGAAGTAAACATGGCCCGTTCCTTACCCTAGCGTCTCAGAAAATTCTTTCCCATGTAGCTCAAGGTTGCCTGTGCTAACAGCAGGGATAGCATATCATCCTCCAGTGACCAGCCGGCTCCGCCTCTGTTAGGGGCCCAGAGAATCTCAGAGCAGAGAGCATGAAACACATCAGGGCTCCGTGGAAGAAACCCCAGACAGCTGTTGTCGGAGGGGGTTCTAGAAGCATCTTAACGAGGGCCAATCTGAAATCGCACGCTTACGTGGAGCCCACCGGCCTCTGACAACCTCATTGCATGAGTCTTTGCTAACAAACCCTCCTTTTGGGAAACAACTTCACTAGGAGATGTTCAGACATGGACAATGTCCAATAGGCCTTTGGTCAATATGATTTTACGGTTTATTTAGAAACGGCTAAATAGCTGTTAAGCTTCCCTCTCTCTGGCCAGCATCCCTGCCTTCCCTCCTTCATATAAGTCAGGCATGCATTCGCTCCCTCCTTCTAAAACTCTCAGACACATAAACAACACGCTCTCTGTGGTTTCATTGCTCCATGATGGAGAGGAAACATCATGATGTTTCCACCTCTGCTGAGCGTTAAGAATTCAGTCGCAACCACGAATGTGAGCTGACCGGCCCCCAGTGACAAGACTCCAGCCCTTATAAGCCAAATGAGCTCTCTCTGCACTGAGATGCAGCCAGGGGCGTGGGGGAGGGGCGTGGAGGGGGTCCTTTCTGATCCATTCTCTGTTTCAAACAGCTCGATAAAATTGAGACAATTAGAAAGCTTTCTTTGCTTGGTGACAGTTCAACCAACTTGTTGTATTTCTGCTGGGTTGGCACTAACTGGCCAGCCGGGCTCTTAACCACGTTTTCTACTCTCAGTCCAGGAAGTCTAAGTAAACACAGCCAGAGCTGCCGTACATGCTCCCTGCGGACCCTCTGGGTGAGGCAGGAAGTCCCCTCCAGGAGCAGATTTCAGTGGTTGCTGGCTGGATGGCCATTTTGATCAGGAGCCAGCCCTGGCTTCTCTTCCAATGTCACGCTTGGAGGAAACTCGGCAGCCGTGACACCTCTCCTGGGACACTGTCATCCAACTGTTACACAGAACATGGATTTGCCTGACAAGCCTGAAACAGCAAAAGGTTTTTCTCCCAAATCCTTTATCTATGCATCCCAAGAAGGTTTCCGTTAGTATAGAGCTATATTTTATACCACTTGGCATGTTGGCAATTCTCTCCTTCTCTAACCTGTGATTTAGAATAACCGTATGTAAGGATGTGAAGTTAACACAATAACCAAATTCCATCTTAGTATGAACAAGAGAGAAAGCAGAGATTTTCACAGCCCACTCCATTAAAACTCACAAACTCAAGGATGGTCACTTTTTACCTTTTGAGTCACAGAACAAATCTCTATTAGCTAAAAGAACAAAGATGATGTTCTCAGCAGTTTAAAAGTATGATCTGAAATTCAGAATCCAATTCATTAATTTCTTCACTCACTGGAATAGAGGAAATAGAGGGTTTCTTCCATCTCTTAGAGAACATGAAACTCTTTAGTTCCTTCTTGGTCACATCTATTTATCATGCAAATGAAGGAGTCTTCCATTTCACCAAAAGCGCAAAATGTCAGTGCTTACCCTGCATGCTGTATTCCTGCAGGGACTCACGGGAAAGAAGAGAGGGGAGAGAGAGATGGGAAGTGGCAGAAGGCGTGGGGAGAAGAAAAGATCCAAAGTCTCAAGGAAGCTGCTGACTATTAAATACATTGGCCTTTGTTAGATAATTCTTCTCATTCCAAATATTTGCACATTGATACAGAGAACACACCCTATTAAGTCCAGCAGACAGGATGGTCTTCTATAAACAACCTAATGGCTTTTTTTTTTTTTTTTTTTTTTTTGCGGTACGCGGGCCTCTCACTGTTGTGGCCTCTCCTGCTGCGGAGCACAGGCTCCGGACGCGCAGGCTCAGCGGCCATGGCTCACGGGCCCAGCCGCTCCGCGGCATGTGGGATCTTCCCGGACCGGGGAACGAACCCGCATCTCCTGCATCGGCAGGCGAACTCTCAACCACTGCACCACCAGGGAAGCCCTTTAAATATATTTTTATCATAATCTTGTAGCTAAAGGTTTAGCTCCAATTTGTGGAAAAATGTCTCCCACGTAACCTATTTGGAAAATAAAGTTTGAAAAAAGAACAAACCTTATTATCGAAACAGTTACCAAATCAAACTTACTTGCAGTCAGAAAAGGTCTAATTTTATCTCAAACAAATGTATTAATAAAAGCGCTCATGAAAATTCCCTTTGTTCTGTATTCTAATTCTAAAATGGATGACTGGAAGGATAGATGGACAGACAGATGGACGGATGGATGGATCAGAGTCCCATCATGAGCTTGTCACCTGGATGACATAAGTTGTCATCTCCTTCAAAAATTTTTTAAATTGTGGCTAGAAACAATGAACTGTACAAATAAAATTTACCATTTAACATTTCTATGTGTACAGTTCAGTAGCGTTAACTACATTCAATATTATCCAGTCCCTAAGAATGTATAACATATATACCTACACTCTCATTCCACATCCCCCCCAAAAAAGATAAGTAAAGAGATTAGCATATGATCTGGTAACAGGTGTAATGAAAAATTAAAATATACCAAGATGAAGGAATGAAATTTTTAACACCCCCCAGCAGGGCAGGGGTTCATTCCCTGCCCCTTGCATGCCTTATTAATGATAATGACCATTTAACCATGTCCCCCGGTAGTGGGGGAAACATCTTGTTCCCATTCATTAGGTCACAATAACTTTTTTGTTCGCCCAAAGTGCTTGGGATAAGGTTCAGTGCATAGTGTCACTGACAACCTTGCTAATTGAAATCCCATCTGAAGCCCTGCACCTACATAATGGAGACCAGCCGAACAATCTCATGCCTTTCCTAACATCTACTTCCTGCTCCCATCCTGAGCTCTTGTACGTAATCCAGCCCCAAGCCCATGTTCTGAAGGGCTTAGATAACTCAGCAATTGAGTGCCACTGTGACCCAAGATTTGCAGAAGAAAATTAAATGTTTGTTGAATGAACGCATACAGGCATGCAGGAATGAATAGAGCAGGGAACAACTGGAAAAAGAACGGAAGGCCACAAAAAGAGTTTGGGTCCCCTGGTGCCAAAGAAAGTCAGAATGACACTCAAGTGTTTTCATCTTTCTTGTTAAGCACAGCCATGACTTGGTCAACGCTAATTAAGTACTCAACAATAGCTAATGAAGTGTTCAATACAACTAACTAACCTTACATCCTGACCTCAGAAAAGATCAAACCATGCAATGACCCAACTCCATAGCCAGGTAGAAAGTCTCAAGAACTTTTCCTCAGATATCCTTCAACAGAATGGGCACCCAGCGCCCCCTACACTTCAGACTCGGAAATTGTTTGGATTTGTGTTTTCCTGCCCGGTGGATGGCCATGTGCATCCGTCCTCTAACCAAATGCTTCATGCCGTACCCAGTGAGTCTGCTCTGCCCAGCCTTCACCGAGGGGCTTCCGCTCACCCATCCTCCCCCTCTGCTCAAAGAAACACCCAATCACCCCACACTCTGACCTACTTGCAACACTACGATTCACTGATTTGGACAATTAATCACATCCTTAAAAATGAAGAGGCGCTAAGCAGATGCCAGGGAGAAATGAACATGACAAAACGTTCCACAAATTGTGGGGAATCCTCTTAGAAAGAAGATTTTGTCTGTGCCACCTCTGTCCCTGCATCATTTCACACCTGTATCTCAGGTTACAACTAAGTAAGTCAGTTGTGTTGCCGTCAACCAAATTTCAGCAGACTTTGAAGTGTTGATTGCGTCTGGAGGTTGCCTGAGATAAGTTAGTTTTTAGCACCTTGGCCTATCATAAAAACACCCTCTCAAATCCCAGTATTTTTCCTCTCCTCACATAATGACTTCAGAATGTATTATTGTTAAGAAACTCCATTCTCTCTGCCAACAAGTCCCCAGAGGGAAGCTCGAACAGAAGAAGTTTTTACAGTCACTTCGTGAGACACTCACTCATCCACTGGACCTAATCAAGTGTTCCAAGACATGGCCCATAGCTGACACCCTGAGCTATCCTATTTGTATGTATGCTTTTGCTCTTCCTTCCCTTTAAAAAGATATGGCAAAAACCTATGCTTTTTCTTTCACGGCAGAACAAAATGGGCACGAAGAAGGGACTGTTTTTGTGGGAGTGCTAATAGAGATTCTGGCCTGTAAGTAGCAAGACTTTACGGGGACCAGGGGACTAATTAACAGGTCAGCCAGATAATGCACTAATGCAGGAGGCTGTGTATTTAAAAACCAGGGCTGAGCATGTACTGCAGGCTGCTGCTGATCTTACAGCTGCTCTCTTGGCCCCATGGAAGGGCATTCGCATGGGGTGGGGAGTGGAGATGACCTCAGTCCCAGCCCCAATTAATGCTTCCCCTTCTCCTCCATAAATCACGAGATATATATTGAAGTGAAGACCTTTCAGAGGCCTGCATTTGGAAGCCGTGATCTTCTTGATAGTTTGGTGAACAGTTCAAGGAGCATATCGGCCACTTAGCACAGCCTGAGAGACACACAAGATGATGGTCTTGCCTTCTCAGACTTTACATTCCATGGAAAGGGGCCCAAGGTCCACTTTCTCTGTGTGTCAGTATCTCTCGTGTGGAAGGTTGAGTCTGTGTGCGCATGTGCATCTGGCCTCCCTTCAAACAGAAACTTCTGTGAGCTGGCAGGCTTGCCCACTGGCTATCATCGTCCCTGATGGGGATCCAGGGACGTCTACGGTCCGCCAATGCCTTCCAAATGAGCAAAGAAATATTACCTGTGGGGTTGTTTTCGGCTTATGTGTTTCATTAAAGCTTAAAACATCTGAGCATCAGCCCCATTTTTCAATGAAAGCAGTGAAGACTTTACAAAAGCGTGTATGTAAATAACTGATGTTATTGCCCTGAGCAAAGTGGTGAGCTCACCAAAATGTGTGTAACAAGTTACCACAAATATAGCGCTTTAAATCAATACAAATTTAGCATCTTACAGCTCTGGAGATCAGAAGTCTGAAATGGGTCTCACTGGACTAAAATTAAGGTTGTCAGGAAGGGCTGCATGTCTTCCCAGAGGCTCTAGGGGAGAATCCATTTCCTCGCCTTTTTCAGCTTCGAGAGGCTTCCTGCATTCCTTGGCCCATGGCCCCATCCTCCACCTTCAAAGCCAGCAGCATAGCAATCTCTCTCTTACTCTGATCTTCGTCCTCTCTCTTCTACACTGAAAAGACCTCTATGATTACCTGGGGCCCATCTGGATGATAGAGGATAATCTCCCAATTTTAAGGCCACCTGATTACAACTTTAATTCCCCATCGGTTCCAGGAATTAGGACTTGGACATCTCTGAGGGGCCATTATTCTGCCAACCACAGAGGGTCTGCAATGCCCCCTTTCTTCACTCTAGTCCCTCCTCAGGAGTATTTCCTCCTGCACTCAACAGTACTAGTTATTCTTATTTGGAGAGAACAATAGTTTACTTTACTCGATGGTTACACAGGGCTCCTGGCTTCGCCAGCATTTCCTCTTTGTCTTTAACAGAGATTCAATTTATCATAATTGTTTGCCTTTTCATTATACCATCCATTTCCATCAATTTTATCAGCTGAACTGTTCTTTAGTCTCTTTTCTACTCCTAACTCCATGACTTCTTTCATGGAATCCATGGAGCACTAAACTGAACTGTACCTAGAGAAAGGACCCTCTACACAATATCCAAAATATATAAAGAACTCATACAATTCAACTTCAAAAAACCAACGTGATTAAAAATGGGCAGAGGATCTGAATAGACATTTTTCAAAAAAAGACATACAGATGTCCAGCAGGCTCATGAAAAGATGTTCAAAATGACTAATTATTGGGCTTCCCTGGTGGCGCAGTGGTTGAGAGTCCGCCTGCCGATGCAGGGGACGCGGGTTCGTGCCCCGGTCCGGGAGGATCCCACATGCCGCGGAGCGGCTTGGCCCGTGAGCCATGGCCGCTGAGCCTGCGCGTCCGGAGCCTGTGCTCCGCAACAGGAGAGGCCACAACAGTGAGAGGCCCGCGTACCGCAAAAAAAAAGACTAATTATCAAGGAAAGGCAAATCAGAACTTTGATGAGATATTACCTCACACCCATTAGAATGGCTGTTATCAAAACGACAGTAAATTTCAAGTGTTGGTAAGGATGTGGAGAAAAGGGAACCCTCACACATTGCTGGTAGAAATGTAAATTGGTGCAGCCACTATGAAAACAGTGTGGAGTTTCCTCAAAAAATTAAAAGTAGAACTACCATATGACCCAGGAATTTCACTTCTGGGTATTGATCTGAAGAATATGAAAACACTAATTCAAAAAGATATTTGCACCCTTATGTTCATGACAGCATTATTTACAACAGCCAAGATAAGTGCCCATCAGTGAATGAATGAATAAAGAAAATGTGATACACACACACACACACACACACACACACACACACACACACACACTGGAATATTAGCCATAAAAAAGATGAAATCTTGTTATTTGTGACAACATGGATGGACCTTGGGGGTATTATGCTAAGTGAAGTAAGTCAGATGGAAAGAGAAAAACATGATATGATTTCACTCATATGTGCAATAGTTTTAAAATAAATAAAATAAGCTATTCACACAAAACAAAAACAAACCTATAGATACAGAGAACAGAGTAGTGATTACCAGAGGGGAAGGGGTATGGGGGGAGAGCAAAATGGTTAAAGAGGGTCAACTATATGGTGACCAATGGAAATTAAACTTTTGGTGGTGAGCTATAGGGTATACAGAAGTTGAAATATAAGTCTGTACACATGAAACTTATATAATGTTATAAACCAATGCTACCTCAATGAAATAAAGAGAAAGGACCCTCAAAAGAAAGGTCCTAGGAGGTGGGTGAAATGGGAGAAGGAAGTCAAAAGGTACAAGCTTCCAGTTATAAAATAAATAAGTCACAAGGATGTAACATACAGCATTGGTGATGTTAGTTAATAATACTGTATTGCATATTTCAAAGTTGCTAAGAGAGTGGATCTTAGAAGTTCTCATCACAAGAAAAAACATTTTTGTAACGGGGTGTATGGTGACAGATGTTAAACTAAACTTATTGTGATGATCATTTCACAATATAGACAAATACCGAATCATTATGTTGTACACCTGAAACTAATATAATGTTATAGGTCAATTATGCCTCAATTTTTATTTTTTTTACCATTTTTAAAAGTTAATTTATTTTTATATTTATTTTTGGCTGTGTTGGGTCTTCGTTTCTGTGCCAGGGCTTTCTCTAGTTGCGGCGAGCGGGGGCCACTCTTCATCGCGGTGCGCGGGCCTCTTACCGTCACGGCGTCTCTTGTTGCGGAGCACAGGCTCCAGTCGCGCAGGCTCAGTAGTTGTGGCTCACGGGCCCAGTTGCTCTGCGGCATGTGGGATCTTCCCAGACCAGGTCTCGAACCCGTGTCCCCTGCATCGGCAGGCAGATTCTCAACCACTGTGCTACCAGGGAACCCCTATGCCTCAATTTTTAAAATAAATAAATAAGTTGGGAGGGAGAGGGAAGGAAAAAGAGGAGAGCAGTCCCCTCGCACCCTAAGCTGTGCTCCTCGGCCTAGTGGGAAGGGCTCACCTGCCTGAAATCGTGGGTTAGGACGTTTCACTGATTCTACCTGCAGAGGGAATCTGCTCATTCCCAGCGCAGATTCACATCTATTTCTAATTTATCTCTTTACTGTCTCCAAAAAGCCTGTCCTGGACTCATGAAATACTGATACTTATCCTCGCCAAGCATTTTGTTGAAGCTTGAATAGTGAAATGCATTGTATGTCTACAGGAATTGCTGGTATGATGTTAGGATCGCTTCACTGGCTGAAATAATACCCCCTCCACTGGATAGAGTCTACGATTCACTTATTAGTGAGCCATTCCTCTAACTTGAGGCTTCCTGCAGATGTGAAAATGAAAATTCCTGTGGAAGGGCTGATGCATTTAACATGGTCAGTTGTTCGTGACCTCCATCGGAACAAGTCAAGTTGGAGAGGTGGCGGAGATAAAGAGCACGAACGTAGAGACTTTCCTTTCTGACTTCTACCCAGATGAACCCACTTCCGCAGGGAGTTCAAGTCACAGGTTCACATTTCACCAGGACTCTGGTCTGCAGCCAGTTTACGTAAGCCAAGCATCTTCCGCAGAAAACGGTGGTACCGTCTAGAGCATCTTCTTCAGACCTTCTTCCCCCCACCTGCCCTCAAAGTGCTTATAACTCTCAAGGCTCATCTGCTAAAATCCAGTAGTTGGGGTGTCTTGGAATCATGGGACACGGTGGAGATGACCCTCGGGCTGTTACTGCATACGAGTCAAGGGTGCTTTCCTCATCTCCCCCGCCTCCCAGGATGGTGGTGAAGACTAATGTGATGTGCTGCTGTCGTTCAGCCTCTTTCCGGGAGAAAAAGAGGAAGTGAAGAGAGTTAGGAGAAGGAACAGACACCTGATTTCACAGCTTTTCCTTAGTGGTTGAAATGGAGAGCCCACGGAGTACCAAGCACAGAATCACCTGTTCCTACAGACGTTGCCTCTTGAATCCCTACCACCACCATTTGCTAGGTGAGGAAACAGGCTGAGGATGTGATGTAAGTTGCCAAGAGGGGGAGGGAAGTAAGGGACAGAGCTGGGGCTCCTGACTCTTCCTTCAGAAACTCTCTCCCCTTAGATAATAGCAACCCAATCCCAGAATGGTCAGTAGACACCTCTATAGGCCTATTGTTACCGTTTTTATATTAAGTAGATATCTAATTAAGTAGATGTGTGCCAACCTCTCTGCTAAGCATGTGACCTGCAATGTCACATTAAAACTCACAACCAACCAGTGAAATAATATCAACCCCACATTGCCCCCTTCATTCACAAGGTCAAGAGCCTGATACGCAGGGAAGCTAAGTAAGTGTCTCAAGGTCACAAGACCCGTAAAAAGGAAGAGTTCTCGGACTCCAACCCAGGTCAGTCTGATTTCAAGTAATTTCAAGTTAGATCGACTGGGGTAGAGATAAAAGGAACACCCCCATAGGTTTGCTTTTACTAGATTCACCATAATGCACCATGGAAAAGAGGACAGCACTTTTTGAAAGAGACCTAAAATTGCAGAAGACCCTGAGTTTAGAGGAAAATCAAGACAAGAGACTTGAAAGGGCTACTTAGGAATGAGTCAGCTATTGCTCACGGCAATTCAATTTACTTAATTTTTGAAATGAGAAAAAAAGAGAGAGGAAGTTAAGGTCTTTTATTCTTTTCTTTTTTTTATTTTGGTACATGGGCCTCTCACTGTTGTGGCCTCTCCCGTTGCGGAGCACAGGCTCCGGACGCGCAGGCTCAGCGGCCATGGCTCACGGGCCCAGCCGCTCCGCGGCATGTGGGATCCTCCCGGACCGGGGCACGAACCCGTGTCCCCTGCATCGGCAGGTGGACTCTCAACCACTGCGCCACCAGGGAAGCCCTTTTTCTTTTTTTTTGAAGGGTAAAATACCCAACCAGGTAATGCTCTCCGTCCCACACAGCATCCATCATACGATGCTGCAGCCTTTCTGAAACCATCAACCGTGTATGTGTGTGGAATTATTCCCACAAGGAAAGTGGCCGAAACTCTGGGGCATAAGACTCGTATAACTGCTGAACAGAGAGGAGGAAACACACTCTGGGGAATTCTCTGCCTGGTGGGAGGGGAGACCAGATGACCCAAGAGCGCTGAGCCCTCCAGGCACACAGCAGTACAGAGGAGAAACATCTCACACCCAGCAGGTGCACAGAGAAGGCCGAGCTACCGTGGGCCGTGGGAACCGGGCATCATTATGATAACCATCCCTAGCTGCTCCCCAGCCCGACGGGCCCTGCTGCCCGAGGCCTGCTGAGGCGACACAGGCTGCTGCCGGGCACAGCCAAGCCCACCCTGGCCCCCATGACGCTCAGAACTCGCCCCTCGGCAGGCTACCCAAGCTGATGGATTGTATCCTGTCAGGATATTGATCCTAGTGAACTAGGGAACCCTTGGCTGTGATTAAAAGAATCTGAGCATAAAGAAAAGTCTTGAACTATAGATGATACCAAGCCACTTGGGAGACATTGTCAGAAAATCAACTCCAAACTGTTTTAATGGAACGTGATCCAGACGTTAAGCATCTACCGAGTGGGGCGAGAGGATGTTCCCCGCAGCCAGCAGATGCCTCCGACCGGCAGGAGGAGCCACGAAGCTGTCCTACAAACGTTGAGTTCTTGGGCCTCGTGTGGACGTCATTCAGCCACCAACCCTTTTGCAAGAGGACCCTGCATCACATCCCTTTCATGAGAACGACCCGGCCCCCATATAGCAAAGGCCCAAGAGGGCAATAAGCCTGTGGCCACCATGTAGCCCCCACACCCAGACTCCCAGCACCACTTCCCTCCTGAGTCCACGGTGAATAGAAAAGGCCCTGCAGGTCCAGGTCTCTCCACATCTCCCCCATCCCCAGCTTCAAAGTCTCCCAGGAGTTAATGATCCTTCTTCCCCCTCCTGTGCTCCCTTCTCCTGCCGAAGTCATCTGCCCGCCGCACTTGGTGTCCTTGAGCAAAGCAATCGGGCCATTTCAGGTAAGTGAGGCGCTCGTGTCCTTTGAGACCCAGGCTGATCCCTGAGAAACAGAGGGCCCCTTGGTGGCTCCCGGGCATGAAAACGACTTGAGCAGAGGTAAATGGGGAAGCAGGTAACATGACATGGCTCTTCCATGGGATCTGAAAACCTGAGTAAGAGCCGCGTCAACGGTTCATTGCATTCTGTGATGCTTTTCAAAATGCGTTTCCACGGAGGCCAGTTCCGTGTCTAATTCATCTTTCTCTCTCCCACCTCAGGTGCTCCACGTAACAACAACACGCTTCCATTTACACTTCATTTTCACCGTCGGCTGGGTCCCTCCCCATCAGTCATTCGTCCCCAACACCCTCTGAACACCTAGTGTGTGCCAGGCACTGTGCTGGGTCACAGGAATGAAGGCCATTGGTGCCCCTGCCCCACAGAGCTCCGTGCTGGGAGGAGGAAACTTAGAACACAGCACGACAGGCACATGACAGAGAAGCCCCCGTGCACGCCCAGACCGGCAGGGGGTCAGCTGAGGAAGCTTTGTGGTGGTGACCCTGAGCCCAGTCCTGGGGCCGGTTGTGATTCCAGACAGCAAGGAGAGGGAGCACAGAGCAGTGAGGGGCCGGCTAAGCGGAGGCTGCGAGCATCACTCTCACAGCCCTGAGGAGGGGGCAGGTTGAGGGACAAGGCCAGCAGGGGTTTGAGTTCATGGGGCTTGTGCCCTGGGGCAAAACGTCTGGCTTTTGTCACAAAAATCATGGCATAGCACAAGGAGATCAGCTCAGTGCTTTGTGACCACCTAGAGGGGTGGGATAGGGAGGGTGGGAGGGAAGGAGACGCAAGAGGGAGGAGATATGGGAACATATGTATATGTATAACTGATTCACTTTGTTATAAACCAGAAACTAATACACCATTGTGAAGCAATTATACTCCAATAAAGATGTAAAAAAAAAGAAATCATGGCAGGATTCGAAGCAAAGGTATGACTCCACCGCATCCACATTTGGGAAAGGTCTTTCTGGCTGCAGGTGGGAAGGGATGAAGTGCAGCTGGGTGTGAGGAAGCCGGAGGTGGGGAAGCAGGTCGGAGAGCAGGGGAGCCACTCCCTGGGTGGCTGTAGGGAGAAGGGACACAGATGGAGAAATGGTTCAGAAAAATAACGACTCTCTGCGACCCCTGGACCAGGGTGAGTGCAGGAGGTCAGGCTGATTCCCAGGGTCTGCCTTAGAAGCCTGATAGAAACTGGGGTCATTTGTGAGGCCAGGAATTCGGGAGCAGGGAGGGGGTCAGAGAAGGAAGTGGCCATCAAGTTAGGTAGGGGCTTGCATAACACCCTGGGGAGGGGAAGGTCTATGTGGAAACTCCTCCGTGGGCGCTGAGCTTGGCTCTGGAGCCCTGGACAAGGGCTGGACGTGGAGCTGTGGACCCAGGACACCGCAGGGCGAGCCGAATCCTGGTGTGTAATGTTGCCCAGGGAAAGTACACAGGATTACTTAAACAACAACCACAGCAAAAGAATCCAGGGTGTGGAGAGAACCCAGGAGACACATACATTTAAGAAACTATACAAAAGGGGGGAAATCCACAAACAAGGCTTCTTAAAAACCTGAAAAAGAAAAAAAAAAAAAGCAGGAGAATGGTGCCATGAAAGCAGTGAAGGGAGGGAGGGGGTCTCAAGTACTCTGATTCGTTCTCATAGTAGCACCATTGTTCCCATTTCACAGAGAAGAAAACTGAGGTTCAGAGAGTCAGGGAGGTAAGCAACCTGTCCAAGGCTCTTCATTTAGAGAATAGGCTCCAACCCAAGTCTTCAGTGTCAGCCCAGCTCAGGCCTCATTCCCCAGGGCCACCTCCTACAGAGCAGATCTTAGGTTCCTTCCTTCCTTCCTTCATTCATTCACTTATTTATTCATGAAAACCGTAACTACTTCTTATGGTCAGAATAAGTCACTGCAGGAGGAGGGAGTACTCCACACGAATGGGCTGGTGAACCAACTGAACTGAAGAGGGGTTCTGCAGGTGTGGAGGCCAGACCCACGTTTGTTAAAACGCTCCCCACCTGCTCCAGCTCGTGCCCTCCACAATCCCGGAGGGTCCCTGCCAGGTTCACACAAGTCAGAGTCTGAGCCACAGCGGTGGCGGCCCCTGAGGCTCTCAGACAGTGAGAGCCAGGCCGGCTGCGCAGGTGTCGGGTCGGAGCTGGGCGCCTTTCCTGGACCCGGGCACCGCCGCCGCCTCCTGTCCTTGAGCGAGCCTGCAGCGCCCCCTGGTGCTCGGCGCCGGCACCAACACATCCCGGCGAGGGCAGCTGGCGCCCAGAGGCTATGGATTTCTGCCCGCCAGACGCGGGAGCATTCTCAGACCCTTGTTTCTCTCAAATCTTCAGTCCCACGTGGCCAGTTCCGATGATCTGAAAGATTTTCCAAAGGGGTCTTCGGTGGCCTGAACACGTTCACCGGGAATGAGGACGACAAAGAACAAAATGACTGCAAGAGTTATCAAAACCCTTAAGAGGCAGAGACAGATGGACAGCCCTCGGAGAGAAACCCAACGTTTCAGGAAGAGATAGGCAAAGGAGGTAAAGAGAGAAAAACATAAACCTTGGAATTCAGCTGCCCAGAGCACACCATTAAAACTAGCCACTGGGCTTCCCTGGTGGCGCAGTGGTTGAGAGTCCGCCTGCCGATGCAGGGGACACGAGTTCATACCCCGGTCCGGGAAGATCCCACATGCCGCGGAGCAGCTGGGCCCGTGAGCCATGGCCGTTGAGCCTGCGTGTCCGGAGCCTGTGCTTCGCAACGGGAGAGGCCACACAGTGAGAGGCCTGCGTACCACAAAAAAAAAAAAAAAAAAAAAAACTAGCCACTGCTGAATGATAGATCCAATGAACAAAATTATTTTCCCATGGAAATAAAAAAAGAAGGGAGAGGAGAGGAAAGAAAAAAAGATACATATGTGCCCAGGAGAGATTTTTTTTAATGGTAATAACAATACGGGAAAGAGAAAAATGAAGGGTCCTTTGTAGAAATGGGGAGGAGGCCACTTGATTTGGGGTTCATTTGAGGTGGGAATGATGGAATTTCCCTCTGCACTCAGCTTAAGAGTAAATCAGTCTTGAAATGTACCAGAGAAACCAACAAACAAAATACTCCCTTCTCCCACGTCTCTCATGCAAAGTGTCCCAAAGAGGCTCTGCAGAATGGAATTGAGCCGGGCCCTGCAATGAGAAAGCATATACGCTATGAAGGAGCATTCAGTATAGAAACAATCAATCCAAGGTGGTTCATGCAAACAGTCATTCAGAGGTGTAAATCCCTGGGGACGCACGAGGTAGGCGGTTGGTCTGGATGCCTATTTTCTGGGGGCAATGAATGAATGGATTTCTCCCTCCTTTCCAGGCTCCAATGCTTTTAGCAATTGGCCCTGTGGCAGGATTTATACCACGGTTCTTGTAAATCGTACCTTCTCTCTCTCCTTTCCAAAGGTTTCTTTCAATAAAATGCAGACGGAATTGAGAGTTGCTTCTCATGTGTTTATAGGTTACTTCTGCTGGGCTGCTTATGCAGGTGCACGTCTCTAGGCCTCCTTGTTTTTTATTTTCTCTGCCTATTAGGGAAATGGAAACATATGGATTCCTTGTCTGGGCCCAGCGGACCTTATAGAATCGTATCCCTGTCGCCTCCCTCACACATCTTCCTGTATCACATGGCTCTGAATTAGCCTCTTAATCTCCAATGGAAAAGCCATAATATGGGGAAATTCAATAAAGTGTCTATGCAGTCTGAATGCCAAAGCACTTACAAAAATAGATGGGAACGTGGTCATTTATACAACTGTGAAAGGAGAGCCTTAGCTGGCATTGGTGATGAGTCACCATTGCATAAAGAAACAGACATTCAACATGGCAAGGCCGAGCCTGGTGTTCAGGCAAACTAAGATTTTTAAAGTCTAATTGGGAAAAAAGTAGTACTTGAGTGTAAAGAAATTGCAGGCTTGAATTTGCATCTGCACCACCAATGCAAACATTTCCAGGTTACGTGAGCAGTTTGATGCAGAGATTCCTTGACAATTCTTTGCCTGGAAGTTGAAGTCTAGAGACATATGCAGAGCGTTCCCAGAAACGAATGGCAAAACCCTGCTATAGGTAATATTCCCATGTTATGATTTTCATTGTAAATAAATAACTCATCTACTGAAGGCTGCATATGTTTTATTCAAATACCCTACTACATTCCTTTAGGAAGAGGAAATAAGTGAATGTTCACCCAGGAGGCTGTCCACCATGCCCAGCAGAGTGCTCAGTAAGACTAATAGGAACACATAGTGTCTACGTTGCTCCAGTTTTCAGAAAAAGAACATTCCTCAGGTGAAGATGATCATTTTGCTGTTCCTCCATGCCAGTCCAGGAACAACCTAGGAAGGAGGTGAAACAAACAGACATCCGTCCCCGGCTACATCTGGACGAAAAGACGAATGCATCCTGTGAGGTATCAAGCTTGCAACGTTCTGCAGTTGGGGGCCTCAAAATGATTTGCAGAGGTTCAGACTAAAATGTGGCGGGATTCCATGTGCTTCCCCGAGCCTTTTGGGAACTTTGCCAAAGTTGCAGTCTAGAGGGAGTCACACTGTTGAGCCTTGACAGCCAGGGCCCCTGACCATCTCCGTGACACGATGAGTGGGAAACCTGCTCCTCTGTCTGGATAGATTCCACTTGGATGGGGTGGAGGCTCAAACCTTCACAAGGTCTTCCCTGGACCCACTAAGGTGCCCAAGGAAGGATAAGGCTCCGGGCGCCCCCTGGTGGAGAATCATTGTATGTATGAACGATATCAGTGATGGACACTTGCTTCGTGAGCATAGTGAAAGCAGAAAAAGGAATCACTGATAAGGGTCTGCTTGGAAAACTCTTACAATGACCCTCATGACTTGAACTTGGTTTTTCCCTTCCCAAAGGCATGAGTCCAGTTCTATACCAGCTCCTTCTCCAAAGAAAGTAGAACAAGGGCTAGCAGTGGGATCCCTGACCTGGGGATTGACACACCCCTGTTGTGGTCCCAGTTTTGCCTTGAAAATATAACCTCAGGCAGATTGTGTGACATCTGGAGGCTCAGTTTCCAAATCTGTAAAAAAAAAGTTTTGACGCGATGATGTCCAAAGTGGTTTCCAGCATCAACTTCTAGGACTCTACATTTCAAATGTTAAAAATGAACTATAGGGCTTCCCTGGTGGCGCAGTGGTTGAGAGCCCGCCTGCCGATGCAGGGGACACGGGTTCGTGCCCCGGTCCGGGAGGATCCCACATGCCGCGGAGCGGCTGGGCCCGTGAGCCATGGACGCTGGGCCTGCGCGTCCGGAGCCTGTGCTCCGCAACGGGAGAGGCCACAGCAGCGAGAGGCCCGCGTACCGCAAAAAAAAAAAAAAAAAAAAAAAGAACTATAAAGATGTGCTGCTCATACCATGCAAACACAATGCTCACGGCTCAGGTAAGCCCAGAAGAGGTTTCCCAACAGGGCAAGATTGGTCCCTCCCCGCTGTGTGGACTCCCCTTCTGACCAGCAGCCGTCATCCAAGAGAAAGCTGGTGAGAAGAAAAAGGATTGCCCGTGTTTTGTCATGGAAGCATTTTCTCACTTGGTTTCTTATCGCCGGTAGGAAGACGTAATAAATACTAATTAAAATAACCTGATGCAGCATCTTTCATCTTGACAAATAGCTCGTCCCCCCATCTTTACATAAACAAATTAGAAAAACCAAATGAGGATATATGGATCTAGGGAGAGCAAAAGAACAGGAGTTACACCCCGCACGGAGGAGACAGCCACCTGTGATCGTGATCACAGCTATTTCAAATGTAATTACCTCAGTCACCTCCCACTGGGCAGGGACTCTTAAGGTCTGCTCAGCTTCTAGTGCATGACTTGTGCTCAATAAACGACAAATGCAATTATAATAATTAATAATTCATATATTAATAATGCAGTCCCTTTCCCCACGCTCAGTAATTGCCCGCCAATATGCCATGCATACACAGGAACAGGGGCTGCCAGGCGCCCCGGAATTTCTCTACACTTCCATAAAGCTGTGTCCAAAGGTCACCTTGAAGAGGTGATCACAGCCTCCCGTTCGTCTAACAAAGATGGCTGGCTGACGTGCTTCATTTTCTCTCTCGCTCCTTCCCATGGCAAATATTGGAACTGTCTTTGAGAACGAGCCCCGAGAAATAAATGTCATGAAGACACAGCTGACATCTGTCTGGAGCCCTCACTGTGCTTCTCAGAGGCCCAGCAGTCAGGATACCTCACTCGTCCCTGGCACCTCCTTCCTTAGCCAAAACCTGCAAAGAGCTTAAGCAACTGAAACGTCCATCTGGACCCTCCCCCGGCAGGGCCCAGCCTGGCAGCGGAGAGCCTTTGAGGCTTGTGGAGCAGCTTATCTGGGGTGAATTGGTGAAGACGGTTTGGGAAATCCTCATCCCACAGTGAACAGATTGTTCATTTCGGAGGCAGTCATGAAAATCAAAAGCTCAACCAGGTTATTAATATCCTAGCAGGCCTCCCCAGAAGAGGGCTAATGTTGATCTCTTTATCTCATCTGTGTTTTCTTTTTTCCTGGCATTCTTTGATTTTTCGCAATGCAGGTAATTCTACTCTGTTTGATCAGAGCTCACTCAAGTGGTCTAATGAATTTCAATTGCCAGTTTATTTAGGTTTCCAACTGGCCTCTCCTCCCCGGACATTCCAAGCGATTTCCAAACTGGGATTAAAACTCAGTGCTTCAACCTCCCCCGCACCCCCCCCATCTCCCACCCTCTCTGCCGGCTGTTCCCCACCTCAACCACCACTGTCCCATTTGCTGTAATATTAAGGCCGTGGTCAGCAGGAAACACAGAGACTGATGTCATCAGACAACTCTCTAATCCTTCTGGAGTCCAGAAATGACTGACCTTTTGTTATACATAAAATCCACTCCTAGAGAAAGCCAAATACCGTATGCTAACACATATATATGGAATTTAAGGGGAAAAAAATGTCATGAAGAACCTAGGGGTAAGACAGGAATAAAGACACAGACCTACTAGAGAATGGACTTGAAGATATGGGGAGGGGGAAGGGTGAGCTGTGACAAAGCGAGGGAGAGGCATGGACATATATACACTACCAAACGTAAGGTAGATAGCTAGTGGGAAGCAGCCGCATAGCACAGAGAGATCAGCTTGGTGCTTTGTGATGGCCTGGAGGGGTGGGATAGGGAAGGTGGGAGGGAGGGAGACACAAGAGGGAAGAGATATGGGGACATATGTATATGTATAACTGATTCACTTTGTTATAAAGCAGAAACTAACACACCATTGTAAAGCAATTATACTCCAATAAAGATGTAAAAAAAAAAAAAAAAATCCACTCCTACACCCTAACTCTGAGGAACCAGAAGGCAAAAGAGTCCTTTAAACTGATCATCTTGCTTCTTACAAATTGCTTTCTCACAGTTTTTTTTAGCTTTACTTTTTTTCAGGCTCCAAGTAAAACCAGCTAAAATAAAGTTTTTGGTTTCACCTTCAGAGGATAAAGTATACACAGAACTAACTTTCAGAATTAATTTTCTGTGTGTTGATTAGATCACTTTCATCAAGATAATGTTTGATTGGAGAGCTCTGCCAAGCATACCATTGGCACTGCACCACCCTAAATAACTACTTCAAATAAGACCACGATCCCAGTTTCCACATCGCGGGAATGTCTCCCTTCTGTCTCCAGTCCTCCTGGCGGAAGTGCTATGTGTGTGTGTTTGGTACTTTATGCCTCACAGGGGGCTGAGAATGAAACCCTTGAAAGATCAGGTTTTCTCTCTCTCATGCTTCTGGTTCAGAACCAGTGTCAAAAGTATCTGTATTCATGTTAACACCCTCCCTCCAGGCTGTTAAAAAAAAATCTTTGCCTTCAGTTCAGTTCTTTGTTTTTCTGAATTCCAGATTTCTCATTAAATAAAAACATTGCTCATCTGTAGATATACCCGTAAAAGAAGCCCAATATCACAAACCCATTATCTTTAGCTATAAATGTGGTCTTCCTCTCATAATCTTTATACTAACTCAAAGACACCGTCATTGCCTAGTCCAAGGGTTAGGAAACTCTGTAAAGGGCCAGATAATAAATGTTTTAGGCTTTGGAGCCATATGGTCTCTGTCACAACTACTCAATTCCACTGTTGCAGTGTGAAAGCAGCCACAGATGATACATCAGTGAATGGCGTGGCAGTGTTCCAATTAAACTTTATTTACAAAAACAGGTAGTGGTCCAGGTGGGGCCCTAGGGTCCTAATTTGTCCACCCTTTTGTCCAGAAACTTGGGAATCACCATCTTTGCTTCTCTCTTTAACCCCATACACCCAATCAATAGATGAGTCTGCCGAGTTTACCTCTTAAATATTTCTGAAATCCCCTCTTCTTCACCATCTTTAAGTTCTTACTCCACTTTAAAGATATTGCAACTGAAAATTATAGACGATGCAAGAAAGACAATGGAGTACACTGATGTTCAAAGAAAATTGCCCACGTATCAAGATTGGAGGATAAATGTATGCTTACTGTGTTTCATCAAATCCAAGATCCCATTGACTGTAAGATGTACAGTATTTTATGCATGCCGCTAAGAAAGAAAAAATGCAGCATAATCAAAACTTTCTTATCGCTCAGAATTTTTGTATTACACTTCTTGAAAAAATCATTTTAGACATAGAAGACATTGTTCTTCATCAGTTTTGTGCGTGCATTTAATATACATATATATGCAAAATAAATTGGTTAACGCATTCCTAAGACCTGACATGAAGAGCCTGATTTATACATCATTTTCCTTCTAGAGTCATGAAAGTCTGTGTCTTTTACCTCAATAGACCATCAGGGTGATGGTAACGCAGCATTTCTTAAAAGAGTGCTCCATAATTGTTTCCAAGAATTCTCCCCATCCCCTGACACACATTCAACAAATTTTCATGCTGTCCCTTTTTTGATCTTACTAAAAGGTGTCATGGGAATGCTTGCCAGTAACAGCCAGTTCTCATGTTCCCTCCTTAAGGAGTCCCTTAGATGCTTTGTGGCTTAAAACATGGAGGATCTGCAGTTGTCTAGCTGTGACATCAGGAGTAGCAAACTAATACGCTCATGCTAGCAATGACAGCTACATCTTGAATTTTGCCTGGCAGACGGTGATTAGAAAACACTCCCAATTTCAGAGATGTTAACGTAAAAAAAAAAAAGTGCATCCATGAAATATGGTATACGTTTTAAGTTAGAACAAATGTTTATGGCATGTATGTAACATTTTTTATGATTCCCCCACTTGAACCAGTTTTTTTGATTAACTAGCCAACTACCAGTCATTGTTACCTATAAAATAATAAGGGTGCTTCTGCTGTACATGCCAAACAGGAATTCGACAAGCTCAGTCTTTGTCGGAGGTGAGATTTGGAGCTTAAAACGCCTCTTTTTAGATGAGTATATGTCACAAGCAGCTAGACTGTCTCACTGGCACTACCTTTGACAATTAGAAAAAAAAAGAAACTAGTTTTTTCCCAAAAATTTCTCCCAGAGGACTTGAATGGTGCTTATTCCCCCTACTGGCTTGGCTTGAAAAGACCCAACCATAGTGGCAGAAGGAGCACTGAGATTTTTAGAACCAGTTCTTCTAGTCCAAGGATCATACCATGACCTCAAATAAGCGAAGTCTTGTGGGACCCACAAGATACAAAAGGAAAGAGTTGAATTTCACAAGGAAAGCCTTCTGAACCTGAGAGGTTAGAACATTCTTCCAAATTTACCCTAGGAGGGCACATGGGCCCACAGAGGAAAAGCCTCTGGGACCCTCAAGCTTCTATAGGGCTAGCTCCCCATCAGACACTGGGGTTGGCTCCATCTTCCTCCTAGAATGAGTTGCTAGTTCAGCTACTGTTTACAGAAAGAGTGCCACTTATATAACGTTAGAGCAGGGGAGACCTCAGAAAGCCAACCTCATAAAACACCAGCTGGGAAGACTGGAGAAAGTGGGCTGGCCCATGGGACCGCTCCAGGTCAAGGGCAGAGTGTCTAGATCCTTAAGCCAGTGTTTTGCTCCCCACAGCTTGGGGCCCTTGGTAGCAAAATCCCTATATTCTTCAGAGAAGCTACCCTGTGAGATCATTCTTTTAGTCATTAAAATAAAATGCTACCCTCTTCAAACTCTAGAATAGGAAATCATCTTTCCCCCACCTTCCTTGAAATGTGGCTGAGAACGGTGCTGGCTAAAATTCCATAAGACCTCTTCTTTTAAGCTTTAAATGGAGCTCATTAAAGCACTCGGGGAAAAAGACTACTGTTTATTTTCTTGTGTTTCTAAAATACATTGCTGGGACTTCCCTGGTGGCGCAGTCGTTAAGAATCCGCCTGCCAATGCAGGCGACAGGGGTTCGAGCCCTGGTCCGGGAAGATCCCACATGCCGCGGAGCAACTGAGCCGGTGCACCACAACTACTGAGCCTGCGCTCTAGAGCCCGAGAGCCACAACCACTGAGCCTTCATGCCTAGGTCCCGTGCTCCGCAACAAGAGAAGCCACCGCAATGAGAAGCCTGCGCACCGCAACAAAGACTAGCCCCTGTTTGCCGCAACTAGAGAAAGCCCGCGTGCAGCAACGAAGACCCAGCACAGCCAAAAATAAATAAATAAATAAACTTAAAAAATAAAATAAAACAAAATACATTGCTGAGGTTTTCGAGAGAAAGACAGACAGCATTGCTGGGAGAAGGAGGCCAGGGAGATGGCTGGATAAAGCCACGGAGCTTCCAACTCATCCCTCAGCGTCAGATGACTCCTGAGAAAACAAAGTGAAGCCTGAGCCTATATGACCCTTTTCCTATGTGCCTATGTAATCCTGAGCTGACCCACTGTTGTGTGCCCAGGAGAACCCAGAGGTGGAAAGTGATGGGGAAGCCGTAGGCGGGTCACTTTGCTCTGTCTCACTTCAGCTGTAAATTTTCTGGGCTATACGAGCATGACAATTGATTTATTTTTCATTTAAGACAGATTTATCCTGTGACGCTTTGAACACTCACTGACTCAGAATGGAGAATTTTCAGTTTAGTAAAGCAAACGCCCAGTAAATATTATTGGATATGAAATTTGTTAATCCGCACTTCCCTTGTTTGGAGATAACCATATTTTCTGCTACCCCATTGGACAGATCTCCAACTTCCAGCATTTCAACGTTAATCTGAAATGACAAGTTATGAAGGCTCAGAACCTATTTTCTTTTCAGACAAGACTGACATTATTTTTTTTTTAAATCACATTCTTAAAATCGCCCCAAAGAACAAGTCAGGAATCCCCAAGGAATCTAATCAGATCTATTAGGCTAACTATAAAGACACTACTGCCCCAAGCCCTCAAGAAAAGATCTTAAGGAAGAAAAAATTAAATTGCCACGTCTAATGGATTCCCTGTGTGACTAAATCATTGTATTATTTCTCATGTTTGAGGAGATACACAAATTTCACGGACAGGCCCACTCCCAGCTTCGATACCCCTGCTTTAACAGCTGTTGCCTTGCCCCTGTGTCTAAGGTCAGGTTCATCGGTGATGGAGCCCAGCGGTTCTTACTCAAGTGGGCTGAATGCATGAAAGAGTTTTCTGTTGACATTATTCCAATGCTTTCAGGAGACCCCTCCCCATCGGGTCCCAGGGAAGATTCCGCCTGGCCTCTTCGTGATGGGAGGTGGAGACGATTAAAGCCATGGGGATAGATGAAAGCTTTTTCATCTGAGAGTCTGAATAGCATAGGATGGTTCGGGTCACCCAGCTGAATTAAATAGGCTCTCCCCCCTCACAGCGTCCAACCTTCACCTTTATTTTCAACTATTTGCTTCTTCTGGTTCCCCATTTCTCATGCAAACTCCAGAGAGAAAACTAAATTAACCAGCTGAAATCCTTTTGGGGAAAGGGTGGCATAAACACAGTCCATAAAGCATCATAACCAAATAGTGACCTTCCCCTTTTCTTTCCTTGAACTCTCACATTGATCATCCCTGTCTTCCCACTGCAACCTTAGCAGCATAATCTAACATAGCCCCAAGGCTATGGGCATAATGTTTAGTTCTTTACTCTCAACTCCACTTACTACCTTTTAATATGGTTTATGCGTATATACATATATTCTTGTTTAGAAATAATTATTTAAAATATATTGAATTATGAAACAAATATAATCATCATACAGTTGCATAATAGTACATATGTTCATATGCATAATCTGAATAGTACAGTGCAGAATTCCATTTTTTTTCAAGTGGGTTACAAATAGGGTTAATATATTTTTTAGCTCTATAGTGGGCCTCTTTATCTGAACTCAGACAGGGACCATTTCCTCTCCTTCTTTTTATGAATTCTTTGCCTAGTGAACACTGAAAATAATGCGATGCCTAAAGTTTAAAGTTAGCCCGTCAGGGAGTCCTTTGCTCTGATAATTTTAATCAGTTGCTAACAACTTATTTCCATCTCCAACATCAGTTTTAGTTATGGGTTTTGTGTTTTTTTGACTTTTTAAGGATTCAGTTTTTTTAAACTTTTTATTGGCGTATAGTTGATTTACAATGTTGTGTTAGTTTCCAGTGTAAAGCAAAGTGAATCAGTTACACATATACATATATTCACTCTTTTTTAGATTCTTTTCCCACATAGGTCTTTACAGAGTATTGAGTAGAGTTCCTGTGCTATACAGTAGGTCCTTATTAGTTACCTATTTTATACACAGTAGTGTGTATGTGTCAATCCCAATCTCTCAATTTACCCCTCCCCCACCTTTCCCCTCTGGTAATCATAAGTTTGTTTTCTACATCTGTGACTCTATTTCTGTTTTGTAAATAAGTTCATTGGTACCATTTTTTTTAGTTTCTACATATAAGCGATATCGTATGATATTTGTCTTTCTTTTTCTGCCTTACCTCACTCAGTATGACAATCTCTAGGTCCATCTAGGTATGTTGAAATAGGAGCTTCCCCCCAAAACTGTATCTACCTGCTAGAGAAAGAAATCAGAAAACACTATGATTATATTTCAAACTCTTTTTCTATCAAGTTGTCATTTGAAATGAGCAAAGGAAAAAAAAAAAGGATGGTTCTGAGTTGAAAGTAAGGTGTGCGGTAGCTTGGGAGGGAGGGCTGGTTACACCTGGCAATGAGAGTGATGTTCAGAAGTCAGGAAGCCCCTCCTCGGCAGAGCAGGGAGGTCTGGCCCGTGTACAGAAGCCCGGCTGGTGTGCACGGGCCCTGACCTCAGCCCAGAGCCCATGAACAAGGAGCGGGCACTAAATGCAGAATTTGGAAGGAGAAGGGAAGAGAGAACTTCCAAACTCTCACACATGCACGCGCTCATAAAAAGGAGTCTTAAATAAGATACAAGTGAACTTATTTACAAAACAGAAACAGACTCACAAACATAGGAAACAAACTTACGGTTACCAAAGGGGAAAGGGGGTGGGGGAGGGATAAATTAGGAGTTTGGAATTAGCAGACACAGACTACTGTGTATAAAATAGATGAACAATAAGGTCTTACTGTATAGTACAGGGAACTATATTCAATATCCTGTAATAAACCATAATGGAAAAGAATATGAAAAAGAATATATATATAAATATATATATATATAAAACTGAATCACTGCTGTACACCAGAAACTAACACAACATTGTAAATCAACTATATTTCAATTTAAAAAAAAAAAAAGGATTAGAGAGTGGGTAGAAAGAGGTACAGATTCACGTAAGTTAACGAGGACCCAGGCCTCACTCTGCCACTGCATGAGCGCTCTGTTCCTACCTGTCTCAGTCCGCTCCGGCTGCTGTAACAAAACACCCCAGGCTGGGTAGCTTAAACAACAGACATTTATTTCTTCCCAGTTCTGGAGGCTGGAAGTCCAGGATCAGAGTGCGAGCCTGGCCAGCTGCTGGTGAGAACTGTCTTCCTGGCTTGTAGACAGCCGCCTTCTCCCTGTGTCCTCGCATGGTCTTTCCTCGGTGTGTGTGGGGGAGGGAGAGAGGCTCTCTGGTATCTCTTCTATAAGGGCACAAATCCCACCAGACCAGGGCACCACTCTGAAGGCCTCATCTAACCCTAAGCACCTCCCAAATGCCATTAATATGTGCTATATTTAGCTGTTTAATACATGTAATTAAATAAATACCATCACATTGGGGAGTTATGGCTTCGACATGTGAATCATGGTGGAGGACACAAACATTCAGTCCAGTCCATTATACAATGACACACCATAAAACAAGCCACAGAGCCTCAGTGCCATTCAATAACAGCTGATTTCTCAAAATCTATGCGGTTCACTGATTTCATCTGGACTCTTTATGCATTTGGGACCCGACTGGGGGTCAGCTGACCTGGACTGGATCCCCTGGGGCAGCTCTCTGGCCCACACCTCTCTCCTCCAGCAGGCTGGCCCGGCTGCATGCTCATGGGGTTGGCAGAGGGGTGAGTGAGAGAGCAAGCCTTTTCCATCGTCTGGTTGTGTCACATTTGTTACCATCCCATTGACCAAAGCCAGTTCACACGTCTGAGCCACGGCAGCTTGGAGGGCACCATAAAGTTACATCCTCAGCGGGGCGCAGAAGGGGAAGCCCTGGGGCCAGCCTTTAATCCCCACACAATAGTTGTGCAGATATCTTACCTCTCTGCAGACATTTCCCTTTCTTCTTCTGAGGGGCATCAGAAAATGTATGTAAGACCCTTTCCAGCATTATGATTCTGTGACGACCGCCTTAATATAATATTGCATGTATAACTTCATCCTACTGATGAAATAGTTAAGGAGTATATTAACCCTAGTTAAATGGTATTTTAAGCAGTATTTTGACATATTGGGGGGCAGGGGTGATTTGAAGTTTATCGTGTTCAGTTAAACAAAGACCTCTTGAAAGATTTAGCCAGAGTGAGACTGCTCGGGTTCTGACCCTCTGCTCTGCCATCCCCTGCTAGTTTTTTTCTCTGAAGGGAACTGGGGTTGGTTTAGGTAAAGTGAAGTATCCAGTGGGGCCTCTTTGTAGCAAATTCCGGTTTATGTGAGAAAGATAACACCCCATCCTGAAAAGTTACAAGGTGCAGAGGAAAGAAAAAGACAAAAAAGCTATTCTACAGACATCCTGACGAATTTTTTAAAAAAAAGAAAGAAAAAGGAAACCTAGATGGAGATTTAACCAGAAAATCTAGGGCTATGAGCTTGTGAGCTGCCAGGATAATTGAGGACAGGCAATCTCCTAAGTGGTAACGAACTAATGTGGAAGAATCGTGTTTTTTCAGCACTGGAAACAGGGTGTGGCGAAATATCAGATTTAGGAAGCTCCAGTGGGACAGCGTGAGACGCGTGTTCTGGGAGTGATGATAGCACACCCACCTGACAAAGCCAAGCGCGCTCCTGCCTTCACGTGGCTGCAGAGAGTGGAAGCCTGCAGCAGATTCCAGCTGTGTCCCCAGCCCTCCCTTTCTGCAGGGGGGCAGAGTCAGCCCAGAAGGGGCCGCGGTGGCGTAAAGCAGGCAAACTCTTGCCCGAGAGTAGCCAAGGGTGTGGAGCTTTGTCTCTGGGGAAGATGTACTTCCCTGCTCCTTCCTGAGTCCCCTGAGATGACTCCGCTAGGCCCTAAGACCTCCACTTCTCCGTCTGCGGGACAGAGAGCCATTCAACTCAGGCCGGCTGAGGGCAGGCTGTTTGGACCAGAAATCACTGCCTGGACATGTCCCCCAGCACCACGCCCCCGTGTCAGGCTCCATGCTAGTCCCTCCACACCCGCCAGCTGTCAGGATCACACATCACGTTCTGTGAGCACCAGCTCCCTAAGTGCAGACAAACCAGCCCTGCAGGACTCACAGAGCAGAAGCTGAGCCACAGCAAAGAAGATGAAATGTGATCAGCAGACACAGTGTTGGGTGCCTTGTGGGAGCAACTGGCGTCCTGCTGAGTCCTGGTTGCCCCTCCCTCCCAACCCTCCTCTGTCAGGACAAGGCGCACAGCCCTGCCATTGACGTGTGTGGATGTGGCACTCCACGCTCAGCCCACAGAGTGACTCAGAGACGCCCACGAGCAGAAGCTGTCACACTAGCCACCGGCACTCAGTGATCTGGTGAAACGCCTCCCGGCGCTTGTGGTGACCGTGGCTATGCCAACAGTGTAAAGTGCTTAAAAAGAGGGCAGTGAGAGACTGGGGCAAGTCTGGTGCGAGGAGGTAAAGCAACTGCTGGAAAATCTCTTTCCACTGAGCTAGGATGTGAAAAACTTGATCAGCTGACGCATATTCACAATTTGATTCCACACCTGGATTTCTGAGTCAAACTATGAAGAAATGAATGTTTTATCCAAAAGGAACCAAACAAACTGCTTTGATGGTATGTCCCTTCTGTGCCTTTTTTTTTGTCATTTATTTGATTAATAAACAGAGGTGATTCAAAACAATTTTTTGAGTGAAACTTAGAAGGCACCCTTAAGCCATGTCAGAAAATCACCCAACCCTATAGAAAAACACAAGCACAGAAAGGAAACACAATGGAAAAGGAGAGATGCAGGAGTGGCCCTGGCCCAGAAGGTAGCGATGTCTCTGTCTCCCCCAGGGCTGCATCCTCTCCCTTATCTGCCTTCCTCCTCTCAGCTCTCACTCAGTCTATCTGCAGACAGACGTGGGACTGGATACTACAAAATAGGCTACTTTTATACTAAAAGGAATCCAATAAAAGTGAAATACGTAAAGGTTGGGGCTTATATATTTTTATTATGATTCTTTTCAGCCAGGCTTTTAAAAATCCTCTATGTTGGGAGAAGTGTAGCCAGTGTATCTTGCAGGAAGAGACAGAAGAAAACAAAGCTGGTGTGTGTACACGAAGACAATCCCCACCCAAAATAAAAACCTCACCTTTCACAGGAGCCCAAGTTCAAGCTCCACCCTCCTCATCCCCGTGTGCTTTGAGACAACTTGCTTTATGCCGGTCCTCGTGATGGTTTGAGGTGCCAAGAAGGTGGTCCCCACAAACTGCATCTTTCTATGAATCTTTCATAAAAGCACTTTTTTCCCCTTAAGCAGTGGTAATCTGATGTTCATAGAGATTGATGAGAGCCCTGGGTGTCAGCAGAGAATCGGACAGATGGCAATTGTGACAATAAATAATCGTAATGCTTTTCACTCTCTTGACCTCAACAATTCAAGGGTCTCAAAACACAGCAGAGACTTAGAAGTATAGGGCAGGAAGGGACCTTGGGAAAGGGCACCTCATTCATCCTTCCAGCTTCTCACCCAGAGCTCAGACTAAACGAGACGCTCTCATTGGCACTTGGCCTCTGACTGCAGTCGGGTGGCTGTGTTCCTGGTGAGAACACCGGTGCAGCCCATGAGTTATGGGACATGCCTCCTCCTTGCCCCAGGGGGAATCGAAGCTTCCAGACTCAAGGGCAGAGAATGCAATAGCTCCAGAGCCCTCCCAGTGAGATGGGGAAGCTGAAGAGAAGCTGGTGCCCAGGGCTGGCCCAGAGCACCAACCTGGCAAGAAATGGCCGCTCTGGCCACCAGGAAGGAGCAGATGCTGGGGAACTTGGCTATGCCACAAACGATGTTAACACAGACCTACCACACCATGGACGCACATTCTAAATGACTCGCCTCTCGGAGCCCAGGTCAGGACTTCTTATGTGTGGATTTCTCTTCATTTGCTGTTAATCAGAGGCTAAGAGGGACTTTGGCATGAGTTGATAAATAACCACTCACCTCACCTCTCAACTCCCAGCTGCCATGACAGGGCGCTTAGTGAATGGCAGTGTGCTTGTATTTCCAGATGGGGGTGGAGACAGACAGAGGACTGCCGTTCCCAGATCTTGGTTCCAGGCAGAAAGGATGGAGGGCAAGTGAGGAG
This sequence comes from Delphinus delphis, assembly GCF_949987515.2. NCBI lineage: Eukaryota > Metazoa > Chordata > Mammalia > Artiodactyla > Delphinidae > Delphinus > Delphinus delphis. The sequence goes on along the minus strand of NC_082689.1, from coordinate 30,036,088 downwards.
AGGAAATGAAACTTTGCTTTCAGTTACCCTTGTCCTCCCATTTCCCATCTTCAAGAACCAGTTTGAGGTGAATGTCTGGCAAATTGGTTGTAAATATCCTTATAGTTAATTTTTCCTCATGTCATAGGATTCAAGGCCTCTTGAGAACTCCATCCCCCTTCATGGGCTCCATAATCATAAGTATTCCAGCCAAACCACTCCGAGTTCTCTTGTTTTCTGTCCCGGGATCTCTTCCTTTCCTCAGCGGCCCCATCTCTCCTGCATCTTATGTGTTTCAATTCTCATCTCCCTTGAAAAAGACCATCTTTGACTAGAAAAGCAGAAACTCTCCTGTATCCATGAAGATCTTTAATCACACCCTTGTTCTTGAGATGCAAATAAAAGAAGTAGTAGTGTTTTCAAGCCCTTCAGGCCTTCTTTGCCGTGTCTAAAAGGAGCAACCTGAATTGAAGGAATTTTAAAATTTGACAAATTTCTTAATTTTTCCAGTTAAAAAAATACAGTTGTTATGTTATCAGAAAACTCATCCTGAAGAAACAAATGCCCACAAGTAAATAGTGCAGGTGACAAATCATTAAGAAAAAATGAAGCCCTTTTTGTGAGTCCTATTTATGGCTCAGTTATCCTGTCCTAAGTACCCACATAGAAATAAATTCAAGCATCACTAAAACAACATAGAATCTAATGTTCAAAATGTTCTAGAAATAAACTCTTCCTCAAAGGCACACACACAGCTACTCTTCTCCCAGCCAGAAGCACAGACCTTCCCGAGAAAATCCAAGCATCATAGCACGACAGTGCTCTGCCATCTGGTGGCCAAAAGTGAAATGACCCTCAATACTCAACCCAAAGACTGCAGATAGTCATGTGAATTCATAGAAATCATGAACAACACAGTTTCCTCAAGTCCTCTACCAATGAGCAGAGAAATGGCATTCTGAAAAAACAAACCCAATTTTGAAGAATCTTCTTTAAGCCGCACAAGCTCTTACGTTGCTTGCTTGGATGAGCCTGACTGGTTACCACACATGTACAGAAAAACTGCAGTTATTTAAGTCTGCAAACCTCTTTGCTCAAATGTCTACAATGACCAACCATTGTGCCACGCACATGTCTATTGGTAGCCAAGTGGAGGAAACAAGTAGCTCATTCTGATAATACAATTACAAGACGGGGACCTGGTACATTCTGAGAGCCACTCGTGAATGTATTTACAGAGTTCTGGTCCGCAGGAGCATTTCCCAGAGTCTGGTCTATGAAACACCAGTTCCGGAGATAACTTACAAAACCGCTCAGAGGGCTTCCCTGATGGTGCAGTGGTTAAGAATCCGCCTGCCAGTGCAGGGGATACAGGTTCGAGCCCTGGTCCGGGAAGATCCCACATGCCGTGGAGCAACTAAGCCCGTGCGCCACGACTACTGAGCCCGCGTGCCACAGCTACTGAAGCCCGCGTGCCTAGAGCCCGTGCTCTGCAACAAGAGAAGCCACCACAATGAGAAGCCCACGCAGTGCAACAAAGAGTAGCCCCCGCTCGCCGCAAACAGAGAAAGCCCGTGTGCAGAAACAAAGACCCAACAGAGCAAAAAAAAAAAAAAAAAAAAAGTAATCAATAAATATCTGATGAATAAGTAAATGAATAAATTATTTTAAAAGGAAGGGGGATGAAATCAATGTAAGGAACAAAATAAAACTTCAAAGAGGTATTAATTAATATTCTCAGAGAGGAGTATAGTATCCACCCAACAAGAGTTGGAAGCTATTAGGATAGTGGGGCTGACAAAAATAACCAGGGAGTAAGAAAGAGCTTTACAAAGTAAATATGTGGTAGCTGAAATTTAAAAAATTCAACAGAAGGCTTATTAGATTAAGCTGACAAAACCTTCTAAAAAGCTAAACCAAAAGAAAATAAGATGGAAAATGGCAGGGGAGAGTGGGGGCAAAGGAGTGGGCAGGGAGAAAATTAGGGGATAGATCAAGGCAATCTCATATCTAATACAAGTTCCAAAAAATAAGAACAGAGAAAATGGAACACAGCTGAGCAATAAAGGGAAATCACAGGAAGTCATGTGTGCACCAAGCCAGAGAGCCCCAACCAACTGGAGCAGACCACAGAGGGCGGGGACTCAAGGAGACACAGGACTGATGGCTTGTGTGATTTGTCTGAGCATTTGGAGAAAGCATTATAAAGTACTTTGTTGGAAAGGTCTGTTGAAGTATTTAGGGAAAAAGTTTGTGTAGTGGTAGATCCGCAGAAAACTACAAAACTGAAAAATTAAGATAATGATTGACTCCAGGAAAAGCAAAACATTATACAGTGTGTCAACGAAAAATTAATCAGTCGATGCAAGAAAGAAATGGAAAAATTTGTTTCGAATTTTATTTTATTTTTTTATACAGCATGTTCTTATTAGTTATCCATTTTATACATATTAGTGTATATATGTCAATCCCCATCTCCCAATTCATCGCACCACCACCACCCCCGCTCTGCCACTTTCCCCCCTTGGTGTCCATACATTTGTTCTCTATATCTGTGTCTCAATTCTGCCCTGCAAACCGGTTCATCTGTACCATTTTTCTAGGTTCCACATATATGCATTAATATACGATATTTGTTTTTCTCTTTCTGACTTACTTCACTCTGTATGACAGTCTCTAGATCCATCAACGTCTCTACAAATGACCCAATTTCATTCCTTTTATGGCTGAGTAATATTCCACTGCATATATGGACCACATCTTCTCTATCCATTCGTCTCTTTTTTTTTTTAACATCTTTATTGGAGTATAATTGCTTTACAATGGTGGGTTAGTTTCTGCTTTATAACAAAGTGAATCAGTTATACATATACATATGTTCCCGTATCTCTTGCCTCTTGCGTCTCCCTCCCACCCTCCCTATCCCACCCCTCTAGGTGGTCACAAAGCACCGAGCTGATCTCCCTGTGCTATGCGGCTGCTTCCCACTAGCTAGCTATTTTACATTTGGTAGTGTATGTATGTCCATGCCACTCTCTCACTTTGTCACAGCTTACCCTTCCCCCTCCCCATATCCTCAAATCCATTCTCTACTAGGTCTATGTCTTTATTCCTGTCTTGCCCCTAGGTTCTTCATGACCTTTTTTTTTTTCCTTAGATTCCATACATATGTGTTAGCATATGGTATTTATTTTTCTCTTTCTAACTTACTTCACTCTGTATGACAGACTCTAGGTCCATCCACCTCACTACAAATAACTCAATTTCGTTTCCTTTTACGGCTGAGTAATAGTCCATTGTATATATGTGCCACATCTTCTTTATCCATTCATCTGTTGATGGACACTTAGGTTGCTTCCATGTCCTGGCTATTGTAAATAGAGCTGCAATGAACATTTTGGTACATGACTCTTTTTGAATTATGGTTTTCTCTGGGTATTTGCCCAGTAGTGGGATTGCTGGGTCGTATGGTAGTTCTATTTTTAGTTTTTTAAGGAACCTCCATACTGTTCTCCGTAGTGTCTGTATCAATTTACATTCCTATCAACAGCGCAAGAGGGTTCCCTTTTCTCCACACCCTCCCCAGCATTTGTTGTTTGTACATTTTCTGGTGACGCCCATTCTAACTGGTGTGAGGTGATATACCTCATTGCAGTTTTGATGTGCATTTCTCTAATAATTAGTGATTTTGAGAAGCTTTTCAGGTGCTTCTTGGCCATCTGTATGTCTTCTTTGGAGAAATGTCTATTTAGGTGTTCTGCCCATTTTTGAATTGGGTTGTTTGCTTTTTTAATATTGAGCTGCATGAGCTGTTTGTATATTTTGGAGATTAATCCTTTGTCCGTTGATTTGTTTGCAAACATGTTCTCCCATTCTGAGGGTTGTCTTTTCATCTTGTTTGTAGTTTCCTTTGCTTTGCAAAAGCTTTTAAGTTTCATTAGGACCCATTTATTTATTTTTGTTTTTATTTCCATTACTCTAGGAGGTGGATCAAAAAAATCTTGCTGTGATTTATGTCAAAGAGTGTTCTTCCTATGTTTTCCTCTAAGAGTTTTATAGTGCCCGGTCTTACATTTAGGTCTCTAAACCATTTTGAGTTTATTTTTGTGTATGGTGTTAGGGAGTGTTCTAATTTCATTCTTTTACATGTAGCTGTCCAGTTTTCCCAGCACCACTTATTGAAGAGACTGTCTTTTCTCCATTGTATATCCTTGCCTCCTTTGTCATAGATGAGTTGACCATAGGTGTGTGGGTTTATCTCTGGGTTTTCTATCCTGTTCCATTGATCTATATTTCTGTTTTTGTGCCAGTACCATACTGTCTTGATTACTGTAGCTTTGTAGTAAGCCTGAAGTCAGGGAGTCTGATTCCTCCAGCTCCGTTTTTGTCCCTCAAGACTGCTTTGGGGGCTTCCCTGGTGGCGCAGTGGTTAAGAATCCACCTGCCAATGCAGGGGACATGGGTTCGAGCCCTGGTCTGGGAAGATCCCATATGCCATGGAGCAACTAAGCCCCTGCACCACAACTACTGAGCCCACGTACTGCAACTACTGAAGCCCACACGCCTAGAGCCTGTGCTCCACAACAAGAGAAGCCACCGCAATGAGAAGCCCGTGCACCGCAGCGAAGAATAGCCCCCACTCACCACAACTAGAGAAAGCCCACGCACAGCAAAGAAGACCCAACGCAGCCAAAAATTAATTAATTAATTAATTAGTTTTTTTAAAAAAGACTGCTTTGGCTATTAGGGGTCTTTTGTGTCACCATACAAATTTTAAGATTTTTTTTTCTAGTTCTGTAAAACATGTCATTGGTAATTTGATAGGGATTGCATTGAATCTGGAGATTGCTTTGAGTAGTATAGTCATTTTCACAATATTGATTCTTCCAATCCAAGAACATGGTATATCTCTCCATCTGTTTGTATCATCTTTAATTTCTTTCATCAGTGTCTTATAGTTTTCTGCATGCAGGTCTTTTATCTCCCTAGGTAGGTTTATTCCTAGGTATTTTATTCATTTTGTTGCAGTGGTAAATGGGAGTGTTTCCTTAATTTCTCTTTCAGATTTTTCATCATTAGTGTATAGGTATGCAAGGGATTCCTGTGCATTAATTTTGTATCCTTCAACTTTACCGAATTCATTGATTAGCTCTAGTAGTTTTCTGGTGGCATCTTTAGGATTCTCTATGTATAGTATCATGTCATCTGCAAACAGTGACAGTTTTACTTCTTATTTTCCAATTTGTATTCCTTTTATTTCTTTTTCTTCTCTGATTGCCGTGGCTTCCAAAACTTCCAAAATGTTGAATAATAGTGGTGAGAGTGGACATCCTTGTCGTGTTCCTGATGTTAGAGGAAATGCTTTCAGTTTTTCACCATTGACTATGATGTTGGCTGTGGGTTTGTTTTATATGGCCTTTATTATGTTGAGGTAGTTTCCCTCTGTGCCCACCTTCTGGAGAGTTTTTATCATAAATAGGTGTTGAATTTTGTCCAATGCCTTTTCTGCATCTATTGAGATGATCATATGGTTTTTCTTCTTCAGTTTGTTAATATGGTTTATCACATTCATTGATTTGCATCTATTGAAGAATCCTTGCATCCCTGGGATAAATCCCACTTGATCATGGTGTCTGATCCTTTTAATATGTTGTTGGATTCTGTTTGCTAGTATTTTGTTGAGGATTTTTGCATCTATATTCATCAGTGATATTGGTCTGTAATTTTCTTTTTTTGTAGTATCTTTGTCTGGTTTTGGTAGTAGGGTGATTGTGGCCTCATAGAATGAGTTTGGGAGTGTTCCTTTCTCTGCAATTGTTTTGAAGAGTTTGAGAAGGATGGATGCTAGCTCTTCTCTAAATGTTTGATAACATTCACCTGTGAAGCCATCTTGTCCTGGACTTCTGTTTGTTGGAAGATTTTTAATCACAGTTTCAAATTCATTACTTGTGATTGTTCTGTTCATATTTTCTACTTCTTCCTGGTTCAGTCTTGGAAGGTTATACCTTCCTAAGAATTTGTCCATTTCTTCCAGGTTGCCCATTTTATTGGCATAGAGTTGCTTATCGTAGTCTCTTAGGATGCTTTGTATTTCTGCAGTGTCTGTTGTAACTTCTCCTTTTTCATTTCTAATTTTATTGATTTGAGTCCTCTCCCTCTTTTTCTTGAGGAGTCTGGCTAATGGTTTATCAATTTTGTTTACCTTCTCAAAGAACCAGCTTTTAGTTTTATTGATGTTTGCTATTGTTTTCTTTGTTCTATTTCATTTATTTCTGCTCTGATCTTTATGATTTCTTTCCTTCTGCTAACTTTGGGTTTTGTTTGTTCTTCTTTCTCTAGTTCCTTTAGGTATAATGCTGGATTGTTTACTTGAGATCTTTATTGTTTCTTGAGGTAGGCTTGTATTGCTATAAAATTCCCTCTTAGAACTGCTTTTGCTGCATCCCATAGGTTTTGGATCATCATGTTTTCGTTGTCATTGGTCTCTAGGTATTTTTTGATTTCCTCTTTGATTTCTCCAGTGATCTCTTGGTTATTTAGTAACGTATTGTTTAGCCTCCATGTGTTTGTGTTTTTAATGTTTTTTTCCCTGTAATTGATTTCAAATCTCATGGCGTTGTCAGAAAGGATGCTTGATATGATTTTAATTTTCTTAAATTTACTGAAGCTTTATTTGTGAGCCCAGATGTGATCTATCCTGGAGAATGTTCTGTGCGCACTTGAGAAGAAAGTGTAATCTGCTGTTTTTGGATGGAATGTCCTATAAATATCAATTAAATCTATCTGGTCTATTGTGTCATTTAAAGCTTGTGTTTCCTTATTAATTTTCTGTTTGGATGATCTGTCCATTGGTGTAATTGAGGTGTTAAAGTCCCTCACTATTATTGTGTTACTGTCAGTTTCCTCTTTTAGAGCTGTTAGCAGTTGCTTTATGTATTGAGGTGCTCCTATGTTGGTGCATATATATTTATAATTGTTATATCTTCCTCTTGGATTGGTCCCTTGATCATTATGTAGTGTCCTTCCTTGTCTCTTGTAACATTCTTTATTTTAAAGTCTATCTTATCTGATATGAGTATTGCTACACCAGATTACTTTTGATTTCCATTTGTATGGAATATCTTTTTCCGTCCCCTCACTTTCAGTCTGTATGTGTCCCTAGGTCTGAAGTGGGTCTCTTGTAGACAGCATATATATGGATCTTGTTTTTGTATCCATTCAGTGAGCCTGTGTCTTTTGTTTGGAGCATTTAATCCATTCATGTTTAAGGTAAATATCAAGATGTATGTTCCTATTACCTATTTTCTTAATTGTTATGAGTTTGTTTTTGTAGGTCCTTTTCTTCTCTTTGTTTCCCACTTAGAGAAGTTCCTTTAACATTTGTTGTAGAGCTGGTTTGGTTGTTCTGAGTTCTCTTAGCGTTTGCTTGTCTGTAAAGCTTTTGATTTCTCTATCAAATCTGAATAAGATCCTTGCCAGATAGAGTAATCTTGGTTGTAGGTTCTTCCCTTTCATCACTTTAAATATGTCATGCTACTCCCTTCTGGCTTGTAGAGTTTCTGCTGAGAAATCTGTGTTAGCCTTATGGGAGTTCCCTTGTATGTTATTTGTCGCTTTTCCCTTGTTGCTTTCAATAATTTTTCTTTGTTTTTAATTTTTGTCAATTGGATTACTATGTGTCTCGGCATGTTTCTCCTTGGGTTTATCCTGCCTGGGACTCTTTGTACTTCCTGGACTTGGGTAGCTATTTCCTTTCCCATGTTAGGGAAGTTTTCGACTATAATCTCTTCAAATATTTTCTCGGGTCCTTTCTGTCTCTCTTCTCCTTCTGGGACCTCTATAATGAGAATATTGTTGCATTCAATGTTGTCCCAGAGGTCTCTTAGGCTGCCTTCATTTCTTTTCATTCTTTTTTCTTTATTCTGTTCCACCACAGTGAATTCCACCATTCTGTCTTCCAGGTCACTTATCCGTTCTTCTGCTTCAGTTATTCTGCTATTGATTCCTTCTAGTGTATTTTTCATTTTAGTTATTGTACTGTTCATCTCTGTTTGTTCTTTAATTCTTCTAGGTGTTTGTTCTTTAATTCTTCTAGGCCTTTGTTAAACATTTCTTGCATCTTCTCAATCTTTGACTCCATTCTTTTTCTGAGGTCCTGGATCATCTTCACTCACATTATTCTGAATTCTTTTTCTGTAAGGTTGCCTATCTCCACTTCATTTAGTTGTTTTTCTGGGGTTTTTTCTTTTTCCTTCATGTGGTACATAGCCCTCTGCCTTTTCATCTTGTCTATCTTTCTCTGAATGTGGTTTTTGTTCCACAGGCTGCAGGATTGTAGTTCTTCTTGCTTCTGCTGTCTGCCCTCTGGAGGATGAGACTATCTAAGAGGCTTGTCAAGAAATGGAAAATTTTATCCAAGCCAAATTATAACCCAGGAAGAGCATCTCAGAAAACTCTGAGAACTGTTCCACCCATTAGAAGTCAAGGCACGGTTATATAAGTTTTTTGAGACAGAGAGCTGTGCATCAAATGATGTATTATTGACAGTTTACACAATCCAGATCTAAGCATCATTGTGGCCCCTTACAAGGTCAAGAAGGAATGTTATCTCTTAAGGAGTTGTCTTGTTGATGCTGGAAGAATGTTGCTCTTTTTGGCTGAGGATGTATTTCTGCCAGTGTAGGAGGTTTGGTCGACGCATAATGCAGATACACAATGCACAGTGCGGGGAGAGCCGGGAGGTCGAAGGGCAGAGAAAAAACGTTTTATGTTTAAATTTTTCCTGTTTTGCCATAAACTATGAATTTTATTTCACACATGTAACCTAGCAGTAAAGAGACAGGACTGTTAATTTATCCGCCAATGCTGATATCACCATTTTGGGAAAATGGGGGAGAGAAAGGCAGAGTGGAGGGAAGAGTGTAGAAGGAGCTAACTCCTCAACTACCAGGAAGCCAAGAGATGTGTCCAAAATGGATAAGTACTACACAGTAACAGGAGCATATTATTTATCAATATGGAGTAAATACAATGGGGGCCTAAGGAGAGTAGAGAGAAATGGAGCAGTAAATGAATGTTTTTCTTTATAAGACTTTTGATACACATTGACTTTTCACCTATGTGTACGTATGTCTTTGACTAAATGAAAGAAAAGGAAATAGGCTAGAGTGAAGGAGATGCATGGGAAGGTATGGCAGATAGTGAGATCTGGGGCCCGGTGCTGCCTTCCTTCTCCTTTCGGATATTTCCAAATTTTCTGTAATAAAAGTGTAATGTGCTTATAATTGAAACATTTCAACAAACACTTTTAAAAAAACATACTTACAAATATTTATGCCAAAGTCATAGTCCCAAAATGTTGATATGCATAGACATTACCTGTGGAGTTACTTAAAATGCAGAAGCCCAGGTTTTACCCTCTGAGATTCTGGACCATTACGGATGCCCTAAATAGACCAGAAGTGCCACATATTGTTCAAAATATAAAGCAATACCAAGCCAGGAAACTTTTCTTCAATTTCCTAAATTACCCAATCCACAATACATATAGAATGGATAGGAAGTTTAAATAGTGTTTTTCTAGACTGGACGATTTTCTAATCTGTGTGTGTTCCTGCAAAAGCCTCTGCTTTGCTAGTGCTCTCAGCAGCTGCCAGCTGGGGTACAGAAATTTGCATTGCAGCACTCTCCCCGGTTACGTAAGAAACACTGCTCCGGGACCCCATTCCACACGGGGGCGCTCTCCTAGTTTGGTCCCTGTACCTCAGAGTCCACACGAGATCCAGTTCTTCCTTCCACTCCCAACATCTGGGACCACTCCGTAACCACAGGGGCAAGAGACACACTTGGAGCTTTCCTGGAAAGTACAATTTGTTTGAGAGCAGCAACAGCAGCTAGTAAATTCAACTGAAAAAAAAAATTAGCATAGTGAAGCAAGTTCCCTCAGGCAATGGGAGTCCCAGCCTCCACTGGAAGTGTTCAAGCATTACTCATTCTGCTCTACCACCCCCAACCCCTCATCAGGGGATGACATAGAGAGCTTCCCACAGCCAGGAAATGGCTGGATTTCAAGGTCCCTCATAACCCAAGAGTGGTAGTTACCTACAGCAATTTTGCCTTTCCCCATACCACCCCCACAATCCCCCACCCCCACCCACCCCCAGGGACATTTAACAATGTTTAGAGACATTTTTCTTTGTTACAACTGGGGACTGGGGTGGGGTGCCACTGGCTTCTACTAGGTAGAAGCCAGGACTGCTGCTAAAAATTCTACAAGGCACAGGATAGCTCCCTCCACACACTCCAATAAAGTATTATCTGACCCAATATGTAAGCAGAGCCTAGAATGACAAACCATGTGCTAGAAACTGTGATACAATTATTCAAATGAGGTTAAAAGATAAGCTGTCCTCTTCTTTTACCACAATAAAGCTCTATTATCTATTAATACTTGGCTTGATAAAATGTGTTCTATGTGCAGAAATTAAAACCATTTACAGACAGGTGCATCAGTCACCCTTTCCCAAATAGGATCCAAACACACACTATCGCCACCTCTCCTTAGCAGGCACAGCTGTAATCTCATAAAAGATGCTTTGCATGATATGCTTTTCTTTAAGTCTTACTTCACATCAGAAGCTGGAGATGGTAAAAAATAAAATCTGTATACAAAGCTAGTGAGAAAAACAATTTGACAAGTGATGTCCAATGCTAAAAATAAAGTAAGAGGTGTTAGTTTACTAGTATTGAGGAGAATATAAGATGCTATAAAGCAAGTTCGAGATGCTATAAAGCAAGTTCAAGAATATAAGATGCTATAAAGCATGACATTTGTTGGAACGGATGGTACAATTGCGACATCATACCAGAAATAAAAGATCTGGCAATGTGCTAAGGTAAGGTGGTCTGTTATGTTTTATTATCATGTAGATGTGGTGAGGCCAACAGATTAGGAGACGACTGATTGCCACTGAAAAGGATGTTTGTAACTCATACTTCTCAAGAGGAGAGGGAATGGTGTGCCACACAGGGCCACACGAGGAAGCGCCAGGGTCAGTTAGGAGGCAGAAGAGGGAAGCAACAGCAAGAGTATTGCAGTTTTCATGGGAAGGAATGGGTGAAACAGGGTAAGCAGGCTAGTTTGAATAATTTCATCAGGCTGGACACAAAGGGTGTCTCTAGCTGTCTGGTACCTGGCCCCAGGTGAATAGGGCAGGTGGATAGTGGTCCAGAGTGTGACAGCCCCATTGAAGGAGGTGATTGGGGTGTGGGCTCTGAATCAGTTTCCTTCCTTCTGACAAGCACACTGGAGGGCAAGCTGTTTACTATCTCTAGGAATTGGCTAACCCTGGGAGGGGCAGTCCCTTCAGGGTCATCAAGGCCCCAAATAACAAAGCATCAGAATACAGAAAATAAAAGACATGGTTAATACACAAAGGGAATGTCAGAATGAATAACGAAATATCAAAACAGTAAGCTTATTCTTGTTGAGTGTGCATGGGTCCATGGGAAGGAGATATATGTCCAAGAAAGGTGAATGAAGCATGAGAAAGAGGTTTCTCTCTCCTCTGTACATCAGGTTTAATTCAAATGGCTGGGTCATATAATGGGTGAACAAAACCAGACATACACCCAAGCGCACATCAACTGATGAGTGTATAAATAAAATGTGGCATATTCGTACAGTGGAATATTATTCACCAATAAAAAGGAATGAAGTACTGATACATGCTACATCACAGATGAACCTTGAAAATCTCATGCTCCGTCAAAGAAGTCAGACACAGAGGGTCACATATTGTATGACTGTATATGAAATGTTCAGAACAACCGTTGTATGTAGATTAGTGGTTGCCAGTGCCTGAGGGGAAGGGGGAATGAGAAATGATTGCTAACAGGTACAAAGTTTCTTTTGGGGGTGATGAAAATGTTCTTAAATTAGATAGCAATAACGGTTGTATGTCTATGAATATACTAAAAAAATTAAACCGTACACTTTAAAAGGGTGAAATTTATGGTATATTAATTATATCCAAATAAAATTGTTATTAAAATAAATAAATAAACAGACTGTGCAAGTTTCCTCCTAAGACACAGTGATGAATTTATAGTGACTGAATAAGAAGGTAGGGCTCTGGGCTGGCTGTCAGCCCAGGGGAAGGGCCTGCCCCCCAATCCCTTCCCGACTGCCTGGTGTGGGTAATTGTATTCCACCCGTAGCTATTTATAACTTTGAGACTTGAAGGCTTTTGATAGTCGAGAGCCTCCTATTAACATGCAAATAATCCTGGGAGAGTTGTAAAATAGCAATCACTCCCCAAAGTGGAATGCAGTCTTGCAAAAGAAGCTGCTGGCCACCTGCATTCAAATGTGTTAGTGTAGGTATTGCAAAAACTGCCGTGAGCCTCAGCTCAGCAGGTGACAGCAGGTAAAAGGACGGAGGGTGTCTCAATCTGGGACAGAGAGCGAAGGAGGTGGAGCCTGGGAACATCCCGGGCTTCATGGGGAGGCATGGAGGTGAAGGCAGAGAGTGGCAGAGACAAGCCCGCACTCCCCACGCCGAGAAGACTCTCTTCATTCTCCCTGAGTTGACAGTACGGCCACCCACATCAGGATGGGACTAGGGTACAGACTGGAAAAGACCTCAAGTAGGCTCGGGGGAAAATGGAGCAGGACAGGAAGTTAAAGAAATCAGCAGGCACAGCATCACAGGCCAAGAGGCAGGGCAGGGCTCAGCTGGCCTCAGCCAGGTAGGAGAGGATAGAGGATGCTGAGTTCCAGGGACGGGACCTTAAGGCAGCAGCACCAGGACAAGCACAATGAGCCTGAATCTCTCCCTATATCAGGTTCTGACCATGGTTCGGTTCTGTACAAAGTGAACACCAATGACAGAAGTACCAGGCCAGCCCTCACCAGCCTCAGTAGAAGGATGTGTTCTAAGAAATACGTTGGTGATCGATAGATTGCCGTGACCTCCCTGTGTCAGTAAACATTACTGAAGTTCTACCTGACACAGGCCCTGCAGCATGTGGAGAGATTGACACTTGGTCCCAAAACGGAGCAGGGAGCTAGTTACACCCAGAGCTGGAAAGAAGGCAGAAGGTGTGCCTCCTGTGGTCGCTGGCAGAGAAAGGCATCCTCCTTTTAGACTCTGCAGCAGCGTCACTTCAGACAAGTGGACTGGGGGCGGTGGCATAAACCGTGTCACTGCCTCCTATTTTGTGAGCAGATATTATCTGACAGCCTGGAGAAAAGGTACTTAAGAAGGGGAAGGGGGAAGGCACACACGGAGGTGCTGCTGTACCCAGAAGCGGGAAAGCCATCCTGCATCCTGGTCTCAAACTTGAGTGAGCACCAGAATCACCTGGAACAGAAAGGCACATGGCTTCGTTAAGTCCGGGGTGGAGCCTACCAATCCCCAGACGACACTGATGCAGCTGCTGCCCATCGCAGCCAGAAATTACGAACCAGCCCTGGGTAAACTCTCTCACCTGTTTTCTCAGGTCACCTGAGCAGACGGGTCCTGAGAAGAAACACACACAAGTCTACAAGGAAAGGTCCAGCGCCACACAAGCTGGCTGGGGAGAAACAGAGGGAGAGATTCCACTGAAAAACACAAGGAGTGGAATAATAACAGCAGCTAACATGGATTGATTGTGCCCTTAGCATGTGGGGAGGACACTTTAAGTGCTCTATGATTTATCTCACTTAAACCACAGGACAAGCCCACAACGGTGGTGCTATTCGTATCTCTGTATCCCCTGTTTAGTTGGAAAGGGAAACCCAAGAACAAGGGTGAAAAGCAGCTGGCCAGTGCCAAGATTCAGGTCCAGATCAAGTGGACCCACATCCTTAACCACTGTGCCCTGCTGTTGGCAGAGGAAACAGAAATGACACTGGAAACAGAGATGCTCGAATCTTCTTTCCCTCATGAATCCTCCCGCTAGGCCTTCAGGAAGGCACCTCAACTTTGCAAGCTAGTCTCTTTCGGGAGAGAAGGAGGTGAAAAGGGAAGTGTATTCATTTGGTAGGGATGCCCAGCCGAAGTACCACAAACTGAGTGCCTTGAACGACAGAAACGTACTGTTTCCCAGTTCTGGAGGCTGACAGTCCAAGAGAGAGGTGCCGGCAGGTTTCCATCCTTCTGCTGGCTGCAGGGGAGAATCTGGTCCACGCCTCTTGCTTAGTTTCTGGTGGCTTGCCGGCCATCTTTGGCGTTCCTCGGTGGATGGACATATCACCCCATCTTTGCCTTCATGTTCTCACGATGTGTGTGTCTGTCTCCAAATTTCCCCTTTTTGTAAGGACACATTCATACAGGATTAGGGGCCTCATCACACCTGCAATGACCTAAATTCCAAATAAGGCCATACTCTGAGGTGCTAAGGGTTAGGACTTCAACATATAATTTGAGGGGGACATAATTCAACCCATAAGAGGAAGCAAAAATCTTCCTGGTATGAACTCCAAATGCCTAGATCCTAAAGATATCAAAAATACTTTGGGAATTCCCTGGCAGTCAAGTGGTTAGGGCTCTGTGCTTTCACTGCCGAGGGCCCGGGTTCAATCCCTGGTCAGGGAACTAAGATCCCACAAGCCACAGAGCACGGTCAAAACAAAAATACTTCCCTGGGCAGGGCCAACCCACCATATGTATACACTAAATAAGAAGCCCCACTTTTATCCAAGACTTTAGAAATAGGAAGAAAAGTAGGAAAAAAAGAGGAGTACCTTAAGGGAATTTTATAATGAGAATTCTTTTTTTCTTAACACTTTTCTTCAACTTTAATGCTTCTCTTTCAGGTATATCTACCATCCAATTATAAAGTAGGAATGCAGCAAGTCAGGTGAAAATGGTCTTTTGGTGCCTGCCACTAACCACTGTGTGAACCTCTCCTCTCTGAACAGCATTTGAATAAAAGCTGTGCTCATTTGAGGAGAGCAAGGTTGAATCAGAGAAGATGGATGTGAAGATTTCTCGGAACAAAGGTCTGAGAAGTAAAGCAAAGAGAACTGATGTTCTGTATCAAACCGCCTGGGAAAGACAGCAATCTAGTGATTTCATTATTTGACATTTTCCCACTCCCTTCCACGACTCAGGGTGGGGTGTGCCAAAGGTAGAAAAACACAGTGTCTGAATCTCACAAGAAGTTCCTGTGACGGGGGACGGGCAGAACAACTTTTCTTTGGGGACAGCATCCTAATTAATTGGAGAGAGTACAGCAAGGGCATTCTTGAGAATGCCAATTTACATCCAACACAGAATTCAATTTGCCTTCATGTATATCATGATTGTTTAGAGAGGGGATGATGAAGGGACTTGGGGTCCAGCCTTTGCTATAAATACCTCATTCACTCTCTCCTTTATTCACTGTTTGTTGGACTCCGATGATGTGCCAGGTGTTGTGAAAACAGTGAGTTAGAAAGTGAGATTGAACCAGCGCCTCCTCTTGTGGGGCTCTTCGACCTTCAACAGTACTTTTCTTCATGTGTTAGTTCCTCAATCCGAAATTTGAAAATTGAATTTCCCTAAAGGATTCAACTTGGGCTTCTCTGGTGGCGCAGTGGTTGAGAGTCTGCCTGCCGATGCAGGGGACACGGGTTCGTGCCCCGGTCCGGGAAGA
The DNA here is from genome assembly GCF_949987515.2 of Delphinus delphis. Classification (NCBI taxonomy): domain Eukaryota; kingdom Metazoa; phylum Chordata; class Mammalia; order Artiodactyla; family Delphinidae; genus Delphinus; species Delphinus delphis. The sequence goes on along the minus strand of NC_082689.1, from coordinate 30,020,486 downwards.
TCCCACATGCCGCGGAGTGGCTGGGCCCGTGAGCCATGGCCGCTGAGCCTGCGCGTCCGGAGCCTGTGCTCCGCAACGGGAGAGGCCGCAACAGTGAGAGGCCCGGGTACCACAAAAAAAATAATAAAATAAATAATAATGATAATAAATTATTGTAATAGCATCCTCCAGGCATATTAAAGACCACAGAAGTGAGCTCTGCCCTACAGGGTGCCACAGGTGAACATTTGCCTATGTCAGAGTAAAGAGCATTACCACCAGCCTTCCCTGTTCTCCAGAGACGACCCTGGGGCCTTGCAAGTATTGGCAGAATTTTAGCAGACGGTGAAATGACACACACACGTACACTCCCCCTGCATGTGTGTGTATGGTGAATGTGTGTGTGTGTGTACACGTGAACACAGATATCTATGATCTGTTGGGCTGATGATGCTGGCAGTGAAGCAAGGTGGGGAGGAGAGAAAAAAAAAAGTGTTGAGAGAGAGGAAAATGGAGAGATATTTAATCTCAATGTAACCTTTCGGTGACATTTCTTTCTGCAGTAGCCGTCTAGCTAGCGAATGATGCCGCTATTCTTGGGTTAACACCTTAAGAGAATTTTTTGATTGAAAATGTGGATTCTTTTCAAGAAAATAGGGAAAGCTACATATTTAGATGCAAGCCATTCAGGCCGAAGGCACAGCAGGCTAGGCCTTATCGGGTATGAATGTGCCAATGACAGCCTTGTCCTGTCAAGCCTCTGCTGTAATTAATTACACACGCCCTTCGAGATTTCAACAGAAATGAAGCTCTGAGGGTCTCCTGGGGACGATCCACGAAAGCCACAAAGCAGATCTCTTGGACACAGACTGAAAACATCAGGTAGGAAGGGGTTCCCTCGGCTGGATTCATGGGAAATAAAAGGAAAAATAACTTAATTTTGGTATTTGTGACAGGCAAGGCCTACAAATCTGCAAAGCCTCCACAGGCAACAATCTGGTTTCCTCCTTTTCCATGAATGATGCTCTGGGAAGGCCGAGCCGGAAGAAATAAAAAAACAACAGCCCTTCATTCAAAGTAGCTCCTTGGAGGAGCAAGGTCAGAGGGGTGAGAAGGATGGGAACATGTGACCCAGAGGACACACAAAAGCCAGGGAGGGGGCAGGGTGGGAGGGCTGTCACTGCCACCCCCCCCCCTCCAGCTCTCCCCACCAAAGCCAGGGTCACAGTGTCAAGTGCTCCCCTAAGATCTCCTTTTGCTCTCAGGAAAAAAATTTTTTTTCTACTTGACATCTATTTTTAAAGATTTTTTCCCCCTATAGTGTACATGCTCAGGTCAAAAAGTTCACTCAGGGACTTCCCTGGTGGTCCAGTGGTTGAGATTTCACCTTCCAATGCAGGGGGTGCAGGTTCAATCCCCGGTCAGGGAGCTAAGATCCCACATGGCTCGGGGCCAAAAATCCAAAACATAAAACAGAAGCAATATTGTAGCAAATTCAATGAACACTTTAAAAATGGTCTACATCAAAAAAAAAATCTTAAAAAAATAAAAGTTCACTCAGTTCACTTTCAAAATGCCTCTGTGGTGCCCCTGTCTGAGCAGCTGACACAGGCGCTGAGAGCCAGGGCTTCGAACCTGCCCAAACTTACTTTGCAACAGTACAGAGTAAGAAAGGACCAAGCAAGGGATGGGGCCGGGGAGGGAAAAGCACTGACTCCTGGGCAGAGAGAGGCGGGAGTGTCTGAGGCCAGCTGCTACCTCAAGCATTTCAGCATCAAAAGCTGATCCAGCTGGAGTTACGGGAGCTCCATGTAACTAACTAGCATTTTCTCTTTTCTTCCTGGCTAATGGCGTGTGTGTGTGTGTGTGTGTGTGTGTGTGTGTGTGTGAGAGAGAGAGAGAGAGAGAGAGAGAGAGAGAGAGAGAGAGAGAGAGAAGATCCACTCAAAGTCCTGTCAAGAAACAACCGAGGGACTTCCCTAGCAGTCCAGTGGTTAGGACTCCATGCTTCCACTACAGGGGGCACAGACAGGTTAACTGAGGGGTGAAACAAGATGTTTTCTAGCCAAGAGGAGAATACACATAGATGTGTGTGTGTGTGTGTGTGTGTGTGTGTGTGTGTGTATGAAATGGGTATTTGTATCCCTCAAACATATATTTCTCAACTATTTTGTGAAGAAATTGAGAGTAGGAGATAAAACAGAGTGTTAATATTCACTTCTCATTTTCAGCCCGAGGAGCTCATTGGGCCTGAGCAGGCCTGAGTCTATTACTTAGATTGGGCTTGTTATTCGTTTCTCCATTTATATCCATTTATTGCATGTATATTTATTTTCTTTATGAAAATCATCGTTTCTATGTACAGCAGAATATCCATGTTTAGTTCTCCCTCAGTTCTCCTCATTCTTTTTTCTGAATATTGAAAAATCTTCTTTTCAGAAAAATGTTGATTAGACTTGTCTACTGGGTGAAAAAAATCCATTCTCCAAGTGTAAAATGAATTAGTAGGAAAGGAGCTTTTTGGAAAAAATAGAATTATTGAATCTAGATTGGCGTAACATATATTATACTGCAGTTTACTCTGAAGAGAGAGATGAGATATGGATGACATCATTCTAACAGAAAATCTCTCTGGAAAAATACTTTCCTGCTTTGAAAGAATTTTAACAAACAGTATTTTAGATGTAAGATTGAATCACATTGTAGGTCAAAAACAATTAAACATCCACAATTTCAATGACTGATTCGAATACAAGAGGACTGAGAAAAGCATCATTTTTTTACTTAAATACAATAAAAGTTCTGCTTGAATTGTACATTTAAAATGGGTGAATCTTATGGCATATAAATTACATCTCAATGTTGTAAATTAAATGTTTGTGTACCCTCCAAAATTCATGTTGAAACCCTATGCTTCAGTGCGGCCTTTGGGGGATAATTAGGATTAGACGAGGCCATGAGGATGAAGTCTTCACGAGTGGGATTAGTGCCCTAATAAGAGTGTGGAGAGAGCTTGCTTCCCTCTCTGCTCCCTGCCATGTGAAAATACGAGAAGGTAGCTATCACAACCTGGAAGAATTCAACCATGCTGGCACCCTGATCTCGGACTTTCAACCAGGGAGAAATAAATTTCTATGGTTTACAGGCCATCCAGTTTATGATACTTTGTTATATAGCAGCCCAAATGGACTAAGACATGCGATAAAGCTGTTACAAATACTATTGAGTTATTTATTCATAACTATTTGCAAAGCACTAACCCATTATTTATAGGTAGGAGATCTACTGAGGGTCCATGAAGCTCTATGAGTTATCTAACTTATCCAGAGAAGGGGAGAAAAACAAGCCACAATGAAAAGCCCAGACCTTGCTCCTCTTGGCTCAGTCCCCTACCTCACAAGACTTGAGTGTAAAAGGGCCCAATCTATTGCCAGCATTTGCAGCTCTCCAGGACAGGAGGATAATTAAGCCAAGGCCACAGAAGTTTGTAGAAAAAGAACCAGAAACTAAAGTCCACCGTCTCAACTGCTTCTTTCTCCATGGTAAGTTAACCATTAACTTGAGACCAAACAGGGACTTCGTCTTTTTCTCTGAGGCTTCCCTCTTCTACTGTGACACACCTGCTTCTCCCTACCCCACCTCCTAGCCCACCCTGGAAAGTGTTATCAGACAACAGCCTCCCTGTGGAAGTTCACCTCAACCCAAAGGGTCCATGCTGGGAGACAGGAAAAAGAAACAGAATTGGCAGTAACACTCTGAAAGTCTCCTGGGTGCTGTTCCGCGTGCCACCACGCTAGCATGCTTTCCTGGTAGCAGATGGACCCACTAAACCTACAGGAAGCCCTCTGAGAGGTGCTTCTCAAACTTGAATCCGCAGCGGATCTAAAACGCAGATTCTGATTCTTTGGGTCTGGGCTGAGCTCTGAGAGTCTGTATTTCTCCCAAGATCTCGGGAAATGCTGATGTTGCTTGAGCAGGTACCACACTAAGCAGTGAGGTTTTGAACAGCACTCTTCAGAAGAAACGTAAGGCAAGGCAAAAACGTGAGCCCCGCAGACAATTTTAAATTTTCTGGTAGCTACATTAAAAAAGTAAAGAGAGGGACTTCCCTGGCAGTCCAGTGGTTAAGACTCCATGCTTCCACTGCAGGGGACCCGGGTTCGATCCCTGGTTGGGGAACTAAGATCTCACATGCCAGCGCGGTGCGACCAAAAGAAAAATAAGTAAAAAGAAGCAGATGAAATTAAATTTAATACTACATTTTTAATACATTTAATAAAAATGAACTTATTTACAAAACAGAAACAGACTTAGAGAACGAACTTATGGTTACTGGGGGAAGGGTTGGGGGGATAGTTAGGGAGTGTGGGATCGACATGTACACACTGCTGTATTTAAAATGGATAACCGACAAGGACCTACTGCATAGCACAGGGATCTCTGCTCAGCGAAACGACCTAAATGGGCAACATTTAGGTTTCCCACTGAAACAACCTAAATGGGAAACAACCTAAATGGGAAAAGAATTTGAAAAAGAATAGGTACATGAATATGTATAACTGAATCACTTTGCTGTACACCTGAAACTAACACAACATTGTTCATCAACTGTACTCCAATATAAAATAAAAAGTTTAAAAAAAAATTTAATACTACCTTTTTATTTAACCCAATAGTTCAGAATGTCATCATAACTAATGTAAGGATTTATTTTTGAGGTGTTTTACATTCTTTTTTTCATATTAAGTATTTGAAATCTGGTATGTATTTTACACTTACAGCACATCTCAATTCCAACAAGCTGTTTTAAGGGCTCGGTAGCCCCATATGACCAGTGGCCACTGTTACAGGACAGCTGTAGGGACCTCCTTACACGGCCCTGTAATGCCTGGCCAGGCACCCCACAAGCAGCAAATGCTAAGGGGAATTATTCCCATTCTACTCTATTCTTTCCTGGTGAGAGGTCTGCTAAGAGTTCCTGGAGATTCAGAAAAGGAGACAAGAATTGTCTTGTCTTTTAGGGAGGGGCATGATTCCAAGAGAGGAAGGAGGGCATTTGCATTTGGGAGCCTAGCAAGGACATAGGAAGTTCAGGGTGGCCAAGTGTGGTGGGTGAGAGGCAAGGAAGAGGCTCCAGAGCTCCGGAGCTGCTCGCTGGTCCCTGACTCTTCGCCACCCATCACTGACCTGGTGCTGCATTGGTCCCTGCCCCAGACTCTGAGGTCACGGCCAAACTCACCAACCCTATGACTTGAATTTAGTGTCAAAATCAAAGAGGGCAAGAAAGAAATTAAAGAAGTATAAAATAAAGAGAAAAAGGAAAGTGAGAAAAGTGGGAGATAAAAGAATCCCAAGGAAAAGAAAAACTCCTCTAAACACTTAACCTCTATTTACTTTCTCACTTCCTCACTCTTAGTTCCCAGACTACACACAAAAAGATAAATTTTGGAGACTTTTTTTCCTGCCTTAGCCTAGAAACAGGAGGAGGCTTGAAGCTACAGCATTTAGCTTTTACAAAACCAGCATGAGAGGATCCCTCATGACTCTTCTACAGAATTGGCTTCTGGAAGTCATAGAACTGGAGGACCATCGACTTCAAACTCCCTTCAAGGCAGGAATTCTTTCAGAAACAAGGACAGCCAGCCAGCCCTTCCATGAGAACTTCCAGAAAGAGTTCACTACCTCCATAAGACATCCTTTTCCATTTTTAAGAAATGTTACAAAATTGTTTCTATCAAGTGGAAATTTACCTCCATTTAATGTTCATCCACTCATCCAAGTCCTATTTTCTGGAACTACGCAAAATATATGTCATCCTTATCCTTTAAATAATTGAAGACAGATGTTCTGGCGGGCTTGTCCTAGATCTCTTCCTGTTCAAGTCTGCCAACACTTTTATATCAATCTGAGACCAATATATATAATATTCTAATTGTCCAGAAAGAGAATTAGTTAAGTAAATTGTAGTCCTTCCATACAATGGATTACTATGCAGCCATTTAAAAATGATGATGGAGACGGAGATTTATTGACATTGAAAGATTTTTACCATATGTTAAATGATTAAAAGGCAGGCTAGAAAACCATATGTATCGTAGGATCCCATTTTAAAAATACATATATAAGTATAGATAAACAGAGAGAAAAGTCTAGGAGAATACACACTAAATTATCACAGAGGTTATTTATGGGTGAAGGCGTTATAGATATTTTCATCTTTTTGCTTAACAGCATTTTCTCATTCTTTTACAGGAACATGTGGTACTTGTATAGTAGTTAAATAATGTTTTCTGTAAATAAATTGTAACCAGTCTTCACAGCAGATAAGGATCGGTGACAAATCATTCATCATTCATTTATTCATTCAATGAATGAATGTCTACTATATGTCAGACACTGTTCTAGGTGCTGGGAGACAACAGTGAACAAGACAGTCAGAAATCCCTGCACTTCTGGAACCTACATTCTAATGAAGAAGACAGATATCAAAAAAGAAATAAGAAAAATATATAGCATATTAGTAGTAACAAGTGATCTGGAATAAAAATAAAACAGGCAAAGGGTGGCAAGTGTACGGGAGGTTGAAATTTTAGATAAGATTGTCAGGGAAAACCTTACAGAGAAGGTGCTAATTGAGTGAAGACCAGAAGTAGGTACAAGGATGTGCCACAGTTTAGGTGTGTGTGGAAAGAGAGTCAAGGGAGAGTCAGTACAAAGACCCTGAGGCAGGAGCATGGCCCACATTCAGAAACTATCAAAGAGCCCAGCAGGGCTGGAGTGGAGGGAGCTGGGGAGAAGGAGACAAGGTCAGAGAGGAAACAAAGGCCAGATCAGCGGGGCTTCGCATCACTCTAAGATTGGCAGCCCACGGAGGTTTCTGGGCAGAGGGCTTACGTGATCTGACTTGTGTTTTAACAGAATCACTCTGGCTGCTGCTGTTGAGAATAGACTGAAGTGGGTAAGACCAAAAGCAGGGTGACCAGGTGGCCTCTGGAATCATCCAAGCAAGAGATGACAGTGGCTTGGACCACCATGGTAACCGGGTGGTTAACCAGATTAACCAATTGTTAGTGACCAGAGTATATTTTGAGAGTAGAAGCCTCAGGATTAGCTGACGGTCTAGACGTGGGGTATAAAAGACAGAAAGGAGCACGGAGGTTTTGAGGAGGAACGATTGAAGTGATTGGTATTCGAGATGGGGAAGACTGGGGAAGGGGCAGACAGGGTTAGAAGTCAGGAGCTCAGCTTTGAACATTCAATCTGAAAACCTCTTGGTGGTTTTCACCAAGTGGAGGTATCAAGAAGATAAATGTTTCTGGAGACAAAAGGAAGGACACTGGATAGAGATATGTTAACGAAACAAAATTCAACTGAGAGACAAAAAACATTCAACTGAGGACATTTGAAAGATCTTACTGGCTTCACGCACTGATTCATGAATCAGGCAGCATCTAGTCTAGCAGATAGAAAGGAACCCCAAGGAGCTGTACAAAATGAAAAACTTTTATAGGCAGAAGGGTGCAAGAACAAGAAAGTTAGGTAAAAATCGGATCGATTTTCACAAGGTTACTTTCCCTTTTGGCAGGGGCCTATCAGGTAGATTATCTAACTGGTGTTGATCAGGGGATTCCCGACTGACTGGTTCAAGGTTCCATTTCTGGGAAAATCAAAACCTTAATTAAGCTAAATCTCGGTTTTGGTGACATGGGGCTTCGCATAAGCAACTCCTTTTGGGGTCTGTTGTTCGTAATAGACATAAATCAGGAGCTGTCAACAGATGGGACTTAAAGGTATGAGACTGCAGGAGATGACAAGACTGTCGGTGTAGGGAGAAGAGCTGCAGGTCTGAGCCCTGGTGCACCCGACGTTATAAGTTCAGGGAGAAGAGGAAGATCCAGAGGGAGACTGAGAAGCAGCTGAGTGGAGAAGGAAAAAAGACGGAGAAACTCTAGCATCCTAAAACCTAACTGAAAAAAGAGATTGAAGACGGAGGGAGTGGTCAACTGTGTCAAGGGCTGCTGCTAGGATAAGTGAAGGGAGGAACGAGGGTGACCTTGGGATTCAGCGACACAGAGTTGTGAGTGACCTTGGCCAGAGCAGTTCTGGTGGGGCAGTCAGGGCTGGAAGCAGTGGTGAAAATCTCCTAGGGGTAGGATCAAGAGAGGCTGGGAGGAGAGAAACTGGAGACAGCTTTCTGGGAGCTTTGCTCTAAAGTGAAGAAAAATAGAATCGTAACTAGAGAGGAGGAATCCAGAGAGGGTTTTTTGTTTTGTTTTTTCTGAGATGGGAAACATAACAGCATGTTTGTCTGTAAGTGGAAATGATCCAGTAGAAACAATAGGGAAGAGAAGGGAAAATTACCGGCGCAGTGTTTTGGGTAGATGAATAGGTATGGGATCCAAGCACCAGTGGGAAGCGAAGCCCTTGCTAGAGGCACAGGCTCATCCTCCACGGTACCAAGACAAAAGGAGGAAATGGGAACAGATGCATCTACCAATAAGTAGATATATTGTAGGAGTGTGTAGGGTTGGTCTCCGATTGCTTTAATTTTCTTAGTGAAACAGGAGGCAAAGGATATCTGCTCAAGGTGAGGATGAGGTGTGAGATGAGGTTGGAGGAAAGAGGAGAAAGTGTGAACCTATCATCTAGGAGAGGGAGAAGAGTAAAGGGATTACGGTACTTGTTTGCTAGGCAGCGTTAAAGGTAGGCACGCTTGAATTCAGTGACCATAACATCATGTTTGAGGCCTCCGATTTATAATTCCTTTTTTTTTTTTTTTTTTTTTTTGCGGTACGCGGGCCTCTCAGTGTTGTGGCCTCTCCCGTTGCGGAGCCCAGGCTCCAGACGCGCAGGCTCAGCGGCCATGGCTCACGGGCGCAGCCGCTCCGCGGCATGTGGGATCTTCCCAGACCGGGGCACGAACCCGTGTCCCCTGCATCGGCAGGCGGACTCTCTACCACTGCGCCACCAGGGAAGCCCCTACAATTCCTTTTTAAAGAATAACTAGGAATCAGTCAATGGAAATATTGACTTCATTACTAAAATCACAGAGCCCTAGACTTTTTGAATTGGAGGATACTTTAAATACTATCATTCAGCTTCTTTCTTTCAAAGAGAAAAACATAGGAGACCAGGGAAGTTAAGATGTTTACTAAACGAGGTCCCTAAACAAGTTAGTGGCAGAACTCAGATCCTTATGGAGGGGAAGAGAATAAATAATTGAGTGGTGTGTCCCCCAGATACAGACTATACGTTAATAGCTGGAATGTATGTAACACTTCCTTGCTAGAGATGTACAATAATGGCATGGGCTACCTGAGAGGGAGTGAAGGTTAAAAGACATCTTTTAAGTGTTGTGAAGGATGGCTCATGCATTACAGAGTTAGTCTAAATTACCCTTCCAATTCCAATGTTCTACCTTTCAGATGAAATGTTCGAGAATACTGCGCATGAGAAAAAGCGTACCAGGGCAGCGTTAGGACTACTAGGGTAACTAAGGCCCACAGATCACTCAACAAACCTCCTCCCCTAAAGTCTTCAACTACAACTTTTGAAATGGCAGAACTGACTGAAGTTCCTTATTTCCCCTGCCTGTGCTATGGTACCTGTGCTTATCCAGCAGGAAATGTCTATAAAACAGGTAGCCAGAGGAAGAGGTAGGAGACTTAAGATGCTCGAATATTAACAGGACAGATAATTAGTCCTTGAATAATTGATGCACTTAGGCTCCCAGGCTATTATTCTGACAAGCATTCCTAATGGTGCTTAAACTAATCCAAAGATTTCCCAGTGCCAGTCAATGAATGGACCACAAGTTTGCTCCAAAGGAAGTGCACAGAAATGATGATTATGTTGCTATTCTAATAAATAGGAATTGCCACAGGAGAGATGTTGCCTTTAAACAAAATCTGGGGAAGTTTCCTTCAATCTAGTTTGTTTCATAGCATGTTCGTAGTTTTTAAATTTTTCTACAGCATATTGGAAAAGAATTGGGGGAATGATAAGGACAGATATAACATGTCCACTGATAATTGCCGTGTGTCAAGCAGGGCTGGCAGATTCGGCCAGAGCCCTGTTAGATTCAGTTTATTATTTACATAGCAAAAGAGCAAGGAGCAAAGGTGCCAGCTCCTGTGTCTTCTGTCCCACAGAGGGGGCCAGGTGACAACAACATGGACGATAGGAAGCTCTATTGCAGAGGAGCTATCACCAAGCTCACCTAAAGAGTTTAAAGCCTGCAGTTGTGCGCTCAGAGTAGGGACAAGGCCTCAAACCTCATCAGAGGCTGGGAAGCAGTGAGGAACTGTCTCATGTTGGCTTCCTAGGGAGACTGGGAGGCAAGTGGGAAATGCCTGATAGCATCTTCTCACAAGTCTCTCATGTTCTGAGACAATCACAGGGCCTGAGTGGAGACATGCACAGATCGCCATGGCGCCAGGGCGGAGCCGTCCCCTATACCATGGTGGGCTTAGAGTCTCTTGGGAAGGATGGTGAAAGAGAGGGAGGAATGACATGCAGAAATCAGTAAAAATAGTCAAAAGAGCTCTGATTAGGAAGCTGAGTCACTGACTAGTCGGCAAGAGAAAGAGGACCTACAGGCAGCATTGGCTCATTGAGGGGGGACCCACTAGGGGCAAGGAGCTGACAAATAGCCCATTGGACACAACATAACGGGAGAGTCCAGGGCATCCCCAGCACATGGATCTGAAAACACTACTTCACATCAACAAAATCAAAAGCTATTCAGAACAAAGAATTTTTTTTCTTTTCTTTTCTTTTTTGCCGTACGCAGGCCTCTCACTGCTGTGGCCTCTCCCGTTGCGGAGCACAGGCTCTGGACGCGCAGGCTCAGCGGCCATGGCTCACGGGCCCCGCCGCTCCGCGGCATGTGGGATCTTCCCAGACCGGGGCACGAACCCGTGTCCCCTGCATCTGCAGGCAGACTCCCAACCACTGCGCCACCAGGGAAGCCCAGAACAAAGAATTTTTAAAGGCTAATGAACTGTTCTGAGAAACATATTATGTTATGTCATATAAATATGCAATTGAAGAGTTTCTGTCATAGATGGTGCTCCCTCATTATTGTCAGCAGACTTTGTTAGAATCTGGATCTTCCTAATCCTTCAGACCCTACACAGCTACAACCTGGTGGAATAAGCAGGGAAAAGTATAATTTAAAAAGAGAGAGAGAGCTTCCCTGGTGGCGCAGTAGTTGAGAGTCCGCCTGCCAATGCAGGGGACGTGGGTTCGAGCCCTGGTCCGGGAAGATCCCACATGCCGCAGAGCAACTAAGCCCATGCACCACAACTACTGAGCCTGCGCTCTAGAGTCCGTGAGCCACAACTACTGATCCCACATGCCACAACTACTGAAACCCACGTGCCTAGAGCCCATGCTCCACAAGAGAAGCCACCGCAATGAGAAAGAGTAGCCCCCGCCCGCCGCAACTAGAGAAAGTCCACGTGCAGCAACAAAGAACCAGTGCAGCCAAAAATAAATAAATTAAATAAATTTAAAAAAAAATAAAATAAAATTACCTTTAAAAAAAAAAATCACTTTTGTTCCCCTACTGGACTAGTTCCATGGCATCAAAAATAGCTTCCAGGGCTTCCCTGGTGGTGCAGTGGTTGGGAGTCTGCCTGCTGATGCAGGGGATGCAGGTTCGTGGCCCGGGCTGGGAGGATCCCACGTGCCGCGGAGCAGCTGGGCCCGTGAGCCATGGCCGCTGGGCCTGGGCGTCCGGTGCCTGTGCTCCGCAGAGGGAGAGGCCACAGCAGTGAGAGGCCCGCGTACCGCAAAAAAAAAAAAAAAAAAAAAAGCTTCCATTCTTAGTAATTTAAGCATTATTTTATCAGAACTTTAAGAATATGTGACTTTAATGTTTCATTGCATTATCTACCAATATTTTAATTTAGTCTTAGACCCAAAACACTTTCCAAAGGAGAGCATCTCCAATCTGGTAATTTATGTCAACAAGAAAATATGATGAATTAATATAAATCAGATTTACTGCCAACTTTTCATGAATAAATTTATTTTGTTAAGTAGCTTATTAATTAAATAGGAGTATGATAAGATAAATGATAATAATACAAATAAATTATAGCCCCAAGTTTCTTGTTATTTTCAGAGAGAAATGTTGTAGGTAATAGCCATGAACAGGATAACATGTTATACTTTCAATACCAAAATTCAAAAATAATTTTGGCATAGCTGCTCCATCAGTATATGAAAATTAAATAAATTAAAAAGAAACTGGAACACATTCTTGTTTTTTTTAATTTGTTTATCTTATTTATTTATTTTTGGCTGCATTGGGTCTTTGTCGCTGCACACGGGCTTTCTCAAATTGCGGCGAGCAGGGGCTACTCTTCGTTGTGGAGCACGGGCTCTAGGCACACAGGCTTCAGTAGTTGTGGCACACAGGCTCAGATATCCCTGATTGTGGTGCATGGGCTTAGTTGCTCCACAGCATGTGGGATCTTCCTGGACCAGGGCTCGAACCAGTGTCCCCTGCATTGGCAGGAGGATTCTTAACCACTGCACCACCAGGGAAGCCCCTGGCACACATTCTTAATGATTAATATTCCACACATATTTTGAGCGAGACATGAATAAATGAATGCTGACAATCTAGCATATGCTGTGACAAATGAGTGTCATAGACAAGATCAGCAACATTGAATATCAAGATATATTTGAAGATTCCTCGTCTTCTCCCTACCCAAAGAAACCAGATGTATTATTTGGCTTCTGCTAAGCATCACAATGAACAACAGTCTATTGAGGATCTGCTGTAGGCACTGGGCCACCATCCCAAAACAAGGATTTTTAAAAGACAGCTATCCTAATGTAGCTTGTTCTTCTTGAGCAGACATAGGACATAGAAAGATAAATATATAAGTCAAGGAAACATATTTTGCATCAAATTATCACTACAGGTAATGAGTGTTGCCGAGGGAAAGTAACTAAGGATTTCTCTGGAGGAGGAAGTCTTCTTGAGGGTAGGATGGCTTGAAGGAAGGTAGCTCTTAGATAAGGAAAGGGAAGGTCTTCACAGTATGCACTATCACAGGTCTAGACAGGACTATGGGTATATGCACTCAAGTGTGTATAGATAAGTTTGGCTGGAAGAGAGGAGCTGTGAAGGGAAGCACATTTGTTGTTGATGATCATGCAATGAAATGTGGTTCATACAGGTTAGAAGAGACAACATGTGGAGCCTTGAAAACCAAACTATGTTGGGGACTTCCAACAGGGGAATGGAAGGAGATTGAATGAAGGACGTTCCCACTGGAAATCATAAATTGCTCTTGGCCAATTTGGGAGTGTCGTGGGAAGGTCAGTCTGGCAGGAACATATGTAAAGGATGGGTTTGAGGAAGGAGAGATTAGAAGCAGGGATACCAGTCAGAAAACTAATGTGCTGGTTCAGTCACCAAGTGATGAAAAGCTGGGAGGCTGGGAGAGATCAAGATGACTGAAGATTCTAGTGTGGGTGACTAGGAGTCTTTATACTTGCTGAATGAATGATTGAACAAGGGAGCAAGGGCAGAAATTCAGAGTGAAAGCTGGTTTAAAAGGGATAGATGGTAAGTTTGGATTTAGACAAACCAAATTTATTGTGATGACTGAATACGGAGGTGGAGGTCCTCAGGAAGCAGCAGGAGATGTGAGACTAATCAGAGCAGTCAGAGCTGTAGACATATGTTTGGAATTAATCCCCAGGGAGGTCAACGTTTAAGCCATGGCAGTAGAAGGATCCTACACTGGGAGCTCATGTACAGAGAAGAACAACAGAGAAGGCTGAAGAATGAGGTTGAGACATGTTCAAACTTAGGGAGAAGAAAGAGGAGCTGGAACTAACAAAGAACCCAGAAAAGACATAATCTGAGAATTAAATGGAGAAACAGGACAATGAAACGTCGTCAGTGCTGACTGGATCAGAGCGGTTCAGGAGAATGACAGCAAAGATCATAGATAGCCTTGGAAAGAATGGCTTCAGGAAAATAACAAGGTGAAAGCTAAACTGCAATGGATTAAGGAGTAAAGGTGGCAAAAGCAAGTGTAATGCTTAGCAGTAGAAAGAAATGACAGCAGTTGAAGGGAAAAGAAAGTAAGGGAAAGATCTTAAAGAAATACCTGTGGTACAGAGCGTAAGTACTGCAGGGCACCATGCTTGACCTCTATGGACTGTGGAGGTGATATATGGTTTGACTCTTTAAATTTGATTTCTACTTTTTAGTTTAGCAGTTGACATGCACATCTTTTGATAAAGGACCCTCTACTAATTCTTTATACTTGTATTTTATTTTCTTAAATACTTTTTAACCCAATGTATATTCTACAAGTAAGGATACAATGATATATTTTGTTCCATTACATGATGCTTTGTACTATATAAGGTTAAATGTAGAATTTATAAAAGTTATAAAGCAAAAGACAAATATATTTTAGTTTACAGGGTTTCAGTAACTGAATACATCCTAGAATATTTTGGAACTTGAGTAAGAGTAACCCTATTTGTTGGTTACCCATGTCTTCTTGTATTACAAAAATCAGCACTCCTTTATCAGACCCTTTATCTTCAGACACTTCTTACCCAATCTTCGTGCCTATCCTCATCCTCCTTCTCCACAGCTAACTTTTGTTCTTTTGCTCATTTTCTTTCCACTTTCCCCTAGACACCTATGTTGTTTGTATCTTCAGTCTTTTCCTCTAGTCATAAAATGAGCATAACTCATTTTGAGTCTTTTCCTCTAGTCATAAAATGAGCATAACTCATAAAATGAGCATAACTCATAACAAAGTGCTTACTTAGTATGTGCCAGGGACTACTGTACATGCTCTCCATGGGTTGTATCATGTAATCCTCCCAATGCATTTTATGGATGACGAAACTGAAGCAGGGAGAGGTTAAATGACTTACCCAAGATCACATAGTTTGTAAAAACAATGAAGCCAAGATTAGAAAACAAAGGAAGTCTTACTCCAAAGTCCATAGCCTTAACCAATTGCTACATTGCCTCTCACCAGATCCTGTAAGTCTCTTCAAATCTGCATTCCTTCCAGTCATGAACTTCTTCAGAGTACTAACTTCATTCAGTAATATTTTCCTGTGATTATGGGCAACCCACATCGTGCCAGGGGGCTGGGGGTTCAGGCGCTAAGAGTATGGACACTGGAGCGCCCTGTCCAGGTGAGGTGAACAAGAAGTCATTAGAATGGAGTGTGAGGGGTGAATGCACGTTCACAGGCCCTCACAGGCCAGCGGCAGGGGAGGGGCTGACTTTCCTCAACACCATCACCCCTAGGCAAGTCAGCCTGCTAGCCTTTACTAGATAAGAGACTGGAGAAATTATTGAAGCTCTTTTCAGGTCTGTAAGTAAAATATAACAGATTATGTAGTGTTCTCCAAAATCTGTCCTTATCTTTCTTCTCCATCACTTATAGCTGGCTTCAACAATCAACTGTATGTCCATAGCTTCTGCATCTGCAACGTCAGCTTGGTCCTCTCTTCTGAGCCCTAACTACAATCAGTTGTCCATGCCAATGGGATGCCCCTGCTTCCAACTCAAACCTTAAGTATTTAAAACCCATTGAGAACCAAACCAAACCAACCCATTGACTCTCTGAAACCGTTGTGTGTAGAGAGTGGTGCTGTCCACACCTGCCACCAGCACCTCCATTCTTCCAGAAATCCAGGGAAGAAGCCTCTTTTTATTCTTCCTTCTCCTCCCTTGGTCCTGACATCTAGTCAGTATGTTTCCCAGTTTTTTAAAAATTCCTCCTTCCTTTCCATTTTTTTTTTACTGCCACACCAGTTTCAACTTCCTTAGCAAGCCTAACCATTGCAGTAGCAGCATCCTATCTCACCTCTCTGCCATGAACCCCCGTCTCTTAAATGAGGCCAGATTAGTCTTCCTGAATCACAGCTGACCATCTCTCCCTGTCCCACTGCCTAGTCTATCCTTCCATGCTCCTTATGCTCTCACCCCCATTAACTTCTCCTCACCACTCTCCTTCATACATCTTATACATGTCAAGTTAAACCGCTCCCTATTTTCAAACCAACCATGAGGCATCCTGTGTATGCAGCTTCCTGCATCTGGAATACTTTATTTTTGGATGTCCAAATACTGCTCATCCTTGAATGCTCTGATCAGATGCAAAATTTTCTCTCCCCCTTGGTTGGAAATGATCTGACATGAACTTACACAGCATTCTATTGCACTTCTAAGCACTTGACTTATACCTTGTTTGTGTAGTCGTGCATCTTCTCTCTTCTACGTGGCCGTCTTGGAGTGCACAATCCCGTTGTGATCCATTCTTATATGAATAGATACTGTCCTTAACACAAAGTGCTCAAAAATATAAACAAGTGAATAAAAAGAATGGAAGGGCAAAAAAGACAAAAGATGGAATGGCAGAAGATTGGAAAGATGGAAGAATAGAGACAGTAATACAGCATATTACCATGGGCTAGAATGACATTGCAGAATTCTAAGCAGGAGGCATCTTTCCATCACAGGGATTTAAAGTAGGAAAAATAACTGACTATAGTGACATGTTAGAGAAGAATTTTCCAAGAAGCCAGTTATGTGAAAGAAACAAAGTAGTACCACCTTAATGTTCAGATGCACACATTGCTGAAAGCTAGAAATTAATGCAAATAAGTAGGCTTTTAAACAATACAGGTGTTTTTTTTTTAAGAATTGTTGTTTTGGAGGGTTTTTTAAAATTAATTTTTATTGGAGTAGA
This sequence comes from Delphinus delphis, assembly GCF_949987515.2. Lineage (NCBI taxonomy): Eukaryota > Metazoa > Chordata > Mammalia > Artiodactyla > Delphinidae > Delphinus > Delphinus delphis. Next base: position 30,003,747 of record NC_082689.1, on the reverse strand, counting down.
GTTGCTTTACAATGTTGTGTTAGTTTCTGCTGTACAGCAAAGTAAATCAGCTATACTTATACATGTATCCCCTCTTTTTTGGATTTCCTTCCCATTAGGTCACCAAAGAGCACTGAGTACCCCGTGCTATACAGTAGGTTCTCATTAGTTATCTATTTTATACATATTAGTGTATATATGTCAATCCCAATCTCCCAATTCATCCCACCCCCTCCTCCCCCCCTTGGTATCCTTGTTTGTTCTCTACGTCTGTGTATCTATTTCTGCTTTGCAAATAAGTTCATCTGTATCGTTTTTCTAGATTCCACATATAAGCAATATTATACGATATTTGTTTTTCTGACTTACTTCACTCTATGACAGTCTTTAGGTCCATCCACATCTCTGCAGACGGCACAATTTCGTTCCTTTTTATGGCTGAGTAATATTCCATTGTATATATGTTCATCTTCTTTACCCATTCCTCTGTTGATGGACATTTAGCTTGCTTCCATGTCCTGGCTATTGTAAATAGTGCTGCAATGAACATAGAGGTGCATGTATCTTTTTGAATTATGGTTTTCTCCAGGTATATGCCCAGCAGTGGGATTGCTGGGTCATATGGTAGTTCTATTTTTAGTTTTTTAAGGAACCTCCATACTGTTCTCCACAGTGGCTGTATCAATTTACATTCCCACCAACAGTGCAGGAGGGTTCCCTTTTCTCCACACCCTCTCCCGCATAGACTGTTTGTAGATTTTTTGATGATGGCCATTCTGACTGGTGTGAAGTGATACCTCATTGTAGTTAATAAGGGAGATGAAAGAGCAAGGAGCTAGAGATATGCTAATGAAGGAGTTAAGAAAACATATTCTCTTCTAAACTTGAATTTTTGCTTGTACCTGGCAATCCACAGGCTCTCAGCACCACCCCATTAAACACTGCCTAACTCAAACATTTCACTAATAAGCTTATCTCCTTAAGGCTATTTTTTAAAAAATCAAATCAAGAACTCAGCACAAACTCAAAAGTTTCTGCATTTACACAGATATCTAGAAAATTATCCTTAAGTAGAAAAGGAGTTTAAAATCAACTACTATATAACTGAAGAAATGGACAGATCAATTTCAAGCATTATTCTTCATACCCTGTCAATTTCAAATGCAGAGAAACGGATGAATGAAGCTGTCAGTGCTGGCCATTTCACTAGCGCTGTAGTCATCTGCTTCTAGCTGCAGAACGTTAATTTCTTTTAGAGAAGCAAAGTACAATTTTGGAATGTATCTTAAACATGCCTGGATTAGACAGAAATCAAGGAAAAAGTACAAATGTCCCACAAAAATTAAAAATCATAAATCTCTACACGAGGAATGTGTGATTAGAAGATTACTAATTTTTCTTTGTGAATTTTTTCCTAGCCTCTATTTGTACCACAAAATCCCTCAGTACAGGAAATGAAAAGTTCCAATCCACATATTAAAAAAAAAAAATTCAATTCCAAGGAGATACAAGGCACCTGGCAATGCCTTAAAGCAGCGGTCCCCAACCTTTTTGGCACCAGGGACCGGTACCCATCTGTGGCCCAGGGGTTGGGGACCCTTGCCTTAAAGGAAGAGTGTTTCTTCCAGTTTTTTGTTTGTTCTTATACTTATGAAACTATGAAAATGAATAGAGAAAGGGCTCCTGATTAAATGAAATAGAAATTGGCTTGTAAAACCTCCATTATAGCATATAACAATTTCCAATGCAACTTCCAGTTGGATTTCAAGGTTGGATACCACATTAAAGTCATCTTGAGTAGCATTTAATTGATCCACGGTTATTACACAAATATTAATCGTTGTTAGTCTAACCATAAAGTACCATGAATATAGCATCCTGGGGTTCTTGACAAAATATAAGGTATAAATATACACACACACACACACACACACACACACACACACACACACACACACACACACACACACACACACACACACACACACACACACACATATACTCTATTTAAATAACAAAGGGAAAAAAATACCTACCCTGGATTAGCAGCTTCCATCAATATCCAGGCAAAAGAAATTAAACCAAAAGCAAGGCTACTTCACAGCAAGATTTATTAATACATCCAAAAGAAAGAAAGAAAAATCATTTTGTCACACTATATACAGATAATACATACAGTGTTTTATACACATATTACATCAGTTTTTACACAAGAAAAATATACATAAAAATGTAAACCTTTGTATACAAAAACCCTTAAACAAATTAAACAAGGACCAGATAACAAAAGGAGACCAATCCATTATTATTTCATCAAATTTTTAAAACGGTGATACAGTACATTCATTGAGATATATATGGAAAACGTGAGCCATCTCTTCTTGTTTAAAGGGAAATTACAAACCGAAAGCCCATCATCTCCCAAAATGTGGTCTCCCCCAGCAACTGCACACCCAATGCTATAGATATGCCTTTCCTCAGAACTGGGGCCTCTTCCCAAAATCTGCCAGTCTCCTCATCTAGCTCCTACAGTCTGTGCAGAAACAAGTGGCTCCTAGCTTTTGTGCATATAACTAAGCTTCCAGCCACTCTTTACACAAATACAGAGAAGATTCTCAGTTTGTAAGTTCCCTTTAAGCAGCTTTTTTTTTTGTATATATTTTTCATGTATGGCCTTAAAACATACTTGTGTGCCAAGGTGAAGGAGAACACTGAAAAAGAAGGGCTTTGAGAACGGCTAGTCCTTGCTACCGTGCAGTTACTTCGTTAGAAGAGATTTCGAAACTGTGCAACCTGTCATTTTACTGGTTTCCAATAAGCTACCTCACCTTTGATTTCCCACTGCAACTTGGTTTCAATCTGTACTTCAGTACTCTGGTTAGTACCACACAATTGCCAAGAGGCTTGTTAAAGGCTGCTTCTGATATCAAGTTTCAGCTAAGCTACTGTGTGAAATCCCTCAAACCCCAACCTCTAGAGTCTTCAGGGGTACTCTTACTCCACCTGTTTTCTGTTAACATCTTAAGATTCAGGATTGTCCATTTACACACTCCTCTCTCTATAAGGTCTTGAAATGGAATCTGCTGCCAGCTCATCACAAAATAAAATATGTAACAGTTTTCTCATAATATTCTTTCATTCAGTGTATCAAATTGATATACTAATGAAAAATACCTGAAGCTGTGGGGAGTAAGAATTAAATCTAGGTCAAGTGCGTGCAGACTTGGAGTTCTTAAAAAAAAAAAAAGTCTGGGAAGACCTCTAACTAAACAAATGCAAAACCTACTTAAGACAACTGCATGAGAGAGCTGCCTTCTCTCAAAGCTGAATTTTGAACAAGGCTGAATAACAATTAGGTGATATATTTCCCTGCAGCTAGAGAGTAGTTAACTTCCCCCAGGCAAAATGATCTTAATGATCATTATTTATTAATGAAAGGAAGAGGCAAGTTGGTGAATTAAGTTGGTCTAGGAGATGGTGGATGACATACAGTAATGGAAATGTTAGGATTGCTTTATAACTGAAATAAACAGGTTAGTTTGTGGTACATCTCCATTTCAGAGAGAGGAAAATGCACAAGGTTCCCCAAGTGAGTCTCCAGCTCTCTTCCTCTCACGGGACAGATGGCATTTTTAAAATGACAGTCTCCCTTTCAGTTAAAAAAAATAAAAATAACAATAAAAGGAAAAGGAAGATAAATAAATAATGTGTGGACGTCTTTAGATGAGACTTTTAAATGTTCTTTAAATAACTTTTGATAGTGTATTTTAAATCATTACATACAACTGCCATTGCAGTGACAATATTCCAGTAGGGGCAGCATTTTGCTAAATGTAAAAGATTGCCATTTAAAACTCATACATATACATATGTATATACAGTATATCAACACTATTTATATACATATATATCTAGAGAGCAACATTTCATTGCCTTTGAACATCTATATATCCACTCCCACAATATATACTAGAGACATACTGTGTGAGTATATATGAAAGTATATGTACACATGCTCCGACATGTATATATACACTTTTGTCTGTGTGTGCATAAAAGCTTTAAAGGCACAATATATAGGGATGCAAGTTTTCTAGAGAGCTGCAGCAAAGTTAAGACAGGATGTCACCAATGTGAGAAAAGTCAAAAGGAAATATAGCAGAACTCATTACACACGAATTCACTAAAGCAGTTTCATCATGAATAAAATGAATTATAGAATTTAAGAGGCTTAGGTTATAGAAGTCAAGAGGCTTTCCATTAAAATGAAAATGGTAAATTTATGATTAAATCACAAAGCAAACCAAACTTTTGAAAGGACAAATTAATGACAATAAATGACAAAATAAACCTAACACTAATGTCAATCATAAAATCATAATTATGTTCTTTTTCAATTTAAGTAAAACGTCCCAAAATTATCTAGGTAAAACTTTCGAAGCAGTCTTGTTTGAACGTGGTTTTTTGGGTTTATTGGTTGTTTGTTTTGAGACAAAGATGATGCCCAATTCTCAAAATTACTATAAAAAGTATTATAGGGCTTCCCTGGTGGCGCAGTGGTTGAGAGTCCGCCTGCCGATGCAGGGGACGCGGGTTCGTGCCCCGGTCCGGGAAGATCCCACATGCCGTGGAGCGGCTGGGCCCGTGAGCCATGGCCGCTGAGCCCGCGCGTCCGGAGCCTGTGCTCCGTAACGGGAGAGGCCACAGCAGTGAGAGGCCCGCATACCGCAAAAAAGAAAAAAAAAAAAAAAAGTATTATATACAAAATTTGTATCTTCTGGGAAATTTCAGAGACAAAGATATTTAAAAGAAATGAGTGAAATATTAATGAAATATGGCTAAGCCAAATGATTCTGGCGAGAAAGGACATAATAAAGGGAAAAAACACAACGAAGTGTGATTTTTAAATGTTGAGATTGACTTAGAAGGTAATGAAGATGAAGAATAGTGAGACTGGCAAGTAAGTACAGTTCTAAGAGGAACTCATAAACAAGACTATAATCCTAAGGACTTCCATCTTTGTATGCTCTGACGATTACCCTAGACTGTCACCTCTTCTTGTTTATAGAATAATCCAGAATTTTCCATAGACGTATAATCTTGCTTAACAAAGGCTGTTTATCTATTATACACACACTTTTTTTAGGGAAATATATGTATATATATATTTATCTATACACACACATATACATACGTGTATATATAGATTTATACAAATGTATAAATAAACATAATACTTCTCAATCTTTCCACTGACAAGGCAAGTTCACATTCAGCAAAGTGCCACCACATCCCATATACACATCTCTGTACAGATATACACAAAAGGGTCTATTTTCACCCTTCAATCAGGGGGAATTTATTCTAGCAAATCCCATAGTAACTGAAGGGAGAAATGGCACCAATACAACCTCCCTTCTTTCATTTGCATGCATATGTACAAGAAATACGCAGATTTTAAAAACCTATAAAGCAAAGAGTGAATGAAACTGGGAGATGCTGCAAAAAATACAACTGTAAAAAGAACAACGTACAAAGCTTTCCCAGGTCTTGAGTTATCTAAGATGAATGAGGCTTCAAAGGTAACTACAAACTCAGATGGATTATTAGAAGTTGTTTTGACATGTTTCAAAGTATATGATTTTTTAATATTAAAAATAAATGTGATTGGAGCATTTAATAACAACTCTAGCTTTGACTATTTTAGACCACCAGATACTTCAGTAATGAATGTATAGCAAAAAGACAAAACTCAAAATATAGGAATGTATTTTTTTTTAAATTCCAGATAAATCAGGTAAATAGTCAAGGGTAGCATAACTTTTCGTATAGCCAAAATATGGGGGTTGGGGGGCATGCTAACTTCATAAATAACAACACAACTGAGTAACTTTTTTTTTTTTTTTAAATTTTGGAAATAACTGAAATCAACCCAGCTTTGAAATGTTCATGGTGAAATGATCCCACCAACTCTTTAAACAAAGCAGCCCCTTAAAAAATGGCATTCTTTATAAAAGGCCTATACTTTTCTTAAAATTTCACCAAGAAAAGGTGATCAATAATATCTTATAACTCAGAAGATGAAGAAATCTATTATTGACATAAAAAAGGTTCAGCTGATCTCTGGTCCCATCACCCCAATAGATAAACACAGCTCATGTCCAGGTCTGTTTCTCTTATTTTTACTCTCAAAAGTGAGAGGCTGGTCTTTAGAACCTGCTGTTTCTTGAGTCATTTTAAAAACACAGCATAAGTTAATCAGAAGGTTAAAATAAAATGCACATGATATCAGAGCTAGCCTTTTAACATAACATAATCAAGAATTTGGTGTATTTATACAACAGAGACGATGAGAAAGTAACTCCAATACCCTCAACTAAATAAATCATACTTCTACTATACATTGTTACCTTTTTCTCTTTTGACCTAAGCACACATTCATCTCTCTCACACACGTGCCCCCAATGTATATTTTTGCATGTGTGTGAAAGCACAGACATATACATGCACACAAGTACTTTAATTCTATTTTTAAGTCACAGTGGGAATTCCTTAGTGAGGAGGGATAAAAAGTTCCTGAATAAGACACTGAGAACATCTAGATTTATTATTTTCTCTATTTTACTTCCCAACTTAACTGTAATTAAAGAATAAATCCATAGGAAATAAAAGAGGTTTTAAAAACTTAGTTTACAAATTCCAGCTACAGTAGTTGGGAGCTTTACTTGATCTATGTATTTCTATTTACCCTGTAACTAAGCTTCTAGCCATCGTAAGTGTAAACCACAGATCATTTACTAAAGAGACATCATTCTCAACAGTTCTATGAGCAGTAATAAATGGTCTAAAGGTGTTCTATGTTTTGAGGCCCCAGGATATCCTTTTATTTTATATATCTGCAAGGTAGCAAAGGATAGCTATACACCTTGACACGGCAGAGATCCAGTGTAAAAAGGTGCTTCACTAGTTTGTTTTGTAAAAAAAAAAAAAAAAAAAAAAAAAAAAGCTCATATATAATTTTTTAGCTATTAAACACATAGGCAACATAATTCATTACACTCAATACAGCTTTAGTATAAAACTTATAATTTATGAGGTGATGTTAATAGTATAAATTAATATACCTTTTCTCTTAAAATCTACAATAAGTATTCTGAAAGCTCATTGGGGAAGGAAATTTTTTAAATAAAAGTTTTAAAGCTGTGCGTGGTGGGAAAGGATTCTGTATGCTGAGGCTGAGATGAGAGCCTGAAGGAGAAGGAAAAGCGTCCCATGCAAGACACCGTGGGCTACGAAACCAAATGTTTTCTCTTTCTTGCGCTCTCTTCAATGATGAGTCACCTTTAGCTTCTTTTAAAACTATTTTCTTATTTTAAAAACTGCCCTAATTTCCACAAGGAATCCCTGAGACATACTCAACACTATACAGTGAAAAGAACTATCACTGTTGAGAGGAACTGATTCAACCCTTCAGAGCAGATGAAGACACCGTCACAAGCACCAAACCTCCCATCCCTTCCACACTCCTCGGCTGGAGCCAACTGTACCTCAACAACGCAGGGTGGAGTCCTTTCAGGGCAAATCAGTCTATTCCCCAAGTAAAAGCAAGGGTGGCATTTAGCTGCATTAGAGCCTTCTGCACGGCATGTTGAAATTTTTTCCAAGGGTAACTTTGGGTGCATATAGAGCTTACTTCAGTGGTCCCCAGCTTAAAAAAACAAACAAAAACCAAGTGAAAGAAGAAGATTCTATTACTCTTAGGCCAGGAGCAGTACAGATTGTGTATGTGTGTGTGTGTGTGTGTGTGTGTGTGTGTGTGTACACTTCAGTGCCGGGTCTCTAATAAGACTGTTTTTGGACTGAACTTCAGATCACCAAAACCCTGCCACTCAAAAGTAGCCAAACAGCCCCAAGATTTGGGAACCTGGGGTAAAAAAAGTCATTCCAAGTTTGCTCTCTTTTTTTCTCTCTGAAATGCCATGTTTCTTTTTATTTGCTCTGTATCACAGTGCAGAGAGGAAAGCTAACAAAAAATAAGAGCTGGAGTGAAAAGAGAATTTTTGCTATTTAGAAATAAGGCTAAGTTTGACCCACAATTTTCGCATTAATGACACCGGTCATTAGGAGAGACATAATTATTCATTTATGTTTTATGTTTTCTTTCCTAACTCACTGGTTAGGAAAGAAGAAAATGCTTAACGGATATCCAACTATGTCCTTCACTGATATCTTAGTACACATCTTTTGAAAGGTGGCATTTAAAAAATGCTACTTTATTCTATTGAACATGGATTTCGGGTCCCTCCAGAATATGATATTGGAAAGCTTTATAAAGTTCAGAATATTAAGAAGTCATTACATTGTTTTACATTTCTATAGAATGCCCATGAAAATTCAGTTGTTTTCAATGTATTGAGAGGAAAAAAAAAAATCTACGTTCTATCACATATATATTCCCACCACCCCCCTCCACCCCATCCTCAAGAAATATATTTCTTGTCAGGAAAAAATCCTTGGAGTGATGTAGGTGTCTGTGATGAAAGATCTGGTATGACTACATTTTCTTCCAGGGAATCCTTTAAATTGCCTCATTAAACTGCAGAGTTCTGTTGACCATTTAAAAGACCACTGTATTATTCTATATATACCAGATTAAAAACAGAATTTAACAGAATGTTAAAAGAAGGCTAAAAAGAAAAAGGATGAAGAAACTGGAAACGAGACACCTAAACAAAATTTAAAGGAATTTCTAACCCTATAAAACTTGAACTGGTTCACCTGGTGGTGTTAACATCCTCGTCTCCTTGCGATACCATCCACAGCAATCTTTTGAACTAACGGGAGGAAAAGGCAACGTGCCCCACACAAGCACTGCCGACGAAGCTACCACCCGTCACCACCACTCCCACCATGCAGGGGCACAGGAAGGACTGCAGGCAGGTATCAGTGAACTCACAGGATGGGTGTGACCTACATAGGCTCAAATTCTAGTGCCCAATGATAAAAGCCCAACGGTAAAGGTCAACAGAAATATAAATTTCTTCATGTAAGAAGCAAATTGTACAGCTAGGGCATCTGCATGTATCACGGACACTGTTTCCTTCCAAATCAAAGAACTGTCTTTGCCTCTGTGGATCATGATCACCGACTGAGAACGAGCTCTGATAAGGAAAAGCTTCAGTGTTAGTCGCAGAAAGTGATGATTCTTAACTTGCGGTTGAGAGGTTGGGCTTATTTAAGAAATAAATCTTATAAATAACTATATGGCAAAGATAAAGTATTAGCTTTCGTTAGCCTTAAACCGCTCAAGACAATAAACTACAATTTTAAGGAAAAGAAAAAATTTTTTTTCCAACTTTATCTCCATACCTACTATTTGCTTCTCATTAAATTATACTCTTTTCATGGAAGGACACTAGACACGCCGTACTGCCTGCCAACATGAAATTGCTCAGGAAGTCATTTATGAAGCAGTTCTATCTCACATGGTAGGTTACTAGAGAAAATAATCCTTTGCCATATAAGCTATGCGACGATAATTAGAAAATTTTTCCATTGCATAGTCTGTCACTTGGTGGGTTAAATGTAATTGCTATTTACTATTGCGAATTGTTAACTAACTACATAACCTACCCAGATGTGCAAATTGCTAAGCCATTTGTACAGAAGAAAAACAATGTCTTAAGTACTTTAATTAAAATAATACTAACAATTATGCAGAGGGTGCAAAGGAGAAAAACACATCTTTCCTTCGGATGCTACAGATCACAGCCAGTGAATATTATACGTTAGAATGGAATTCAGATTCTCAGAGCACAGAATGTATCCATTAACTGCAGCAATTTTGTAAATTAAATCACATTAACACAATCTAACTGGCCTTTATAAATGGTCCCAAAGTACTGCAGAAACAGAGTGAACCTTCTTTGCCACTATTTCTCATGAGTTTAACACTAGAGTGAAAGCTAGTATCCACCTAATTAGATAGAACCTTATATAAAATTTGTTTTTGATTCCAGTATTGCCTTATTATAGAATAAGTGCTATTTTAAAAGACACTGATTTTCATATTTCTGGAGTAAAAGACACTTCATTCCTTTCTTTACATATTAATAGCCAACCTACTACTAATAGACTAGAATTGCTCCATTAGCTGAAAGAACAACATAACAGATATCTCTCGGTTCACAGATGTTCTTCTCTCTTCCAAAAAGGGACTCACAAGAAACAGCAAGAACAAACAAATCGCAAGCTCGGATATTTGTTTTGAAGTAGACGAAACGAGAAGAAAAATTTGTTTTTTTGCTAACTCCTCAAACCTACACTGGTACTTTCTACAGGTGCCCTTCCTTCAGCTATCATCGTGGGCATCTACACAAAAATGAATTTACTCAAAGTTTTTGGTGTGAAGCTGTAACTGGCAACATTCCTGATCATTTCATGCCTCCTTAGCAGAAAGCAGAAAAGGGCTTAAAAATGCACAGAAAACAGAAAATTGCAAACAATAAAATGTGCAACTTACTGCAAACTCAGTTTTGATAACTGAAGAATTTTAAGCAGCTACCACAAGGGACAAATAGCCAGAAAAATTCAGATCAACGTCCCATGACTTGCCCTTCACTGTCAAAGAAAGGCTGATGAGAAAGTCAATGTGTATGTACCACTTTTACCTCCATAAAAAAGAAAGTCAATGGGCTGCTCTGCTACAACCTTTAATTAGTACACAATGGAGACGGAATCAAATCACTGGGAATGGACAGTTATCTCGTGATGATTATAACGGGATGTGAAGAGTTTAGCAAACTAAATGACACTTTTGAGCAGAGGTAACTACTCATCATCATTTCATTACAGTACATTAAAATAAAAAAGCTTACTAACATAGGTTCACAGGTGAAAAATATTCAGATGATCTCTTCTCACCCTTCAGAATAGAAATTTACGGTGCTACCAAATATAATTTTGCTTTGTGACATAATTTTATAATTTAGACATTTCTCAATCTGCAAAAAAGGCAAAGCTATTAAAAAATAAATCTTCCAATCAATTATCATGATTAAAAAAAAAAACTAAATATATTACAAACATATTTTTGGCCCACAAAAAGAAACTTCAATAAATACAAAATAGGGCATATAATGATTTCATACAGTCATGTGACATTTCCCCTCCATAATCTCAGGCACGTTTTATCTGCATAATGCCTGCTGATTACCATCATTCCTTTAAAAAGCAGAGAAAGGAAAGCTTTCAAAAGAAGGGACTGGTTAGAATTAGCACGGCATAAAGAGCACACATATAGGAAGTAGGAAAATACATCCAAATCTTTACCTATTGAAAAGGAATTAAGATCAAATATTCCCTGACAAATGAATTATTATATCCCATCATTAATAGATATGTTCTCTCTACTCATCTTAAAATATATATATGTAAATTAGACTAGACTCAGGTATAAATAGCCAATGGTATCTCAAGGGACAGTGAAACCTCTCAGCAAAAGCAGAGTACAGATGCCTTTAAAATCTAGTTCCACCCTTGGGCGGGGGGATCGGGGGTCGGGGAGAAGGCAGGTAAAAAGAAACCTCACATATTCATTTCATAGTCACCAACTTACTAAACTATCCAATGGGATTTTTAACCCTAAAGTTCTGGTACTTAAAAAAAAAAAAATTTCCCCAAACTTAAACCTAAATACTTAAATTATTTTAAAAGTACCAAAGGGTGGGTAAAATTTGTCTAATTTCCATATTCCGCTTTGAAAGAAACTTTAAAATGTGTATCCTTCAGATATTACACATCACTTCACAACTGGTACATCGATTCTACAAGTGTCTTCAACATTTTACAAATCTTACCAAAGAATCACTACTGTAAACATGAAAAATTCAAAAGCAAAAGATGGATCAAGGAGTTCACAGATCCCATCTTTCCAAACCTATCTGACCTATCCTGCTTTTCACATCAAAATATTTTAATTACATCTTGCGAATATATTCCATGGAAGAGGGATTTAGAAACAAATGCATGTCTAAAAAGGCAAGATAACCAACCACCAGACCTCAGAATCGCAGCAACCCTGCAGTCCCTCCAGGCAAGCTTTTCACGACATCTGCAGGGCACTGACATGAATTCAGCTTTTTGTGTTCTGGGCTAACTTAGCAGAAAAGGGTTGTGCTATTCACGCCACCAGACCGCCACCCTTCTCCATTCAGGAAAGTCAGTTAACTCAGTGGGAAAGAATGACCAACCTTATCAGGGCTGTGAGATGTGGGAAAGGAGAAGAGCCTTCTACTCATTAGGAAAGAAAAAAAAAACCAAAACAATGGGACAGCTGCTTCCTGCCCTGCACAAAAACACACGCGTGGGTGCACACATACACACAGGCAGTTAAAAGACTAATTTTTTTCTTTTTAATTAAACATGATCACAATTAGGAAGGGAATCCTGGCCTCATGTGATGTTTAGCAGTCGGTGCTAAGTCAGAGCCTTGATCTGCCTCTACACACCACTTGCCATCTCTTACACAGGAACTCAATGAATAGGCTCATTCCATTTAGAACCACCTATGTAAAGACCTGGTATTAGAATGGAAAGCATTGATCTGAATACTAGGAAATAGTAAAGGGCACTGGTAATCTGAGGTATCTTTCACTTCTAGGACTTGCTGCTAAAAGTCGATTCTATCCAGTCACTGTGCTGAGCCACTAAGGAAACCACTGGGGGAGAGTGGACCTGCCAGGAGGGAATGAGCACCAGTGCGAAGGAGCACATGTGAACACTGAAGCGAGGTCCACTGTGGGGTAACCTGCTTAACTGGAAAAGGGAGTTCTCCTCTAGTCCCCATCTGTTATTTTTAAAATCTTCTTTAGGAAAAGGGGAGAGGGGTGATAAAGAGGAAAACAAGATAGAAAACACCAGGTTCCCCATCTGCCTGCAAGCACACAGATACGCTCAGTTAGGGGAGGTAAAGGGAGAAGACGCATTATTGGTACTTGTAGCTGTGGCACCTGTCACTGTGAAGCCTGTGGGAGGCGCTATTGAGCTGTGGCTGGGCTGCAGGTCCTTGGGGATGCCACTGTGAGAACTCAGCTGGTGGCCGAAGGCTGCGCTGAACTGAGGGAGTTGCTGCTTGGGAGAGGTGGAGGCCAGCAGTTCAGCAGAAGGCCCCATGCCACTGAAGCTGGTCTGCGGTAACCCCGGAAGCACACTGGAGCTGCTGGGGGTCACGGTGGCGAAGGCAGGCTGTGTGGTCTCTGAGTTCGAAGTGGTGGGTGGTGTGGATAGGGAAGTGGAAAGAAGATGTCCATCTGCGCCGAGAAGGTTGCTAAATGGAGAGGGATCTCCGAGGCTGACAGGGAGATTGCCCCAGTGAGTTCTGGGGTTTACGACTCCTCCAAGTGGCACCTCAAGTTGGGCTGGGAGCAAGTGCTGCGCCATGATGGGCATCTCTGCTGAAAAGGTAGCTGCCATGTTATCACCAGAGTAAGATGTTGTGTGGGGAGAGGTGATATGGTCGCTGTAGGGAGACGGCACGTGCTCACTGTCATAATGGCTTCCGTGGGGCGAGGAGTGTGAATGGTCACTGCTGTATTGCTGTCGTGAGGTGATTAGGTCATCTGCCTTGCTCAGCAGCTGGGCAGGATGCGGCCTCTGCGAGGCATGGCTGCCATCGTGAAGTCCATGAAACTGTCCTGGGAAGGCTCTCTCCCCAAGGGCACTCTGGCTGATCAGAGTGGCAGAAGTAAGGCCAACGTTGGCTGGGGCAGAGAACTGCCCCTGGATCTGCCCTGCCAGGGGTGTAGGTGGGTTAGACAAGGTAGCAGAACGGAGCAGGCTCTCATCCAGCTCTAGACTAGAAAAGTTGTCGTGGACTATACGCCCATTCAGCAGCTCCCCCAGGTCCGTGTTTACCTCTCGGCTCAAGGACTGAATTCCTGAAGCTCCAGTCCCTGTGGAGAACACCCCTATTCCTCTGTCTGACAACTCCTGGACGGGCACACCATCTGACTGGGTGAGCACCCCAATGGTACTCAGGCACTCAAGAGACGTCACGGCCTGCAAGGCCCGCTCAAGCTCCTCGGCCTCTTCGGTGGTGGGGAGGAGGTCCCCGTTCTTGCCTGAGTAAACGAGAGCCATCAACAGTCAGCAGAGCTTTCACCGCCCCAGACCACAAAAATCATACAGCGGAATTATGTGTAACAATATTCTATTAAGGATCGGATGGAAAGGAAAAAAGTGAAACATTCAGCTGCAGGACAGGTGTGAGGGGTCAAGCTGTCCCGGAACCTGAATCACATCTTCAGTTCGTTTACAGCACTATCAAAATCCGTCTGAGCCAAGTGTTCAGTGCTTAGGAGTCTAAGCACTACCAATTTAAAACACGTGGTGACTATCTGATTTCACGTATGTTTTTACCCGAAGCTATATTAACGTCATTAAAACGGAAAACATGTCAGTCAGTTCAGATCTGAGACGAAAGGCTGTGTGGGAGGAGCCGCCTTTGCTCCTCTACTCTTGGGCTCTTCCAGCTGGAAGGGCAGCTGTGAAGCCTACGATACAGAACTCACGTGCATATCTCAGCGCAACACCAAGCACTCAGCTCACTTCATAGGTTACCTTTTGAAATGCTTTTGCGTTACTCTCTACCCTTCCCCTCTCATCCTTCTCCCATTTCTAAGTGATTTTCACAAAATGGAAGTCACAGGCCTCACTGATTTCATTTCCAATATAAAAAACCCATTGTTAGGAACTTGACTAATCACCCCCAAAATATCCAGTTTTTAATGGTGAAAGAAACCTTCTAAGAGTAGAAAAGATTTCCCCTGAAAGCACTAGAGAATTGGCAGTATTAAGTCAACTTTGTTCTGGAAAAGTGCACTTCAATTGAAGTACATGGTGGGGTATTAAAATGAGGACAAGTTCTGAAAGGTTTCAATAAACTCAAATTTAAAATGTCTTTGTTCAAAAATAAACGAAGGGTGTATATGTATAACTGATTCACTTTGTTATAAAGCAGAAACTAACACACCATTGTGAAGCAATTATACTCCAATAAAGATGTAAAAAAAATAAAATAAAATAAAATAAACGAAGGTAGGTGCCTTCCCTGGCGGTCCAGTGGTTAGGACTTAGGGCTTTCACTGCCACGGGCCCACATTCAATCCCTGGTCGGGGAACTAAGGTCCCGCGTGCTGCGCGGTGAGGCCAAAGATAATAAATAAGTAAAGGAACAAAGTTATAAACGTAGCTCTCAAACCTACCGATCCACTAAGGCTAGGATATCAGTCTAAAAACTGTACATGCCTCACCTTCTAAAAAGAGTAAAACAGCTTCAGTGCTTTACCTTTCCTGTCTCTGGTGAAAGACGTTACACGTGAGGAGGGATACTCCAAACATATCTCAAAAAAGCTACCTCCCCCTTTAAAAAACTCATTTTAAAAACCAGTTTTCTCCAATCAAAACATTGACCATACCTTCAAAAAAATCAAAATCTTGTAAGTCATCAGGTAGCCGCGGCAGGACGTCTGAAAAGTCCTCCTGGTTCAATTCCAAGTCATGTGGAATGTCAGTGATCTCATTGGCAATGTCATCCGGCAGCTCATCAGCACTCAGCTCTGGCGTGGACGGGCTCCTGGGGAAGACGACACGATTGGCCCCGCCCCCCCCACTTGACCTCCACATCAGTGTCCCCAAGACAAGTCTGTCGATGCAAAAACGGAAAATCCTAACTCAAAATGTCTCCCTTCCTACTCTAAGAGAAGAAATTCGGAAACCAAAACGACAGAACTCGCCATATGCAGTTACACACTTCTGCAACGCTTACCCATGTATTAAGAGAAGACAACCATTTGGAGATACTATTTTTACTGCAAATTAGAATGAATGACAATTTGGTGCACTAGTAAAATGAATTACAATTTGGTATATCAAGTGTGTCTTAGTACTTTATAGTAGAATTTAAAATCTGGTCAAAATAATAATTAAAAAAAAAAAAAAAGAAACAGGGCTTCCCTGGTGGCGCGCTGGTTAAGAACCCGCCTGTGCCAATGCAGGGAACACGCGTTCGAGCCCTGGTCCGGGAAGATGCCACATGCCACGAGGCAACTAAGCCTGGGCGCCACAGCTACTGAGCCTGCGCTCTAGAGCCCGTGCTTCGCGACAAGAGAAGCCACCGCAATGAGAAGCTCACGCACCGCGACAAAGAGTAGCCCCCGCTCGCCGCAACTAGAGAAAGCCCGCGTGAAGCAACGAAGACCCAACGCAGTCAAAATAAATAAATGATGAATGAATGGATGAATGAATGAATGAATAAATAAATAAATTTAAAAAAATGAAACAGATAAAACTGGGATGTTTAGCTGAAACAGAAGCCTCATTCATCTGGTCAAAATGCTTATTACCCCTGACAAAATTAATAATGCATCAGATTTCTGATGGAATATTTCTGTTGGAACATATATGGAATTTCTGTTGAAACAGAAAAATCTGAGAGTAGTCAATTAAATTCCCAATATCAGCATTTGCTCTCTTGGTTATCAAAAGCTTTACTTCAGATCTAACCCCATCAGATATTTTGTAAAAAAGCATATTGAAAACTACAAGGTCTAGGCTTATATACCAAATGGTTCCTTTAGCCTATTTCCAACACTAGAAAAGTAAACAAAGCCAGATGTTCTGAGAACAATCAGAACACGTAAAGCAGACGTAAACTCTGGCGCCACCACTGACCGGATGTGAGAGGCCTCCACTGGCAGTGAGACGCTGGTGGGCATGCTGAGGTTCCCCTGAGGAACTGCAGGGGGAATGGGCTTTTGGGGTCGACGAGGTCCACGCCTTCTCTTCTTCTTGTGTTTTTTGGTAAGTGCAGGAGGCTTGGTTTTTTTCCTGGGTTTCCTCTGCTGCTGGTGCTGAACTTTACGGGAGCTATCTCCTCTCAAGAAATTATCCTTTGGAATGAATAAATGGGTATTTTTAAACTGAGATTATTTGGGAAAAACCAAACAGCTATCTGAAAAAAATACTTATATCTCTTAAAATTCTATATAGTGCCTAAAACTATGTATAACGATAATTAAATGAATAAGAAATTCATTTTAAAATTTAATTCAAATCAATTCAATATATACATATAGCTCATCCCACATTTACAGGCATTGTCATAGGTGCTGTAGTATAAAAAATTGAATAAAATTTGATTTGTGCTCTCAAAGAACTTAGTCTCCCATGGGAAAAACATGACTACAAGGATACATAAATACAGTAGAAAAAATTGGGCAATAATGATATAAACACCTTCTAAGGGTACACAAAAGGAAAATCCTGTATTTGTAGTTAATGAGAGATTAAAGGACAAACAGGATTTTAAGTTGTTGGGATAAGGGGGAAGATCATTCTAGGCTAAAGGAAATGGCACAAACAGACAAAAAGGACAGCAAATAATTGGGTATGACTATTGCTCGGGGTCTAATGGAGGACAAAATATAAAAGTAACCTGTAAAGAAGTCTGGAACCAGATCCTATATGACTTTGAATACTCTGTTAAGGATTTTAAACTTTATTTTATAGGCAATGGGGAATGAGTTTTGATGACAGGAGTACATGTTTTAAAAGGATTAACTATCCTGCTAGTAACGTAAAGGGATAAAGAGAAGAGGCAAGTGAGTGGAGGAAGAAGTTCCAATCAGAGGGCTATTTCAACAAGTATTACGAGACTGATAAATAGCTGAGGGCCAAGTGAGCAGGAATGGAAAAGCGACAGCCTGTTGAGAGAGAATTCTCAAGATGTGACAGATCCTTGGATGTGGTGAGGATGTGGGGAATATAAAATTCTCAAATGTGTCCAGGATTTCTAGCTGAGGTGATTGTTAGGGGATAATGCCATTAGTTGGGATACAGAACACAGCAGAATCAGGAAAAAAGTTAAGGAATTCAGTTGGCCTCAGATAGAGTTTGAGACGTGAAGACGTCCAGGGAGGCAGGAGAAAACCATATCTGGTGCACAAGAAGGAAGACAGGGATGGAGATGGAGACCTGGAAATCTTGACACAGTAAAAGTCTTTCAAATAATTTATAGGGACCAGGGAGACATGGTAAAGAGAGAAGACAATGGGCACACAGCTTTATAAAACTGTTGCAGTTAAGTGAGGAGGCAAAGGAAGAAGAACCAGGAAGGAATAGAAACCTGCACTACAACTAGCTTTCTTCAGCTAAGTACCCTTAAATCTGAAGACCCAGATGCACATTCTACTCTCTCTACAATCGGAAAGCATTTTACAATGACGGCATATTATTCCTGCCGTCAGCCAGGTGATGGTCATTACAGTTGGTGCTGCCTACATGTTCAAAGTTGGTCATAGCTCTTTGTCCTGTCACTGTTTGAATGAAGGTATATGCATTGTTGGTTTTACATGCAGAGGAAAAACTGCTGAGTATGCAGAAAGGCACAAAAAGTGGCAGTGTGTAAAACTGTTACTGGTGAAGCAAATATTCATTATTGAAGAACTGACCACAATACCCCCCACCCACCTTTTTATTGCAAAGCCACAACCAAAGGAAAAAGGAAAATAATCCACAAAGTGGACAAAGCTGTGTTATAGTAGATGTATGTAGAAAATACTGCCTTTCACACACCAAGAATTAGCTGAAACCAGGAGTGCTAGAGAAGATAAAAGTATCTACGTCTATCTATCTAAGACTAAAAAAGCTATTTTGGTAAGTATAAAATAAAAATTTTAAGTGATAAGAAATGCACTGTGCAACATTTTTTCCTTCTTGGTGGTATATAAAACAAACGTGGTTTTTACAATTGATGTCACCTTTGAGTTGATGAACTCAGTAATAACTCTTATAATCAAATACATAAAAAGACCTGAAGACTAATAATTATCACTAACATCAAACAAATTCAAAGCAAGAATAAAATTAAGCATAAATTCAGGAAATCTAAAAGATGTTTAATCCCAGACAAATACTTGAATCCAAACACAATTACAGACTCAAAATTCACAAATTTAGAAAACAACAAAAAAGAGGCTGCTTCCCAGCCTCTGTAATTCCTTTTGGTTCAACACGTGACGTCTACTTTTTTTATGCCCACTATGTAACTGAATAAATAGTGAATAAGCAGCTACCAGTACCCACCAGGTGCTGGCATCCATTCCAGGATTTCCCTCTAGGACCAGTGTGAATCTTGAGCAGGAGGGAGGAAGAGAGCTCTAGCCAAGAATATACTAATCCTACTGGCTCTGCTTCTGGGCTTCTGTCTTACTCTCACGCTTATGCTGTGTAGCCACACAACGTGTTTGGTAAGGTGCCAGCTCCTCCACACAGAAGTGCCCATGACTGAGACCCTGCCTGGCCCTTGGTGTTCCCTTACTTGGCTCCTCCAAAGAACACCTGTGTCCTAGAGGCTTTCCTAAAGCCAACTGTTCATGTACCTACACTACTTACAAACACTGTTCACTCCCAGCATTCTCACTGTCCCATTCTACTTCTACGCAGGACAACCCATTTAGTAACTTACCATCTGTTGTATGGTCTCATACCTGCTGAATACCATGTTCTGTCTGCCAGCCTGGACCTCGCGCAGCTCTAGCCTCTTCTACCAATGGCTGTCCTATCAAGTGGCTGAGTCTAGTTCAGAATCTCACCCCTATCCCCCACAAGCCATGTGCCTAACCGATAATTTATTCAACCATTACTTACGGAGCATCTTTGTTCCAAGCACTGGGGATATAGTAGCATTGAACAAAAAAATGTTCCTGCCTTTGTGAAGTTTACATTCTAGTAGGGGGATTCAGACAATAAACAAACTAATGAATACATAACGTTAGGCAAATATAAATGTTAGGAAGAAAAATAAGGTAGAGTACAAGGATAAAAAGTAGCAGGGTAGAGGGGAGGCAGAAATGAACTGACACTTGATCAGAAACCTGAATGAAATGAAGGAGTGAGAAATGGAGAATCTGGGGAAAGAACACTCCAGGAAAAGAGAAAAACAAGCAGAAAGTCCCTGAGGTGGGAGCATACTTAGAGTGTTTAAGAAAGAGCAAGAAGGCCAATGTTGCTGGAGCTGTGGAAGTGAGGAGAGGGTATAAGACGAAGCTGGAGCGGTTGCCAGGGCCAGATCAGGAAGTGCCTCATAGGCATGGTAAGAATTTCAGATTGGATTCTAGATGCGATGGGAAGCCACTGGAAAGTTTTGATCAGGGAACTAAAATGATCAGATGTATATTCTAAAAGGCCTGCTCTAAAGGCTATATACTGAATGATTCCATTTAGAAGACATTCTGGAAAATGTAAAATTATACGGACAGAAACAGATCAGTGGGGATAGAAAAGGGCTGACTACAAAGGGCAACACTAGAGACTTTTGGGGGGTGATGGAATGATTCTGTATCTTGATTATGTATCTGTATGCATGTCAAAATTCATAGTACTGTACACTAAAAAGAGTGAACTTTACTATATGTAAATTCAAAGACAGTGGGACCCACATGCATAGTCTACCCTGGCTGATCTGTGAGCAACACATCCGGGCACAGGAGGCGTGGCAGGAAGAAGGGAGACTAATTAGGAGGCTATTACAATAATGCAGGCAAAGATGATGGTAGCCAAGGCTAAAATGGTAGCAGCGAAGTTGGTAAAATGTGTGTGAATTCAAGATACTAGTCTGAAAGTAGAGCCATGAGATTTGCACAGTTTTTATCACCCAGTGTTAGTCTCTCACTGGGGGACGGATGGAATACAAGTGTTTGCTGTACTCTTATGTAATTTTAAACTTAAAAATAGCTCAAACTAGGGCTTCCCTGGTGGCACAGTGGTTGGGAGTCCGCCTGCCGATGCAGGGGACACAGGTTCGTGTCCCGGACCGGGAAGATCCCACATGCAGCGGAGTGGCTAGGCCCGTGAGCCATGGCCGCTGAGCCTGCGCATCCGGAGCCTGTGCTCCGCAACGGGAGAGGCCACAACAGTGAGAGGCCCGCGTACCGCAAAAAAAAACCAACAACAATAACAAAAAAAAAATATGGAAGTCATTCTTTAACCGTGATAACACCTCGATAAGCTAACAAAAATGTCTATGTTTTAAATGTTTTAAAATTAAAATGGGAAAGTAATTATTCAATATTTGTATACATAGTTCAGTATACAACTTTTCAAAATATATGGTCCATAAAGGAAATCTAGAAAACGAAACAGGTTCTTAGAGAAGAAGCCGGTAAACTTCATACATGGCTACTGAGGTCCAGAAAGGATGACTCATTAGTCCATGTTATACATATAGCTAGTGGCAAAGCCAGGACCACAGTGTTACACTACTAAGTCCTGTGCAATGGCCACTTGGTTACCCTGATGCATCCCTGCAAACTAAAATATGCTCATAGCAGGTAAGAGTTGTCTTATTCAATTTTTTAATACATAGGTACCTAGCACAATACCTTGCAAATAGCAGAACAACTCAGTAAGTGTCTGATGGGTGAAATGCATTTATTTTAAGTGATTATATAATTCAGGTAGTTCACTAATTCAGACTTTTCTCTCCAAATTATTCTGAATTAATTAGGGCTTACGCTACCAGCATTAACTAAAGCAATAATTAAGTCCAATGGAATTATAATAAGGGTTGGCTTTTGGCTGAAATTTCATCAAATATCCAAGACATTTGCAGAATTATATATAAGAAAAGCAAAATCCTAGAGAAATGGAGCAAAGAAAGATCTTGGGAAATCTGCCTATGTATAAAAAAATGTATCTTGAGAAGTATAGACTAGCTATAGATAATAAACAAAATGACCACATCTAACTAACTACTAAATACTTTCTAGAACAGTGTTTTCTTTCAGTGAGGGTATAAAATTAATTCAATCAGTTTTGACCAGCATTTCTTTTTCTTTTTTTTAGTGAAATAGAAGAGACTACAAAATATGAGGTACTAAAAGAGTATTGTTTCACAAAACTCGTTTCAGTGATTTACATACACATATAGTTTGTACTAAGTCATAAAATATTTCCTACTCTGGACAGCTATCAAAACTTTGAAAGCCTCAAGCTATTATATATAGGATGGATAAACAAGTTCCTACTGTACAGCACAGGGAACTGCATTCAATATCCTGTGAAAACCATAATGAAAAAGAATATGAAAAAGAGTATATACATATATGTATAACTGAGTCACTTTGCTCTACAGAAGAAATTAACACAACATAGTAAATCAACTATACTTCAATACAATTTAAAAAATATATATATGAACTTTGAAATCCTCTGTTGCAGAAAATAAAATTTGAACTTACCATTTTTTTGGCATGTTCTTCACACAGAGGTGTCTGGTGTGTAATGTCAAAAACGGGCACAGAGCACTGCTGTCCATCTGCAAACTTGGCCGTGCAACTTGAGAAGAGTTGCTGAGAGCGGTTCAAGAGGATATCTGGGTTTTTTTTAAGTTAGGAATAAAATACACTCAAACCATTCAATTTTTCTACATAAAATTTGTTTCTTCCCTAACTTGTGCTTAGTAAGTATAAATTTTATTATCTATAAAAGCTAAAGAACCAACCCAACTACTAATAATAGAAAAATGATAATAGTTATCATCTTTATTTCTCAGACTATACTTCTGAAGGAGTCTATTTTGCTAATGAGCTTCTAACATGAGTCTCCCATTGTGATTTATGGCCATTGTGATTTCTGTTATTTAGACAAGCAGGGTCATTTCCTTCCTAACACACTGACTCCTAAAAGTTCCACTATGATGATTAAAAACAAACAAACAAAAAACTTTCTTTTAAGGAAAATTTCTGCCTAAGATACTCATCAAGAATAAATATTTAAAGATATAATTACAAAAAACTTGACTACCCAAATTTGAATTTTTCATTTCACACTTCCAACACCAAACTCAAACTTATAACTTATGAAAAATTACTTTTAAATCAAAATTGTACTGTTAAAATTGGAACATCAGCTTTTTATCATCATCATTTTTAAGCATCTATACTTTTAGCCAGCCACTAACTACATTTCCATAGATTTACTTTTTATCTATTAAGGAAATACCTTTCATTTTTCCTTTATGCTTTTACGGTTAAGGTTATTTATAAAGCCTTTACTGCATAGAAACTACTGCTGAAAAAGCTGTGAAAATACAACACCAAGAACAGAAAGGAAAGCAAAAATCAGATAGATAGCAAAGAAGAGTAATTGCAACTATATAAATTTTTAAAATGCCACTCAACTTCAAATGTTTAATAAAAGTGAAAGTAATAAGATTTCATAACCAGTCTGAAGCTCCTTAACATAGGTTTTCCTCAAGCATATCCTGTCTTAAGATATATTCTTTCCTAGTCAGTGATGTTTGTTATCTTTCATCTCAAATCAGCACCATATTCTATAAAAATAGCAAATTAATCCCATACCAAAAAGTGTACTGTAAAACTGCATAACTTTCTTGGAAGACTAAAAACAGTTTTTGAATAATGGGATTTGACTTTCCCATCAATGAGTGTCATGGTTGCCTCATACAAACTACCTAGAACCACTGGAAGGACCAGAATCCTATTAACAAAATTTATTTAAGTGACAGCCACTGGAAAAACCTACTACTTGCTGTCAGCTTTGCTCATTTGATATGATTCTTGAATACAGAGTCACAATGATATAAGCAGAAAAAAACTATTAATAGGACACCAAGAAAATCAGAAGTAATATAAAAATTATTTTAAATTATTACAGTTATGATTTCAAAAGCCATTCATCACTTGGCCTGAGAATGAAATATATCATCCCAATGAATTAGTACTTTTCAATGCACACTTGATTTAGTTAAGAGGATACGTTGGAAACAATGTCTGGTGAATGGAAGGGCTTTGTTGGTGCACTGTTCACCCTTCACGGTCCCACTGCATGCTGCTGGCTCCACCTCCTTCAACTTGGTCCGGCTTATGCTAAGGAACAAAAGCCACAAAACTGATTTTTAAAAATGGTTTAAAAATCCAGGGCAATTATTTAAATAATGTTACTACTCTGTAACACCCACATTTTTAACTACCTACATTCATTATTTAAATGCAAATATGGGGGCTCCCCTGGTGGCGCAGTGGTTAAGAATCCGCCTGCCAATGCAGGGGACACGGGTTCGAGCCCTGGACTGGGAAGATCCCACGTGCCGCAGAGCAACTAAGCCCGTGCACCACAACTACTGAGCCTGTGAGCCACACTACTGAGCCCCTGTGCCACAACTACTGAAGCCCGTGCGCCTAGAGCCCGTGCTCCACAACAAGAGAAGCCACCGCAGTGAGAAGCCCGCGCACCGCAACAAAGAGTAGCCCCCACTTGACGCAACTAGAGAAAGCCCACATGCAGCAACGAAGACCCAACACAGCCATAAATAAATAAATAAATTTATTTTTTTAAAATGCAAATATGAATTACAATGACCAGTTCCAATACTTTTCCAACCTACTGACAAAACAAATATTACATTATAATTGGTCTCAGCTATGTCTATCTGTTTTTGTTTTTTTGCTTTTTTAAGTGATATTTTGGTTCCTTTTACTTTACAAAGAGGCAGTAGAGAATAGTGATGAAGACCATAGACTAGATCAGAAAGACCTGGTTCTGAATCTCCGCTCTACCTCTTATTAGCTCTGTGACCTTGGGCAAGTTACTTAGCCTTGCTTAAGCCTCAATTTCCTCACCTGTCAAGTGGAGATAAGAGTACTTCTAGTCGACAGGCAAGCACCAAAAGACATAACACACCTAAAACACTTACCACATATAGTATATAGTATGGTAAATAGATAATAAAGAGTCAATGGTTGTTAGCCACCACTATCATCATCATCATCATTTTTTCAGTTTATTTTTTTTAACATCTTTATTGGAGTATAATTGCTTTATAATGGTGTGTTAGTTTCTGCTGTATAACAAAGTGAATCAGCTATATGTATATATATCTCCATATCCCCTCCCTCTTTCGTCTCCCTCCCACCCTCCCATTCCCACCCCTCTAGGTGGTCACAAAGCACTGAGCTGATCTCCCTGTGCTATGCACCTGCTTTCCACTAGCTACCTATTTTACATTTGGTAGTGTATATATGTCAACGCTACTCTCTCACTTCATCCCAGTTTACCCTTCCCCCTCCCCGTGTCCTCAAGTCCATTCTTTACGTCTGCGTCTTTATTCCTGTCCTGCCTCGTCAAGCTGCTAAACAATACAGCTGCAGAAAACTTAACCTAATGCATGAGGAATGGGATACAGAACAGAAAGCTACGCAGTGAAGAATCTCCTTTCCACCCTCGTCTTGATTTGCTAGTTCCCACTCGCTCTATAATAAGTATTCTTTTTTTAAAGGAACTCCTTTATTTATTTACTTATTTATTTTTGGCTGTGTTGGGTCTTCGTTTCTGTGTGAGGGCTTTCTCTAGTTGCGGCGAGCGGGGGCCACTCTTCATCGCGGTGCGCGCGCCTCTCACTATCACGGCCACTCTTGTTGTGGAGCACAGGCTCCAGACGCGCAGGCTCAGTAATTGTGGCTCACGGGCCTAGTTGCTCCGCGGCATGTGGGATCCTCCCAGACCAGGGCTCGAACCCGTGTCCCCTGCATTGGCAGCAGATTCTCAACCACTATGCCACCAGGGAAGCCCAGTATTCATTTTATTAGTTTGTGATCCTTCCATAGTTTTATACAAACATAAAAAAAATTTAAAAATAAACAATATTTAAATTCTTGAAAGTATCAATATAAAAACTATGCTATCTATGTAATTCTATAAAGCGTCACAAACTATTAGGCCTTTACACATGCCTGAGCATGGAAAAGAATCTACTTAATGCACTGAGTCACAAGTCAGGCATCAAAAATAAAGAAATATTTTGAATTGTTTGTTTCTAATATCTTTCTAAGGATTTAAGTGGAATGATTTACACTAATTAGAGAAGGTCATATAGAATAAGTTACATATGAACTTATTACATAAAATCTAAATAAAAGAATATTTTCATTATAATTGTAACTTTCATATAAACAGTAAATGCAAATAGATGCTTCCAGGTGCTGCCATAGAAGTTGCTTCAATTAAGAATTCTGCAAGGGCTTCCCTGGTGGCGCAGTGGTTGAGAGTCCGCCTGCCCATGAAGAGGACGCGGGTTCGTGCCCCGGTCCAGGAAGATCCCACATGCCGCGGAGCGGCTGGGCCCGTGAGCCATGGCCGCTGAGCCTGCACGTCCGGAGCCTGTGCTCCGCAACGGGAGAGGCCACAGCAGTGAGAGGCCCGTGTACCGCAAAAAAAAAAAAAGAGTTCTGCAAGATTTGTCAGATCACAAGAGTGAGGAACTAGGTCATTAAGCCCTGTAAAAAGAATACACACTTTCAAAAAAAACGAAGCTTTACTAATTTGGCAGTTAAGCCTAATTTCTCTTGGTCTAGATTTAAATAGAAGGTACCTCGCTATTTTGAATGGATAATTTTCATTGAACAGTTTAATAATTTGCTCAGCCAGCTACCAGGCCTAGTGTTACAACACGACCCTCACTTTCTTTACCCTAAACGTCAAAGTAAACCATTAGTTTCATTTTTTTAAAATCACCATTATGTTCCAACTCACCAATCTTTCTCTGAAAATACACCCAAAGTCAGAATTTCAATATCCCCATGGATAATTAAGGTAAAAATGCCTGCTGTGATGTTAGATATATTTTATTATCCAAATAATCCCAACAAAACAAAGGTTTTGATGTTGTTAATACGAAAATATCTACGACGGCCTTCCCATTTGTATGCTCTACTGGATACCCCATTAAAAAGGAAGTTTTCACACAACCAACACTATCTCTCTGCAGGATTGTGGGTTACAAGACACTGAGATTTGGGTTTACATATTTTAAGCTATTTCAATGACTTGTTCCACATATTCACCAATAAATATGACAAAGTTATTATATAAAGAACCTTTTAATGTTGTTCAGTTTATATCTAAACTATATTTAAAGAATACCTATTAGAAGGTAGTCACTATAGTTTTAATTTCTAAAATATTTAGTGACTTCCCTGGTGGCACAGTGGTTAAGAATCTGCCTGCCAATGCAGGGGACTTGGGTCCGATCCCTGGTCTGGGAAGATCCCACATGCTGCAGAACAACTAAGCCCGTGCGCCACAACTACTGTGCCTGTGCTCTAGAGCCCACAGCCACAACTACTGAGCCGGCGTGCTGCAACTACTGAAGCCTGCATGCCTAGAGCCCGTGCTCCGCAACAAGAGAAGCCACAGCAATAAGAAGCCCACACACCACAACGAAGAGTAGCCCCCGCTCCCTGCAACTAGAGAAAGCCCGCGCACAGCAACAGAGCCAAAAATCAATAAATTTATAAGTAAATAAATAAATGAAATATTTAACAGCGGGACTTCCTTGGCAGTCCAGTGGTTAAAGACTCCGTGCTTCCACTGCAGAGGGCGTGGGTTCGATACCAGGGAACTAAGATCCTGCATGCCGTGCAGCACAGCCAAAAAATTTTTAAAGAAATAAAATTTTAAAAATTTAAAAATAAAATAAAATATTTAACAGCAATCTTTTAAATGTCTTTTGTGGAACTAGGTCTTTGAGAACAAAAAATATTAAACACAGAGGACATTATTCAACTGACAGCTGATTTCTGCAAACCTAAAATATATGTAATGTAAAGCAGTTAGTTACTAATCACCAAGGAATGATTATGGCACACTGTCATATGATTATCAGTGATGCACTGAGCAATAAACTTTTTACTAATCATGGGAGACATAACCAAATGACATCACATAAATCTGAGAACTATAATCAAGTTCATCTTGGTGTTTGTTTTGTAATACTTAGTTATCATGAAATTTTCTTAAAAACATCACTAAGGGTGGTTTGGGAGATGTTCTGAAAAGGAAGCAGTCGATTCTGCCAGTTAAAAATCATAGGCAAATACAGTTTCCACACAAACAGCAAATTGTCCCAAGCTCACAGTATAGTCTCTTTCATCTCTGACAGGGTCATTATAATATACGAGACCCGATACATACAATGGTCTACATCTAGATTGTTTTATGTTGGACAAAACTCAAATTTCTACTGAAATTATACTCTTGAAAGCATTATATAATATAAATGTTAGATACCATTATTTTAAAACCTATGTCAAACTGAGGGAGTTCTTTCAATAAACAGAGAATAGACCTTCACTTGTTCAATTCTATTCATTCATTCATCAACACTGGAGATTAAAAACAAAATATACATTGTTCCTGCCCTCATAGAAACCACTGTCTAGCATGACAGACAGACATTAATGTAAGTATAAATTCTACAGTGAAGCAGAGTACAGAGCACAACAGCATATATATCAGGGGGACCCAACACAGTCAGTGGAATCTGGGAATGCTTCTCTGAGAAAGGCAAGTCTCTGAGTAAGAAGTAAGCTAAGATGTTCTAAGATGATCTAAGATGTTCTATGATGTACGCTAAGATGTTCTATGACAGACACTACCTCCACTACGGGGGACTGGGAGCTCTTAAGAGTGAGGGGAGCTTTTTTCGTCTCGGCCGCCGACATGCCATCCCGACTAAGGAAGACCCGGAAACTTAGGGGCCACGTGAGCCGCGGCCATGGCCGCATCGGCAAACACCGGAAGTACCCGGGAGGCCGCGGTAATGCTGGTGGCACGCATCACCACAGGATCAACCTCGACAAACATCACCCAGGATACTTTGGGAAAGTTGGTATGAGGCATTACCACTTAAAGGGGAACCAGAGCTTCTGCCCAACTGTCAACCTTGATAAATTGTGGACCTTGGTCAGTGAGCAGACACGGGTAAATGCCGCCAAGAGCAGGAATGGAGCTGCTCCTGTCATTGACGTGGTGCGATCGGGTTACTACAAAGTTCTGGGGAAGGGAAAGCTCCCAAAGCAGCCCGTCATCGTGAAGGCCAAATTCTGCAGCAGAAGAGCTGAGGAGAAGATTAAGGGTGTCGGTGGGGCTTGTGTCCTGGTAGCTTGAAGCCACATGGCGGGAGATTCATTAAATGATAACAAGTGCTTTTCCAAAAACAAAAGTGAGGGGAAATACTGCAGGCTGCAACCACTGTGGAGGCATATTAGATATACATACACAGTTTCAAACAACTTAAATATGCCAAGAAGCAGAAAAATCTTAAGGGCATAGTATTTTTTGAGATACCCAACGGAAAAATAGGTTATTTTTTTAGAGCAAATATAATGAAAACCAAATTACACAAAATGAAATTTCAAAAATTATATAGCTGTGTAAGGAATATGATCAATAGCTACAAAGCAAAGGTTAATTTTTAGTTTTCTGCTTTTTTCCTCAAATGACTCATGCCATGATCACTACAGAGAAATTAAAATACACAGACTACAAATTTTTTTTAACTTTATCAATAATCCCACCATCTAGAGATAAACACTGGCAATATTTAGGTATATAAACGCCAAAATGTTTTATCTATATAACGTTTATTTGCGCATGTGCGCACGTGCGCACACACAGAAAAAGACTAGAAGGAGACAGGATCAAAATGTTCACAGTGCTTGGTCTGTTTTGTGAATGTTGACATTATGGTGATTTTCTGCCTTTTTCTATATTTTTCAAATTTTCACAATAAGCAAGTACCTTCATTATAAACAGAAGGGATTCCCCCCCAAAGAAATCCAATGTAATAAAACATTTTGAATACATGATATATGGGATTATGTAGATATTAACAGAAAATACAATGGAAAGAAAATTTTAAAATAATATAAGTAAAAAACATACAATACCACTTTTGTGGCTTAAAAAAAACTAAATATTACTTTTAAATAACACAAAATTTCTAAGCATTGTATTTTTTTAAAGACAGGTAACATTCTTGAATCCTCTACTGAATAAATTCTAATCAAACTCCAGCAAAATTACAGTAATACTTTAATTTTACTGTCACCTCATGGCAGGATTATTCTGCCATCATAGAACTTTGAGCAACAAAACCAAAATACAATGCTTAAATATTTCAAGATAATATGCCCACCACTCATTGTGTCTCAACTATCCTCTCAAAAATTAGAGAAAACAGACTGAGGTGAGTTCTTAGAAAGAGGTGGTAGTGTGAGGCTCTGACCTGGTCCGACTGCATGCAGCTCTCTGTAGCTCCTGGATCAACT
This sequence comes from Delphinus delphis, assembly GCF_949987515.2. Taxonomy (NCBI): domain Eukaryota; kingdom Metazoa; phylum Chordata; class Mammalia; order Artiodactyla; family Delphinidae; genus Delphinus; species Delphinus delphis. The sequence goes on along the minus strand of NC_082689.1, from coordinate 29,973,580 downwards.
GGCCAGTACATTCTGGCTCTCTACTGGCCGCCTGCAGCAAAGCTTTCCTAAACGTGTGCCGGCATTTCTTTTGACGAGATTCTGCCCGCTCCAGGCGGCAGAGGTGCTTATATTTCTGCTGAAAGTAAGTGCAAAGTTGGGTCACCCTGGAGCTCCTACTCTCTGTATCATCATCATCCGACCTAGAGAGTGCAGGGAGAGAAGCAGAAAACCTGATTACACGTTAGGCTCATTTTAAAAAGGGGAAAAGCAGATGAAGAAGGGGGGCTGGATGCACAGGCCTGAAACTTGAGGCATGTGAGCACACATTTAACAAAATTAGAGGAAGAGAATTTCAGTAGAGCCGCTGAAAATAAGTACAGTGTTTTTACAATAAGTGAGCAGTAGAGACAATCCAATGCTCTAAGAAGCTTAACCTTCTTAGCGTGTCATGATTAGACACTCAATGCATCAGTGTCTTCCAAGTTTTAAGTGACTAGGGATTTGGGGGAAGAAAATAATTTCTTTACCTCTACTTACTAAAAAGTCTGAGTAAATGACACGACGGTTATGAGGAAACAGCATAATTTCATAAACGATAGGTCATACCAGAAATAGAGCAGTGAATTCCAATGGACCATGAATACTATCTAAGAGCTGCTCTTTCAGATGTACTGGTTTTTAACTACCCTTTTTTTGCTAAGCACTTAAAAGAATTTTGATTCTAGGGATCACAATCATTCTACAGTATTTTTTTAAACTACAGGAGATATCCTAAACAACATTTCATGTAACAGGGAATTACATAGAGGCTTTTCTATCATTAACGCTAATGTTGATTGATTGGTGGCCCCTGCTGGAGCACTCCACTGAAAAGGATGCTGAGGGCACATTCAAGCTCAACAAGAAAGAGAGCTGTGGTTAGTTAGCAATGTCTACCACCAGGGAGGTTAAAAAGGTCACCTTTCTATAGAATAAATGTGACCTCATTTTTTTTTTACTGTTAGGAATAATGCACACAAGACTTGAAAACTGACCTGTGTTATTTTACCTTCCTTCTCTTATAACATAAACAAACAGCACACATATGACACTACAGATGACATATTTATTATCTTACTAATATTCTGTAAATCCTTTCCTGGTTTCTCTTCTTGAGTGGTAGTACCTGTTTTTTCTTCAGAATAGCCCATAACAGGCTACTCTGTAAACTTCTGTTTGGTATATGTCTTAAGAGTCATGTTCTCTTCAGTATAGTTTCTACTACAGATATACCAATTGAAGGATCTCACTTCAACCTTTTCACCTATTAGACATTCAACATTTACTCTATGTCTATCATGCTTTGTGAAAAAGCTAGGAGCTTTTTAAAATTGCAGTTTCCCAAGACCTACCCTACATCTACTGAACCAGAATTTCCATGGGATGGGATGCAGCAATCTCTATTTTAATTGTTCCCTGAAGTCCCACAGCAGGTCTCCATTCGGGAATTGTAGTAGAGCCAGTACATGCTGTTAGTATCTTTAATGTGAGGTAGAGAACAATAAACATAGGAGAGGTACAGATAAAATGCTTTTAAAGTTCCCTAGAAAGACTGCTGGATGAAAGGCTTTTTGTAGAGGAGATGACAACAGAACTGAACCTTGAAAAAAGGGTAGAATTTGAAGATGAGCACAGAAAGGTACCTCACAAGGATAAAGCAATATAAGCCAAGATACAGAGATGGACAGGATGGGAAACAGCAAGGACTGAGTAGCTTGGTTTGGCTAAGGCGTGGGGAATGCAGGGGAGTGCTGGTGGGTTAGGTAGCCTTTCTAAAGCTAAAGGCCAGATTAAAGAGTTCAACCTTTATTCCATAGGCAATGAAGAACCTTGTAGATTATTAAGAAAATAGCTAACAATAACAGAGCTATGCATGAGAAAGATTACACTGTCAGCAGATATGAATGGAAGAAGAGACAGAAGAAGAGAACAGTGAGGAAATTATGATAAAACTCCAGGTAAGAAATAACAAGAACACTACACCAGGGGGGCAGCAGCAGGACTAGAGAATATCAGAGGTAATCTGCATGTATGAGAGACTCTGGGGACTTCCCTGGTGGTCCGGTGGTTAAGAATCTGCCTTCCAATGCAGGGGATGCGGGTTCGATCCCTGGTCGGGGAACTAAGATCTCAGATGCTGTGGGGCAACTAAGCCCGTGCGCCCCAACTACTGAGCCAGCGTGTTCTGGACCCCGCATGTTCTGGACCCTGCACGGTGCAACTAGAGAAGCCCACGCGCTACAACAAAAGATTCCATTTGCTGCAACAAAGATCCCATGTGCCACAATGAAGACCCGAAGCAACCAAATAATTAAAAAAAGAAAAAAGAGAGAGACAGACTTTGTCAACTGGGCAAAGAAGATGGAAGGGACAATAATCTCCCAGCTGTTTCCATTGGCAAAGAGCAGGAAACAGGAGCAAGAGCAGATCTGGGGTAGGAAATAAATTCCATTTTAGACCTAGGTAATTTAAAGTACAGACGAGGGGCTTCCCTGGTGGCGCAGAGGTTAAGAATCCGCCTGCCAATGCAGGGGACACGTGTTCGAGCCCTGGTCCGGGAAGATCCCACATGCCGCAGAGCAGCTAAGCCCGTGCACCACAACTACTGAGCCTGCACTCTAGAGCCTGCAAGCCACAACTACTAAGCCCGCGTGCCACAACTACTTAGCTCACACGCCTAGAGACCGTGCTCCGCAACAAGAGAAGCCACCGCAATGAGAAACCCGCGCACTGCAACGAAGAGTAGCCCCCACTTGCTGCAACTAGAGAAAGCCCCAGCAGAGCAACGAAGACTCAACGCAGCCATAAATAAATAAGTAAATTTATGTTTTAAAAAAAGTACAGATGAGGCAACATAGGGAGTGGTGGAGAAACAGTTGGAAATTATAAACTTGGGCACGTTTAGAGAAGAGATACAGATTTCAGAGTCAACGGCTAACAACTGGGAGGGACTAAAAGTAAAAGGCCACAGAGATAATAGAAAGAACACAACACATAAGGGCCATTATCACAGAAGAACTTGGTGACTGGGTATGAAGGATAAGAAAGGCAATAATGACTTTGAATCTGTATAACTAAGAGAATGGAAGCACCATAACAGAAAGATGAAAGAGAAGCAGTAAGTCTTAAAGGGAAAATAAAGCTAGGGTGGAAAATCAACTGCCAACGTTGTTATTTAAAAAGACTCTTATTACTGCAGAGAAAATGGACTAGATGAGTGTTTCTCAAGTTAACCATGGGAAGATGCACCTGGATGCTGCATGTTACATCATGATAAAAGTTTTCAAAGCTTATTCATAACTTCCAAAATTATCTTGCTGTGGTCCAGTAACAAGCAGCTTGCAGACTAGCACAGATCCACAGACCATCCTTGGCACTGTCCTAAACTAGAAAATCTTCAAGATGCCTCCCACTTCTAAGATGCTAGACATTAATATTTCAAATCTGGTTGCTGAGGAAGAGTAGCAAATTAGGAAGAGAAAGGCCAGTTCCCATAATATACCAGCAGTGACAAGGGCTGGTACCTACAGCATTTCTCGATGTGTGTTAAGTTTCCTTCTTTCTTTAACTTTTCTCATCTGGGTGAAATGGAGACACAGCTGGCTCACCCAACTCCCATGGTCAAGAGAAAGAAATGATACATGTGAAATCACAATATAAGTACAGGTATTATTATTAAGATGCTACTAATAGCTCCAAATAAATACAGAGCAGTAAATTCCAAACCTGATTTCGTAAAACTTCAGGCTTGTCTGTAATCTCAAGGCATGACGTGAAATTTTCCAAATAAAAGTCACTTTATCTTATTTTATTAAAACAACAAAAGAGCGAAAACTTCCCACAAAGAAAAGATTCATGACCAGATGGCTTCACTGGTGACTTACACAAAATGTTTAAAGAATTAGGGGACTTCCCTGGTGGTCCAGTGGTTAAGACTCTGAGCTTCCACTGCAGGGGGCATGGGTTCAATCCCTGGTCGGGGAGCTAAGATCCCGCATGCCACGTGTATAGATAAATAAATATTAAGAAAAGAAGGCATAGTCAGAGCTGAGGGAAAAAAATAAGGCATAGACAGTTACACCTCAATAAAAAATAAATTTTTTTAAGTGACAGCAAAATAAAAACTTTTTCAGACTTTCAAAAGCTGAAAGAATTTATCACTGGAACACCTGCACTACAAGATATATTAAAGGAAATCTCTCATACAGAAGAAAATGACATCAGATGGCAATCTGGAACTACTCAAAGAATGAAGAGCTCTCTAGAAATTGTAAAAACGTGGGGGATTATAACATGGGTAGAAGTAAAATGTACGACAACTATAGCACAAAGGATGGGAAAGGAGAAATGGAAGTACACTGTCATACGGTTCTTATACATGAAGGGGTATAACACTTAAAGATACACTAAGGCAATTAAGTATGTATACTGCAAACCCTCAAGCAACCACTATAAAAATAAAACAGAGGAATGCAGCTAATAAGCCAAGAAAGGAGATAAAATGAAATCATCATAATCAAAAAAGAAAAATGGGAAAAAGGACAAGAACAAATAGGACGAATAGAAAACAAACAGAAGATTTTAGACTTAAATCCAATAGTATCAATAATCACATTAAATTTAAATGGTCTAAATACCCCAAATAAAAAGCAGAGATTGTCAGAGTACATAAAAAAGTAAGACCTAACTATATGCGGCCAACAAGAAACCCACTTCAAATATAAAGACTAATATAGGTTAAAAGTAAAAGGACTGAAAAAGATACCAAGTTAGCAGTAACCAAAAGAAAGCTGGAGTGGCTATACTAATATCACATAAAGTAAGATCTCAGAGCAAACACTATGACTGGGATAAAGAGCGTCATTTTATAAAAATAAAAGGATCACTTCATCAAGAGAACAGAACAATCTTAAATGTTTATGTATCAAATAACAGAACTACAAAATGGGTGAAGTAAAAAGCGAAAGAACTCATACAAATCAACAGCAAAAAGGCAAAAAATCCAATTTTGCAAAAGAAAACATACAGATGGCTAATAGGTATATAAAAAGATGCTCACCATAGTTAATCATCATTAAAACGCAAATCAAAACCACAATAAGATATCACCTCACACCTGTTGGAATGGCTACTACCAAAAAGAAATAAGTGTTGGTGAGGATGCGGAGAAAAGGGAATCCTTGTACACTGCTGGTGGGAATGTAAATTGGAGCAGTCACAATGGGAAACAGTATGGAGGGTCCTCAAAAAATTAAAAATAGAACAGAATTACCATATGATCCAGCAATCTCACTTCTGGGTAAACATAACCAAAGGAAATGAAATCACTGTCTCAAAGTGAAATCACTGTCTCAAAGAGATATCAGCATCACTGTATCATTATTCACAATAGCTAAGATGTGGAAGCAACGTAAGTGCCCACACACAGATGAATGGATAAAGAAATTGTATGATATGTATACAATGGAATATTATTCAGCCATAAAAAATGAAATGTTGCCATTCATGACATCATGGACGGACATCAAGGGCATTATGCTAAATGAAATAAGTCAGAAGTAGAAACAAATACCATATGTTCTTTCTTATATGTGGAATCTTTAACAAAACAAAACAAAACAGGGACTTCCCTGGTGGTCCAGTGGCTAAGACTCTGCGCTCCCAATGCAGGGGGCCCAGGTTCGATCCCTGGTCGGGGAACTAGATTCCGCATTCATGGTGCACCCAAGAAGCCCGCATGCTGTAACTAAGATCCTGCATGCCACAACTAAGACCCAGTGCAGCCAAAATACACAAAGAAAACAAAACAAACAAAAACCCCCATCAAGCTCATAGATACAGAGACTTAATTGGTGGTTGCCAGAGACAGGGGTAATGAGTAAGAATAATAGGTGAACTGTGTTTTGGGGGATTTTGTTTTATTTGTTTTTTAGTTTCCCTAAATTTTTAAAATTTTATTTATTTTAATTTATTTATTTTTGGCTGCATTGGGTCTTCATTGCTGTGCATGGGCTTTCTCTAGTTGTGGAGAACGGAGGCTACTCTTTGTTGCAGTGCACAGCCTTCTCACTGAGGTGGCTTCTCTTGTTACGGAACACGGGCTCTAGGTGCACGGGCTTCAGTGGTTGTGGCACGCAGGCTCAGTAGTTGTGGCTCACGGGCTCTAGAGCGCAGGCTCAGTAGTTGTGGCGCACGGGCTTAGTTGCTCTGTGGCACGTGGGATCTTCCCAGACCAGGGCTTGAACCCACGTTCCCTGCATTGGCAGGCAGATTCTTAACCACTGCACCACCAGGGAAGCTCAGTTTCAATAAACTGAATAATAAAAAACGATCCTGTTTAGTCTCTCATGGTAGAAATAAGACAGCAAAAGAAACTTTGTGAACAATGATACCAAGAGTCTTATTCAGGGGCTGAAGGTCGTCCTGCTCTCCATCAACATTGCCTCACCCCATCTTCCACACCCAAGCATACATATGTTGTTTTTATTGGCTACAAAGCAAATGTGATAATATTAAGGGATGGTTTACAAATAAAGAATGTAATTTTCAAAAAAAAAAAAGTGAGAGAACTAAAAGGAGAAATAATCAAATCCACAAGTAGAGATTTCAACATCCCTTTCCAGTAACTGACAGAACAAAATGAAAGAAAATCACCAAAGATGAAAAGAAAGAAAATTAAAGAAGACCTGAACAACACTATCAACCAACTTGACTTAACTGACATTTACAGAACACTGTAATCTAAATGTGGTCTCTGAACACAGTACAATTAAATTAAAAACCAATTCCTGATAAATCCCCACATATGTGGAAACTAAATATCACTTCTAAATAACCCATAGATCAAAGAAGACATCAAAAGGGGTATTAGAGGGAATTCTCCGGTGGTCCAGTGGTTAGGACTCTACTCTCTCACTGCCAAGGGCCTGGGTTCAATCCCTATTCAGGGAACTAAGATCCCACAAGCCACGCAGCATGGCCAAAACAGAAAAAGGCGGGGGGGGGGGGGGGGGAATTAGAAAATATTTTGAATTGAATAAAAATGAAAACACGTCGTATCAAAATTTGTGGGATACAGCTAAAACCAGTGTTTGGAGGGAAATGTATAGCACCAAGCACCTATGTTAGAAAACAAGAAGGACTTCCCTGGTGATGCAGTGGTTAAGAATCTGCCTGCCAATGCAGGGGACATGGGTTCGATCCCCGGTCTGGGAAGATCCCACATGCCGTGGAGCAACTAAGCCAATGAGCCACAACTAAGCCCACATGCCGCAACTACTGAAGCCCGCACGCTGCAACTACTGAAGCCCATGCTCCGCAACAAGAGAAGCTACTATAATGAGAAGTCCACGCACCGCAACGAAGAGTAGCCCCCACTCGCCACAACTAGAGAAAACCCTCGCACAGCAACCAAGACCCAACGCAGACAAAAATAAAATTAAAAAAAAAACAAGAAATATCTCAGATTTAACTGATTTAAGCTATTACCTTAAAAACGTCAAAAAAAATTAAAGCCAAACAAAAGGAAACAAAGAGCAGAAAGCAATGAAATAAAAAACAAGAAATTAAAATTAAAAAAAAAAATCAATGAAACCAAAAGCTTTCTTCAAAAAGATTAAAATCTGGGCTTCCCTGGTAGTGCAGTGGTTGAGTCTGCCTGCCAATGCAGGGGACACGGGTTCGTGCCCCGGTCTGGGAAGATCTCACATGCCGCGGAGTGGCTGGGCCCGTGAGCCATGGCCGCTGAGCCTGCGCGTCCGGAGCCTGTGCTCCGCAACGGGAGAGGCCACAACACTGAGAGGCCCGGGTACCATAAAAAAAAAAAAAAGATTAAAATCTATTTGAAGCTATTTTTTTATATTTATTAATTTATTTTTTGGCTGTGTTGGGTCTTTGTTGCTGTGCATGGGTTTTCTCTAGCTGTGGCGAGTGGGGGCTACTCTTCGTTGCAGTGCGCGGGCTTCTCATTGCTGTGGCTTCTCTTGTTGCGGAGCACAGGCTCTAGGCGCTTGGCTTCAGTAGTTGTGGCTCAGCGGGCTCTAGAGCACAGGCTCAGTAGTTATGGTGCACGGGCTTAGTTGCTCCGTGGCATATGGGATATTCGCAGACCAGGGTTCGAACCCGTGTCCCCTGCATTGGCAGGAGGATTCTTAACCACTGCGCCACCAGGGAAATCCCTATTTGAAGCTATTTTAATTAAAACTTTGAAGTTATTTGCACAAGGACAAATAGGCCAATGGAAGAGATTAGAAAATGCACAAACAGACACACACGTTTATGTCAAGGCTTCCAATGCAATGAAAAATAAGTGTTCAATAAATAGTGCTGCTTAAATAGAGAAGCCATATGGAAAAAAAAAAAAAAAAGATCCTTGGCCCTAACTCACATCATATATAAAATATACAAAAATAAATTCCAGAAAGATTGTCAGTGAAACAATAAAGCTTCTAGACGATAATATGAGAAAATAGCTTCATGACCCTGGGGTAAGCAGTGATTTCTTATAAACAGGTCACAAATTAACCATACAGGAAAAAACTAATAAACTGTACCCATTGAAATTAAGAAATTAAGAACTATCAAAGACATCTTTAGGAATGTGAAAAGGGAAGCAGTTACTGGCAGTACTTACTGTTCCTTAATAGTACATTTAAGATACCAACTTATTTCTGCTACTGAGAGACGTAAGTAAAATCTTAAGAGCTCCACTTTGGCATAGGCATCTACAACTAAACTAAGTAACCAAGGTACCTCTGCCAAAACGAGGCCAAATTTTCTCCCCAAATTTCTTTAAGTACAATTTTGGTTTTGGAAGAAAGCCCATGAAAAGGTTCTTCGGGGGGAATGTAGCGATCACGCCACTGTGCCTTTTTTTCCCCCAAACACAATGAACTCACTGAGCAATTTTAAATGGCAAAACCTTGAGAAATTTCACATGGCCAAAACTTCTTGAAGATATAATGGACAGGCGAGGTAGGGCCAATTTTCTACAGCTCTCCATTTTCTATTACACTGAAGCACAACAAGAAGCTGGAATAAGGTAGTTCTATAGGTAGGCTAAAAAAAGAGGACAGAGGTTCCTGTGAGAGAACACAGTGGCAGATGCAGATGTGCAGCTGCAGGCACAGAAGGGATGGTAAACCAACGCAATCCCAGTTTCCCCCAAGGAAAAGAACGTAGTGCCCCATGCCTGAAGCATAATACTAGTTCAACAAGAATATGCTGAACAAGTGAATAAACAAATGAGTGAAGAGGAAAAGATTAAAGGGACAGCTGGGCAGGAAGTAAGGAAAATTGCTTGTAAAAAGGAGAAATATATACTGAAGGAAAAGAAGAGCCAGTCAAAGAAGAAGCAAGTTAGCCAAACTGGCCAAGAAAGTAAAATGCTACAGAGATGAAGACAAAGCTGATGGTCACAAGTCTGTAACAGCAAAAGAAATATTCTGAGAACTGCACTAGAAGGCAGAAATGGAATATACATGGCTCCTAATCGAGGGCAAATACTCCCAATACTAATGTTCAGGTAATTTTCAGAATTAAAATAGGATTCTTAGCTATCATTCATCATTTCCCATGAACCAGGTATTGTGCCGAGCATTTAGTTATGTTATCTATTTATAGCATTTGGAAAATTAACCCAAAATATCCCAAGTCAGGCTAAGCTGATGTGAATATTAACCTTAGGAAGCACAGTTGATATTATCTATAACTTAGAAAGCTTAAGCTCAATTGTACTTCTGTCTGAAAACAAGAAATGCTAATGGTGAGGAAACAGTCTTAAATGGCATATAAAATGGAATCTCAGAGAGAGAAAAAAAATATATAGCATTTTCCAATAGTAACTAGGAGACAGGGGAGACAGGGACAACTATACGGGATATAAAGCCCAAGAGTGGAAATGGAGGCATCAGGCTGTTATAGTTTAATGACACTGACCATTAATAAATCCAGCTAACTCTCCTTGCTCTAATCCATGTCCAAATAAGCTTCTGACTATAATTTGCTTCCCATATAGTTTTGCTTAGTGAACATCTGTACTACTTAATGATGATACTTCCTACTAAAAACTGTCATTTTGGCTTATACATTAGCCTCTAGTGAATCAGCTCCCTAAGCCTAATCATTTCTGGGTGTACTAACAAATCACATTTTTAAGCCTATAAATTCAGAAACCGGACCTTAGAATGTATATGCATACTATGATACTGTGAAATTCTAGGAGTCGGCCTGGGTGCAGATAGTCTCCCCTCTGTCTTGCTGAACACCTATTCAAACCACAGTACTTAAACGAAAATAATAACTAGCTGAGTCTGTGAGTCATCTTTTAGCCCCACAGAGAAGGATCTGTCTCAGTCCTGTCACACCGCACCAAGCATATACCTATTATGCTGAGGCAGTCCCCTGAAAGAGAACCAGTCGTCTTCTTACCACTGAAGGGGCTGGGCATTAACCTACAGCTTTCTGATAAGGTAGATATCGAGAACCTCTAACGAGATTATTTCAAAAAAATATTTTAACACAGAAACATTCAGCACATTAGAAATATCAGAGAATGGATAGGGATATCCCTGGTGGCACAGTGGTTAAGAGTCTGCCTGCCAATGCAGGGGACACAGGTTCGAGCCCTGGTCCGGGAAGATCCCACATGCCGTGGAGGAACTAAGCCCATGTGTCACAAATACTGAGCCTGTGCTCTTGAGCCCACGAGCCACAACTACTGAAGCCCTCGCACCACAACTACTGAAGTCCGTGATCTGCAACAAGAGAAGCCACTGCAATGAGAAGCCCACGCACTGCAACGAAGAGTAGCCCTCACTCGTCACAACTAGAGTAAGTCCTCGCGCAGCAAAGACCCAACGCAGCCATAAATAAATAAATTTATCTTTAAAAAATAAAATGAGGGCTTCCCTGGTGGCGCAGTGGTTAAGAATCCGCCTGCCAATGCAGGGGACACGGGTTCGAGCCCTGGTCTGGGAAGATCCCACATGCTGTGGAGCAACTAAGCCCGTGTGCCACAACTACCGAGCCCGCATGCCTAGAGCCCATGCTCCGCAACAAGAGAAGCCACTGCAGTAAGAAGCCCGCCCACCAGAATGAAGACTAGGCCCCACTCGCTGCAACTAGAGAAAGCCCACACACAGCAACAGAGACCCAACGCAGCCAAAAATAAATAAATAAATTTATTTAAAAAATAATAAAATAAAATGAAATTAGCATATATAGGAAAAATCAATCTACTACAGTGGAAATTTAAGAATAAAAAGAAGGCTTCCCTGGTGGCGCAGTGGTTGAGAGTCCGCCTGCCGATGCAGGGGACACGGGTTCGTGCCCTGGTCCGGGAAGATCCCACATGCCATGGAGTGGCTGGCCCGTGAGCCATGGCCGCTGAGCCTGCGCGTCCAGAGCCTGTGCTCCGCAACGGGAGAGGCCACAACAGTGAGAGGCCCATGTACCGAAAAAAAAAAAAAGAATAAAAAGAAAAAGGAAGACTCACGTGTGTCTTTCGTATCTGAGGGTCTCTCGGATGGACCAGGCAACCTGGTATGGCGAGGCCTGCTCTGAGTCCTCCAGTTCTTCTCCACTCTCTTCAGACCAGTCCAACCCTAGGACGGAGGAGAGGATGTTGCAAGTTAGAAAAAATGAACATTTATTTAAAATTTAGATAAAAAGCTACCCGAAATACATAACCTGACACCTATAACAAGTACTCTCATAGTGTGAATAAATCTCTCCTGATGAGTTTCAGCCCTGTTCTGGCAAAGGTATCAATAATGAATGTATGACATGCACTCGCATTTAAAATAATGACATTACAACAAAGGCTATATTCCACGGATGAACTTCTTTCGTCAGATGCTTCACAAATGGAGTAGAAACAACACAAAGCAAAGAGAGAGTTCAAGTCAAAAAAAGGGGTAAAATTTCTTAAGTATCAAAATGTTATACACTAAAATAATGTCAAAAAACATAAAACATGTTCAAAATGACAGGAGAAGAAGCCTAATTCATGTTCAGGCAAGAAAAAGTCAAAAGGTGCCAGTGGACTCATGCTATACGTCAACAAAGAAGGGGCCTAGAATATATTGTGAAAGGCAGGCACATTCCATCCCCTTTTCCCAACAACATCTCTGGAGGAAAGGACACCATCCACTAGGCAGGGTCATTCCCAGGCTCTTGTCCCCTACGGGAAGAGGGAAGGGCAGGATGGCAATGTTCTATTTCTAGTATCGCTTGGGGTTTCTTTCAGTTCTTTTAAACAAGAGCTGTCACATTTTGAGTTCCATTTGGAAAACAAGGTTAGAGGGAAAAGTGGAGAAATACAGTATAATAATGCTTATTTATTTTGTTAAATCCTATTATTTTTAATGACTGGATAATTGTTAGCTTCCAACATACAGGTTTTGCCTTTTCTTTTTTTCTTTTTTTTTTGGCCACACAGCAGAGTATGCGTGATCCTAGTTCCCCAACCAGGGATCGAACCTGTGCCCCCTGCAGTGGAAGCACAGCATCTTAACCACCTGACTGCTAAGGAAGTCCCAAAGGTTTTGCCTTTTTAATTTTGTATCTTGAAGAGGTCTTCTGTTTTTTTTTTTTTTTTTTTTTTTTTTGCGGTACGCGGGCCTCTCACTGTTGTGGCCTCTCCAGTTGCGGAGCACAGGCTCTGGACACGCAGGCTCAGCGGCCATGGCTCACGGGCCCAGCCGTTCCGCGGCCTGTGGGATCTTCCTGGACCGGGGCACGAACCCGTGTCCCCTGCCTCGGCAGGCGGACTCTCAACCACTGCGCCACCAGGGAAGCCCCTATTGAAGAGGTCTTAAATACTGATGTTGCATAGCCTAAAATACAACAGTGTGTGGACTACATAACCTTAATAAACTCATACCACTATGAAACTTTAATTAGATACCTTGATGACTAGTATTCTATGTCTTCCTTCTCGAGACCCTCAAAAATCAAAAGACCATCTTCATTAGGCACAGTTAGTTAAAAAGGACCTCACAGATTTCTTCCATAATTTAAATGAGTTTACATATGCCAAATTGGGAAATTAAGAAAAGGTTAATTGAAATGCAAATTATAAATGCTTAAAATTAAATATTGCCATTGGCATAAAGAAACGCCAAATCTAGTTCCAAGATGACTATTCAAAATGTCAGGTCATCTTAAAAACTAAGTTACTTTCTCTAACTAAAATAATTAGTAGTTTATTAAAGAGTAAATCAAAAAAAAAAAAAACAAATAAGTGACCACATCATCACCTTCAGGACGTTGAAAGGTGAGATCCTTCAAACACAAAGTGACACTCAAGGCACCTTTAAAAATTAGAACATGAGTTGTTATTTTTTATATTTTCTGTAGAAGTCATAATAATGTCTACTAAGATACCCATGCTTTCTCTGAAAAAGTCAAGATCTAAGTCATAAGAAGTAAGATGGAAGTGTTTCTCCTGTTGTAAAATTAACTGTCCAATAAAGCAAACCTTTGATCTTGGCTTCATTATCACTAGTTTCAACGTAACTAATTGAGATAACCAGCCCAAACAGGACTGTAGAAGCCAATTAAATACTGCGTTTTTCTTTAAGTATTCTTTGCTGACATGAATGCAGAGTACACTTGGTTATAATAGTGCACTGTAATTTCTGGTTTCTCCAAAATAAACTGTTTTAAAAATTTGGGTCCCTCATATGCTTGAATTTTTAAAAAATAAAAAGACAATACTTTTCTATGAGTTTTAGTTCTGTTCAAAATGATTGAAAGTTAGCCCTCAACACAACATAAAATTTCATAGTTTCAAAAGCTAAAATATTATCAGCATCTAGAAATAAACAGAAATATAAATAAAAATTTAGCAGATGATATGGGTAAAAGGTAGAATAAAAGGCAAACATTTGGAAGAAAAGTTAGATCTCTGCCTCAAAACTAATGCCTAATGAGTTCCAAACAGATGACTAAAATAATAAAAGGGCTAAAAGAAAATATAGGTGAACATATTTATATACTCTTGGAATGAAGAGAGCCTAAACAAGAGGAGAAAAAAACCTGATTCAAAAGGAAGAAATCTTTAAAAAGAGAGAGAGAATACATAAAAAAATTTAACCTCTAAATTCCAAAACCTTTATAGTAGATACTAAAAGCAAGTAACAAATGGGAGAAGAGGTTTTGCAACAAACATTAAATATGTATAAAAAGCTCTTACACCTATCAATAAAAAAGAGAAATGCTTAAATAAAAATGGATGAAAAAACTGACAAGATAAAATAGGAAATACATATGTCCAAAAAAAGTAGTATGAACCAATATTCAAAACTACATTATTAATCTAAAAGAGCAGTCCTTACTCAAAAGTATGGCCCACAGATCCCCAGGGGTCCCTGAAACCCTTTTTAGGGAGATGCTTAGGTCAACGCTATCTTCAAAACAATACTAAAATGTTATTTGCCTTTTTTACTGTGTTGACATTTGCACTGATGGTAAAAACAACAACAAAAAACCCATGGTGGGTGAAACTGCTGATGCCTTAGCGTGAACCAAGGCAGGGGCACAAAACTGTACCAGTTGTCAATATATATTCCATACCATGACTTGCAATTAAATGAAAACAAGTACACAAAAAACAATTTAAGACCATCCTTGATAAAGCACTCATTTATTAAAGACTTTATTTGATTATATCTTGATTCTTGTGTATCTGTCTTTATGATGCTGTGTGTGATGAAATGTGAGGTATATATAAAACAACTCTACTGCATCCGAAGAAAGTACAGCAGCTGTCTTGAGGAAAAGCACTTTGTAGGACTCTTAGTTGTGACCTGAACTAGCTGCTTTTCCCTCATTCAATACCAATTTTATTTGAAAGAGTGACTGACAAACTATTGGCTATCTTGCAGTCATTTTTTCTAAAATGAACATAGTGAAACCATCACCCCAAGGAAAACAATGAACAGTATTTATTGCCAATGGTAACATTCAAATGTTCACTTGAAAGCTCAGTTTTGGGGGAAAACTTGAATTTATCACTGAAAGTATGACAAATACCTAAGAGTTGGACTTCTCCGATAAGACTGGTGTTAATATTAATGAATGCAATCTAAAATTTTTGTATAATGAAATGTGTCAACATTTGGGACATCTGTGTAACTCAGTAGAGCAATATCTTCCAAATGACCAACATACGATGTTACAACATCACGCATGGGTAAAATATTCATTCAAACGTCAATGGAGGGGGGCTTCCCTGGTGGCGCAGTGGTTGAGAATCTGCCTGCCAATGCAGGGGACACGGGTTCGAGCCCCGGTCTGGGAAGATCCCACATGCCGAGGAGCAACTACTGAGCCTGCGCATCTGGAGCCTGTGCTCCGCAACAAGAGAGGCCGCGATAGTGAGAGGCCCGCGCATCGCGATGAAGAGTGGCCCCCACTTGCCGCAAGTAGTGAAAGCCCCCGTGTAGAAACGAAGACCCAACACTGCCAAAAATTAATTAATTAATTAATTAAAAAATAAAATCAATGGAGGGCTTCCCTGGTGGCGCAGTGGTTGAGAGTCCGCCTGCCGATGCAGGGGACACGGGTTCGTGCCCCGGTCCGGGAAGATCCCACATGCCGTGGAGTGGCTGGGCCCGTGAGCCATGGCCGCTGAGCCTGCGCGTCCGGAGCCTGTGCTCCGCAACGGGAGAGGCCACAACAAGTGAGAGGCCCGCGTACCGCAAAAAAAAAAAAAAAGAAAATCAATGGATTTTAATGTAACAGTATGCAAAATTCCTAGATATGGTTTCAGATTCCATGTTGAAACTAATTTTTAAGAAACTACCACTTGTCAAGTTTTGGTGTAGAACCAATTACAAATATCTACAATTATTTGGAAAAAACTATTAAAATATCCCTCCATTTTCCAGCTACAAATGTGTAAGGCCATATTTTTATCTCCTAACCAGAAAAAAAACCCCCACATATCAGGACACATTGAATGCAGAAGCACATATCTAGCACATCAGACATTAAGATTTGCTAAACAACGCCAAACAATGCTGCTCTCCCCATTATATTTGTTTTTGTTTTAGAAAAGTTATTTTTCATAAAAAGAACATGTTAACATGCAGTAACTTTATTGTTATTTTAAAATGAATTAGTTTTTTTTTAATTTCTCAGTTTTAACTTCTAATTCAGTAAATAACAGTAAATATAACTCACATATACAAAATCTCTACCACGTCCTCGATAATTTTTGAGTGCAAAAAAAGTGATTCTAAGGCCAAACACTTGAGAAACACTGATCTAAGTTATGCAAATTAAAGCAAACTTTCTATCAAATTTGCAAAGGCTAAATAATAATAATAATATCTAATATCCAGGGCTATAAAGATGTAGAGAAACTGTCATTCTCATACACTGCTGAAAGAAAAGTAAACTGACAAAATAATTCTGAAGGAAAATTTGGCAATATACATCAAAAACCTTTTTAAAAAGTGTAAAAGCTTGGGATCAGCAATTCTGCTTCCAGGAATCTATTTGAAGGAAAAATTAAAGACGTGACGGTAATTATTTTACTGAGAGGGCTATATAGTTACAACACTTTACACTTTAATAAATTAGAAATGATTTAAATTCAAGAAAGAATTCAGCTGTGACAAACTGTGTATGAAAAATTACTAACGTGATAATACATTGCAAAACATTTTTAAACAGGTTACAATACTGTACATACAACAGGAACTTACTTTTATATATCTAAAAGAATATGCCAAGATATTAACAAATAGGTATTAATAAGGCTTGGGGTGTTTTAATTTATTACTTTGCTTATCTATATTTTTTCTTTAAGTTTTATTAGTTTTTTTAATTACCAAAAGTCATACATGGTTTAATAACAAATGAAATAATATGAAGCTATAGAAGAAGAAATATCACTCCCATCTCCCCAAAACACATCCTGTCCAATTCCATCCCCCGCCATGGTAGCCAATGTTAACAGACTGATAGTGTACATCCATTCACACTTTAACTATGCTCATACCAGAGAGGCATACATCTATCCATATGATTGATCAATAGATATACTGATGTCCCTTGTTTGTTCACTTTGCTTATTTTTACAAACATGGGACAGTACAATACCTCTTGGTATTTTTCTACTTGTTAATGTATCATGAGCACATCCAGGTAAAAGATGGAGATTTCATTCATTCTTTTTAATAGCTGCATACTTCATAAAATGTATATGTACCAGAATTTACTCAATTCTGAATTTCCTATAGGTTATAAAGGTTGTTTTCAGATTTTTAATACTGCAAGCAATACTGTAAGCAATGCTGTAGTAAACATCCTGGAACACATATCTTTACATTCTGATATTTTTTTTATCCATAGATAGAGTCCCAAAAGTGAGCTTGCTGGCTATACATATACTTTTAATTAGTATATATTGTTGCATTACTCACCAGCAAAGTATGAGATCCCATATCCTCATCAACAACAGATATACTTTTTGCCAATATGATGGTAACTCATTGTTACTTTAATTTGCGTTTCCTCGTCTGTTACGAGGATTGAGGTTTTCATTTGTTTATTGACCATTTATATTTCTTCTTCCTCTATTCCCATCCTTTTCCCATTTTTCTATTGCTGTCATATGTCATGCAAATAATTTTTCCTAAAGTTAGAATCACAACTCACAACACATTCAAGAATAAATTCCAAGTGAATCAAAGGCTTAAATGATCAAAAATAAACAAACTATTAATAGAAAATACAGAATAACTGTATAAACTCGCTATCAGAGAGATTTTCTTGAGTAAGATAAAACTCAGAAGCAAAGGAAAGACAGACATTTGACTACATTAAAGTTTTATCTGTAATTTTTTGCTTTCCAATTGTGAACAGGTATTACTTTAAGATTTTTTTTTTTTCAGAAAACTGTCAGCAGATATTTACAATGCTATCTTATTCCAAAGTCCTGTGATAAGACATGTGGAGAACTTCATTAGACACACAGGGACTGAGCTCAGAGGCACAAAACCAAACACAACTGCTTTTAATACTGCTACTACTACTGCTAGAAGCTATAACTGGAATTCTAAATTCCCAGCTCCTATTTCTTCTGTAACCTGTTCACCAGTCACTGTCCTGTCCAGTAGCATATTTACTTTAAAGCGGTCTACCTAAATACGAATCTTTAATTGACCACTCTGTCCAAGTATTCTTTTACTCCTATTACATGAGAAGGTTATGAAAATAAAACCTTGTGCAATAGGCACGTCTTGTCACATTACACACACATGATATGGTAAAATAGACGGTAACTCACCTAAATGGGGAAACAGATCAGTGTCCAGCTGATGTTTTTGGGTGCACAGTTTCACCAGTCTCTGCAGTCGACTTATACAAGAGAAGTGTGGAGAGAAGGCTGTGGCTTTCATAAGGACCCGGTCAGTCCTGGGCGGGTCCACGACGGGAGCCCTACTAGATGGCAGGAGGGGCAGAGGCCTCTTGTGAGACAACTGCCTGGCTTGTGCTATAGTGTGTGGAGTGGGGGCCACTCCCTGCATTGGTAGGCTGGTGTTCTGAGGTTGAGGTGACTTGCAGACTAGACCCTGCGGTGGCGCTGGAGGTTTTAAAGTGGATAAAGGTGACAGGTGGGAGTGCTGCTGCGGAGGCTGCTGCTGAGAAGGTGCAGGAGGGGGACTAAAGTGCTCTTGTCGAACTTTTAAAATCTCTGTCTCTCTCTGGCGCTGCCGATTCTGGGCCAACTTGCTCTGCAACTTCTTTCTCACAGTTGCCCCTTTCTTTAGGTCATCATCTTCCTCGTTGAAAGCAAATGGGTCTTCCAACTCAGTTTCCAGGTAGTGGAGAGGGACCCTTGCCCCCGGTGGAGAGAGGGACATTCCATCCAGTCCATTGGGCATCTTCAAGGCCAACGTGGGCACCGTCAGGCTAAAGGCCATGGTATCCATCTGGTGCCTGACCTTTACCTCATCTATAGGATCATTCTTTTTCTTCCTCTCTTTTTTCGGGATAAAGCCAAGTACCTGCAAGTGGCTGTTGCAGTACCTTTAAAAATACACACATATACAGGAAAATGTTCATGATACATATTAAGAAAAGGAGAATATAAAACTACGTATCATAAAATGTGAATCCTAATATGTTCAAAATGCATGACTATAATAACTCTTTGGCATTCATGGATGTGATTTATACAACTTCCACTACCCTCAAGCAATCCTCAAAGTCTGTGCAATTTTGCTAAAGCAAATATATGAATTGCACATGTGAAGAGGCTGCCAGACAGAAGCAAGTCATTCAAATAGTGAGTGGCCCTGGATAACCAACCACGCAGCTATTGCTTCTCACACTGCTTTGTTATTCTCTATTCATAGCATACAAAGTAGCTCATCAGGAGTCTAAAGGATCACTTAAAATTCTCTTATGGAGAAAAAAATACATGTCCCAATGCCATTCAAGTATTGGAGATTCACAAAGATCTTACGACATAACACTTCAGAATGTTAAATGTCAAAGAAATGATACAAATGAACGTATTTACAAAACAGAAACCGGCTCACAGACTTAGAGAATGAACTTATGGTTATGGGGGGAGGGGGGAAGGATGGAGGGAAGGGATAGTCAGGGCGTGCGGGATCCACATGTACGCACTGCTGTATTTAAAAAGGATAACCAACAAGGACCTACTGTATAGCACAGGGCACTCTGCTCAGTGTTATGCGGCAGCCTGGATGAGAGGGGAGTCTGGGGGAGAATGGATACCTGTATATGTATGGCTGAGTCACTTTGCTGTGCACCTGAAACTATCACAACATTGTTAATCGGCTATGCTCCAATATAAAATAAAAAGTTTAAAAAAAAAAAAGAATGTCAAATGTCTACTGTGTGTGTTCTACACACACACACACATACACACACAAAGAGAGAGAGGGAGAAGGAGAAAATGAAATAATAAAACTAGTTAGTGCGATAATCGATTAAATGAGTTTCTCAATAGCCAGTCACGTGTTAAGTACATGGATTATCTCCTCTAGCTAGTTTCTACCTGCAGTAGGTACTAAAATAATGCCCTTTATACAGATGAGGAAACTAAATTTTATACAAATTAAATAACTTGCCCAAAGCCACCTATCTGGAAAGTGACAGAGCTGAGACAAACTAAAAATCAAAGCTTGTATAGCACAGGAAACAATATTTAATATCCTGTGATA